>NC_143018.1:8627659-8975659 GCF_055824585.1 Amblyomma mixtum | reverse complement strand
TCTCCGAGATCACCTGCCGCTGCTTGGTCACCTTGCGCTCCTCCAGCTTGTACTGCTTGCTGGTGAGCGGTGCCAGCAGCCGCTGCTGGTAGGCCAGCCGCAGGTTGGACCAGCGCTCGTGAAGCTTTTGCACCCTGGACGGGGGAAGAAGGAAAGGCACCCATCAGTCTGTCTCTGGGCTACCATAGCCTTGTAACCGTCAGTCCATGCTTCTTCCATGCAAAGCAATGTCTGCTGGCATTCTCAGGCATCACAACTTTTAGTTATCAAAGGAAGTGCTTGAGGAAAAGCACCAAAAGCATAGCCACCAGCGATGGCAATCACCTTTCAACCAATACATAAGTGGAAAGCAGAGTTTCATTCCTTTATTTTAGATAGTTCTTTTTTGGATGGATACTGCCCCTAAGACATTTTAAACTTCACTGCAGAAGTAGAAAAAGGGTTGTGCGCAAAGTGAAGATTCCTTTTGTACTGGAGCTGCCTCTATAGAGATAAACATGCACAAAAAGGTATACATGTCAGCGTGCTATCACAGTTGAAAATTTACGCTTCTGGCAACACCTCTGGCGAAACATTTGGTGTAGAGGGAAAATTTGGTGCTCACAGCTTGTGCAGCTCTGAGGCTCGGTGGTAGCGGCCGTCGAAAAGCAGCTGTACGTCTCGGAAGAGGGTCTTCAGGGTGTCCTCAATGTGGCGCAGGTCGCGCTCCACCTGGTCACAGACGCGCTTGGCGTCGGCCGGATGCAGCCGCCCGAGCCGCGGCTCCTCGTCCGCAATGCGTCGCTCCACGTCATCGAGGCGGTTATCGCAGGACTTGGCCTCGCGGTGAACCTGCCAGGTGTTAAATACAATTTAGTCTGTGCCGTTTCATGCGGTGGCAACAATGTACGCAAAACAAAGGCTTTTCCAAGTCACTACTGGTTTAACCCTTTGATTATCAGTCCCACCATGCACAATGTGCACATTACGGAACGAAAAACTAAGACGCAGGAAGAATCAGGAAATTGTGGAAAATAGAGCAGGAGTATGCTAAAATGAATTTCCAGTTTCTTTTTCTGATTTCACTGAAACTTAAAAGCAAACAGTTGCTGTCAGGTTCCACTCATGCAACCCATGAAATGATAATTATAAAATTTGCAGAGGTATACACTTTCCTTGCACAAGGCAAGAGAGAAAGCTGCAGGCTAAGACGCCGCATTTAGACGCCGTCAAATGCACTGTAACTAGTAGCCGATCTAGGTGCCAGCATCTTAGCAAAATGACAGGTGGCACCTCTGTTGGTAACCAAACTAATGCTCGAACCATGCTATGCCAAAACATACTTGAAAAGAGACACTAAGGAAAAATCCACACAATGTGTTCTCAGTAATAATGAATTCTGTCATTCTTTCTGGCTACGCTGATGTTTGTCTGGCAGCAAAAGACGTATTTATCAGCAAAAAAGTTATTTAATTTTGCCTCCACTCAATTCAAACTCCTGACTTCAAGACCAAAAAGCACTCAGTGATCATCATTTGGAAGTGAACGCTGGTGTGATTTTTTTTTCACACGGTGGATTCTTATGAAAAAAAAAGCCTTTCCACCACTACAGCCTCGTTACAAAACAGTCCAGTGGTGATGATGTCTGCATTTTATTTACTGACCTTTGCCTATAAAAGCTGTATCGGACAGAATAAGCTATTTGTCATCATAACACAGCACTCTTTATCAGAATAGACTAACTTCAATTTGCCCCCTTGTGTCTCTTTAAATGGCAACACTGTACCTTCTCGGCAAGCCTCTGCAGTTTTTCCAGCCGTGCTGCCTCGTCCCGTAGGGCCCGGTCCCGGTCAGCGTGCGCAGTCAGCATGCGCTGCCAGGACGCCTCCAGGTTGTCGGGGGTGAGCTCGGCATCCACGTGAAGCCGCTGCTCCCTCACCAACGAGTGGACTTCGTCGCGCCACAGCTTGTGCAGGCGCTGCTTGTCCTGCTGCCGCGGAGGCACCTCCTCTTGGCGGAAGCGCACGTTCTCCGTCTGCAGCTGCTTCACTTCGGAGAGCGTGGGCGGGAAGCTGCGGCTCTGCAGCGTGGCGGTGCTCTGGCGCAGCCAGGTGTGTAGGCTGCTCGAAAGCTCCCGGTACTCCTCCGCTTTGCGCAGCTTCTCGTCTTCCGCAAACGGGTGGTGGCTCGCTGGCTCAGGGAACACATCATACAGCGAGGATATGTACGTGATGAGGGACTTCTCGTCCGGCTGGGGAGTGTCCACATCTGTTTTGGGGAAGGTAGTGTCCAACTGTACCACTTGCTTCGCCTGCTATGCTTCAGCAGTAACAACAAACAACTCCAACACATGTGGCTGACAATCTACATTCCTCTGCCCTTCTATCCCAATTTGTCTTTCCCCATGCCACCCAGCAACTAGTGCCCTCCTGTGTGTTATCTCGTAACCACAAGGTTCAACAGCACCCTCCAATGGCACTGCTTGCAATTAGGTTTGCCAAAGTAGACGTAACATGTTGCAACAAAATAGTGATTTGGGCCAGCTGGTTCCATTCCGTGATGGGGAACCTGCACCTGTTCTGTCTAGTTTCTTCCTTCAGTGTGCCTTCATCTTCATATGTGCTGCAATTTTTCTACACCACGGATCGAAACCAACTGGCCCAAACCGCCGTGGTATTGAAGCTGCAGCCTTTGTGGCAATAGACTCCGAACATGCTCCACCATGCTACTGGTCAATGTCCATTTTTAGGAGGCACAGAAAGGCAACCGCTATTGAAAACAAACACAACACAAGGCTAACTAACTAACCTTCGGGGTCCAAGAGCCTTGTGACGCCGAGCTCTCTCTCGGCAACTGAGAAGGCCACCTCGAGATTCTCGCGGACCGTTCGCGTCCGGCACGAACGGAAATCCACAAGGTCGGGTCTGGGATAGGAGGCAGAAAAAAAGGAAAATTAAATGGTAGAGCCAGCAGTTGTGCTGGGACAAAAGGCTCTCACCAGGTGCACAGAAAGCATGTTTTCAATATCAAAACGCACGGCATCATGCACAAGAAAGCTGCTATGTACTTACTGCCAAAGAAATTGATAAACCTGAGTGAAATGGGACATTAGAAATGGCTTCACATGAGAAACAGCAGCAATGCAAGGTCTTCCACAAGTTCCAGTTTCGCAGTCGCACTCGCAGCTAGAAACGGCCAGTTGATGTGATTCGAAACCATGACTCTAAAACGGGATGGCCTTTCAATGCAGCGAGAAGTATCATCAGCTTGACCACATCCACTATAGAACAAGGCCTCTCACACTGCCCTCCTTGTCCTATGGACCATGTGCCAGCATCCAAACAGCACAAAAAGCAGCCTCACCGGTTTCGGTGAATGATTGCATTGAAGGCCAGTCCATCGCGCCAACTGGAGGTGAAGTCCCGCACCTTGACGCCTGGATACCTGTCGGTGGTTCGCTGAGCCCAGCGAAGGAGGGCATCCTTCGCTGTCAGGCTCTCGTTGTTCTGGGTGAAGGTGATGTCCGAGATCTGCACAGAAAGCAAGTGTGCCACACATGACGCCCATGGCAAGAAAGAGGGCACCCTTTGCAACACCTCGCCAAGACAGAAACATCATTTACTGACTGTGATCCGTGTACACAACTAGTGCCCAAACTCCCATAACATATAAAAAGTTAACTTCAACATGATTTGTGCGCCTAATTTTTACTTAATTCCTTTGCTTTAATTTTTACTTAGTGTAGAGATCTCTAGCATGCACAGCTACTGACAGGCTAACATGAGATTTTTTTTTATTATTGATGAGTGGCGTTTGTGCAGCCCACTTAAGGAAATTGTCATTTAGGGCTAGGATATTGAAAGCGAAATATGCAACTGAATTATAAGTGTGACAGGAGGTGAAAACGCCTAAAGGGCATAACAGAAGTGGTGCCGTTTAATACAAAGTTTTTCACACAGCAAACTAAACATGCTATCTTGGTGATTGCAACAAAACCTGGATGTGCAGTACACAAGTACAACTTTGGGCAGAGGAGGCAGTTTTAAGTACATTCAGAACTTCGCTACATGACAATACGAGAAATGCATGCACAAGGCATGAAATTCATGCAGAGGCAGGAGAGACATGCAAAAGCTCATGCTTACGGTATCAATCTAGAAAGGAAAAGGAAAGAATTAATATTTGATAGCTATGCATTTGAGGGAAATGCTTACAAGTGAAATGAGCACAACTGCAGAAAAATGCAATAATCTCCAGCATAAGCTGGCGATTATTTCTTAAAGCTACTGTTTTATGAACCACGCACCACTGCACAAACAGAACAAAAAGATCACCACTAAATTCCAATAGTAATAATATCAACAACATCCAGCATTCACCCTGTAGGATCTGTTTCCGAAAATATATGCCATGTTGCATGGTTCCAAATTTCACAGAGGCTATTCAAGCCAGTCATCAAAGGCCCTTAAAGGCTGCATCTCTTTGAACTGAACACCGCGATAACACTGCTTGCACAATGGTTTGGTTTGGTTTAGTTTATGGGGTTTAACGTCCCAAAGCGACTCAGGCTATGTATGAGAGACGCCGCAGTGAAGGGCTCCGGAAATTTCAACCACCTCGGGTTCTTTAATGCGCACTGACATTGCACAGAACACTGGCCTCTAGAATTTCGCCTCCATCGAAATTCGACCACTGCGGCCGGGATCGATTCTGTGTTCTATTGTTTTGAGTGCCAAAATCCTTCATTCACAAAACTTGATGAAGATGTTCAAGTGAAGCCCACTGATCTGACCTTGACCAGTGGCCCACTCCTGTTCCTGACCAGATGGTACCAAAAAAAACCAACAGAGGGTACAACTTAAATAAGCAGTGAGCCTCTGCCCACATCACCCCCCCCCCCCCCCCCCCCCACTACCCCCGCTTCCAAAGAATAATGAAAGGTTGGTTTGGTTTATGGGGTTTAACGTCCCAAAGCGACTCAGGCTACGAGAGACGGCGTAGTGGAGGGCTCCGGAAATTTCGACCACCAGGGGTTCTTTAACGTGCACTGGCATCGCGAAAGCGGGGTATGCTACCGGGCTCTAGTAATATGCGCACCGAAATGGGTCCAAAAACGGACTCGGGATTAACCACAGGCGCTGTGGGATGCAAGTAAAAAGGGGAAAAAAAAACCAGCTTCAAGGTCGACCGACGGCGCCGCCTTTCGGAGAACCATCTCCTCCCAGCGCGGTACCTTTTGAGCGCTGCCGCGCGGCCCATTTGCGGTCTCCAGATAAGCGCGCTGTAATTGCGTTTCGTCCGCGCGGCAGACCTTCCCGAAAGGCTTCGTACGTGCGCCTCGTTCGCCCTAAAATGGCAGCAGGAGGGTGCGCTAGCCTTCGGAGACTGGCAGCACGAGAGTCCGCGGACTGCGGTCTGCACTACGGTTTCGTGACGAGATGGCCCCAATCCGATCGTCAGTTGACAGGCTTTGATAAACTGAGCAGCAAAGTTATAGATTTCTAGAAGGAAACCGTCAGCAAGAGCTGTGAAGCAGTGGAACCGACATGCGGAATATCACATTTTCAAAGCTAAAGCGAAGCTCGGGCAGCCTTTCTACTCCGGAAATGCGAGCCCCTTGGAGGTGTCACGTGAAATCTGCCGTGTCTCATTAGTGTGCCGGAAGCAGCTACACAGCTGCACGTGCAACGCCGACGGTACAGTACGTGCGGTGCCACCGAGACCGTGCCAACTACACGGGGTATTCACGTGACGCCACGGGTGCCATTTCGTTGCCCAGCGCGTAGCGCTCCACGGACGATAAAATGGCGGCCGCTGTGGCATCAACGAATACTTATGCCAAGGAGTGTGCGAAACCAGATTCTCTGTCGCGTGAGAATGTGCTCGCCATGTAGGGACAATGAAGTCGGGGTGACACGACACGAATCACGGCGCGGGTAGAGAGAGCGGGGCAGCGAACGGAAAGGGACGACTAATCTGGGGCCCTGGCACTGAGGCCAACTCTATCAAGTTTTGTTCTCGGTAAAAGCCGTTTGCAGGAGTCTCCCTGGCTATGCTAATGCTTGTTCGTTCGGAACTAATAGGTAGATATGCTGCCGAGAAAATTCGATTTAAAGGAGTGCAGAGACAATAAATCTCAGTTGGTTTGTCTTTAGAATGATGCGTAGCCCATTAGAAAGCACTCCACACAATACACTTACCGTGGACTGCGCTAATAGGCGGTAAATAATTTAACTGAATGGAAGGTCCTAGTCAGAGCCCGTACGACCATCTGAGCTAACATACAAAGCAGAAGAAAAGGTTTGGTTTACTGGGGTTTAACGTCCCGAAGCAACGCAGGCTATGAGGGACGTCATAGTGAAGGGCTCCGGAAATTTCGGCAACCCGGGGTTCTTTAAAAGGGCTGGAACAATCAAGTTCAAGAACTCACGCCACGGCGGGTGAGTGCGGACAAGGCGAGAGGGGGTGATGTACAGCGACACAGGCTATGAGGGACGCCGTAGTGAAGGGCTCCGGAAATTTCGACCACCTGGGGTTCTTTAACGTGCACTGACATCGCACAGTACACGGGCCTCTAGAATTTCGCCTCCATCGAAATTCGACCGCCGCGGCCGGGATCGAACCCGCGTCTTTCGGGCCACCAGCCGAGCACCACTGAGCCCCCGCGGCGACTAGGTGAAGTGGAGAGGGCTTACGTAACCGTCACAGAAATCTAAACAGTTCTAGCATAGCGTAGCTGCATACTGGATTACCAGACGTCTCCTGCGCGCACAATTTCCGGAGCCCTCCACCACGGCGTCCCTCATAGCCTGAGTTGCTTTGGGACGTTAAACCCCCATAGACAAACCAAGCAGTGGTAAAGGCGGGACCAGGTGGGGCCACTGGACGTGCGCACCGGCGTCCGGTAATCAGGTACACACATCTACGCTCCAAAACGTAAATACCACATAAAAAAATTCAGGGGGCACTTTGACTGTCTAAAGTGCGTAGAGGCGAAAGCGTTTTCCGCACCACTTTGCCTATGTGACACCGGTAACGTCACCACTGGATGACGTCACACATAATTGATGACGAAGTAATGACAAATTACTGATTAGTGACTAATTACCGATTAATCACTCCGCACTAAATGACTGCTAATTAACGGCGCTTAGGCTTCGCCTTTAGGAGTGGAACGCGACAGCGTGTTGTAGCGCTGCCAGGTAGTCCACGGAACGCCACCACCCGTTCGGCGCGATGCCTTGCCCCTTGAACGCGACGCTTTTCGAGGAAAGGAAATGGCGCAGCAATTCGCCGTCATCTCAGTGGACACCCGAACCGCACCGTACAGGAAGGGAGGAAGTTGAAGTGAAAGAAGAAAGAGGGGCCCTAATGAAGAAAATGAAAATTGTATTTGAGGAAATTAGAAATTACGCAGTAACTGTCTGGCATATATCGGTGGACACCAGTCAAAGGCGTGACACATCTGCTGACAGCCTTCTGTCGACAACGATGAGGCATTAAAGGCTTTCGCCTTATAACAGCCACTCCGCTCAACCCCGCCCCGATTCAAATGGGGTTGCCAATAAGATCCATATATCTATCTAGAGGTAGGCGCGTCTCCGCTATGTGCGCATCCCATGCTGATAACTCTGCGCCATTCAGTTCACTCTGGAATGGAGCGAGAAAACTGGTGGTGGTAGTGGTTTATTTAAAAAAAATAAAAAAGTGAAGCAAAAAACTGCCAACAGGGCACTCTGCAGGGAGTTCTACGAAACCTTCACAACAAGCCGCGCGCCCCTCTCAACGTAGGCCACGAAGCTCAACGATCGACCGACACACGCTCTTGGGAGACGCCTTCCGTCGGGGGGGGGGGGGGGGGGGGGGGGGGGGGGGTGCAAAGGGCACGACGAACCGCTCCGACAGCACACAATCGTGCACGCAGCGCCGGCCAGCG
Organism: Amblyomma mixtum; assembly: GCF_055824585.1. NCBI lineage: Eukaryota > Metazoa > Arthropoda > Arachnida > Ixodida > Ixodidae > Amblyomma > Amblyomma mixtum. Next base: position 8,967,744 of record NC_143018.1, on the reverse strand, counting down.
CGGTGTTTCACGGCCACTCGGACACTCGAGGGCGGCGATAAGTTGCGAGCTCGAGTACAGGTGAGCGAGGTTGCTAAGAATACCAATGCGCAGGAGCGAGGGGGGGGGGGGGGGGGGTGTCAAATCTCGGCACGCATCCGCACGTCACCACCAGGGCGCAAGCCCGGAACTACGCGAAAGCGCCAAGAGTACACACATTACTACTCATTTTCCATATAGTAATGTGCATGAAGTGCTTGACTGCTTAAAAGACCCCTATCGCCCCGCCGCGGTGGCTCAGTGGTTACGGCGCTCGGCTGCTGGCCCGAAAGACGCGGGTTCGATCCCGGCCGCGGCGGCTGAATTTCGACGAAGGCGAAATTCTAGAGGCCCGTGTGCTGTGCGATGTCAGTGCACGTTAAAGAACCCCACGTGGTCGAAATTTCCGGAGCCCTTCACTACGGCGTCTCTCATAGCCTCAGTCGCGTTGGGACGTTAAACCCCAATAAACCAAACCAAAAGACCCCTATCACATACATTGCGGATTTGCCCAATTATAGAACACTCGCCAGCTTCGGTTACGCGAGTCATTCGCCGTTGAAAGCTGCCGCTGCGGGGTGACACCTTCAACGTCCGGTCTCTGGAGCAAATTAAAATATCAAATACCTCGATAAAAGCGTTACGCCCGACGCTGAAAGCATCCTCACGGTTTAACCATATGCAACCAGCAAGCGAAACACGTGCGCTCCAATATCCACACCCTTCGAAGAACCCGCAAACTGCAGCCTGCGTATGCTCTTCCCATTGGGCTCAATGAATCCCCTCGTATTCCGCACAGTGTTAACTTTGCTGCTACTCATTTCGATTCTTTTTTTTTTTTGTAGTACATATTAGATGCGAAAGGGCGCGAAACGGCGTCAAGACCAATTTATTCCCGTTTTTATTTTTTGCCGGCACCACAGACATCTGCAAGTGATGACACACAGACCCTGACTGATTGCTATTACGCGCATTAATCAAGAAACACAAACCGACTCGGCCCCTCCACGCTGCATAAGCCACACGAGCCGCACCTGACACGCCTCGTCTTTACAAGCTACAGCTCCTAGACAAATTACCTAGAATCTGGCTCATCTAACTTGCATAGCTGAAGACTAGGCGACCGGCGCGAATCGGCCACATTCAGCCGGTCATTGGGGACATCTAACAACGAGAAAAGCCAGCCAAAAGCTCGGCCCGAAAGAGTCAATCTTCGGTGGCAAAACCAAAATCACGGCTTCGGCGACAAAACCACAATCAAGTTTCGAAGCGGACTCTGATGAGATTTCTTCGGCGGTGGAGGGTCCGAAGCGGGCGACAAGACCGCTAAGAAACCCGGCGCCACCACGTCGATTAGAAGTCGCTTCTCCAGAACCGAAAACTATAGGGCCTGGGACAGGAACACGCCCTACCACTCGACGGAGGCGTCTCTGCGCGAGAGCGAGATATTTGAATACGGCAGCTGAGCCGGCAGAGACGGACAGATAAGGGTTATCGAGAAGCTGAGTGAGCAGCGGAGACCCGTCCAACGCAGCCGCGGGGAGTCCTCAATCGAACAAACAAAAGGAGAAGACCGGTCAAGGCAGCGAAGATAGGGCCGCGCCAATAAATGTCTGGGGTGGCAAGAAACAGGTTACAAAGACGAAGAAGACGACTGGTCCCGTGGCTTAACGCCCTGCTCGCCCGCCGCCGCGTCGCGGGTGTGCGCAACTGTCGAAAGGAACCGACAAACAAAACTGTCAGGCCGTCCCAACCTGTGCCGAGGTCGAACGAACAAGGCACAGCTCACGGCTTCTGTTAACGCCCGTCTCGCTACACTCAAGCGGCATTAAAGGGGCCCAGAAACACAATCTTAGTTTACTGTTTTGCCAGTTGATCGCATACAGTGAGTTATAATGATTAGCGTCGGTAATACCACGCATGTTCCGTTTTTTAATATTTTAATGTCCTCCCAAAAGCAAATTCATGGCTCTGATGATGTCCCCACACAGTGGCGGGTTTTAGCAGCGGATATGACATCACCTGGCGCGAGATTGTTGATTGGACAAACAGTAAATATACTGCAAATTGTGTGAATAAAGAGAGACAAATTTTGTCACCTGTCTGCGTTTTATATTAGATCAACAAAAACAACTTGTTTGTCTTAGATAAAAGCCCTGCAAAGCAAGTAAAATAAAAATACACCACCAGGAGCTCTGGCGTGGAAACGACGCTGCCAGTCTCAGCAAGAACGAGTTACAGAGAGCAGGCAACCATGGAGTGAAAACTTCCGCGACGTGCTGTGGCAGGCTGTTTTGATTGGTTGCGCCATGTGCCGTCATTGGGAGAGCGAAATAGGAGTGGGAAGCCTCGCCAAAATCGAGTTGAGGGCAGCGTTTTGTTTGCTTGTATTTTTAAATTTCTCCACTGAATAACTCCCGTTCCTGTGCATCGATTCCTGTAATTCTTTTTAAGTCAGCATCTGTGTGACAAAGAATCCACCTGAAGTGGTATCCCCCCAAGCAGTGTTTCGCAGCCCCTTTAACGCTGTCCAGGAAACTATTTGTGGTTTGGCCTGACTGACTTCTGCCACTTTTCATGTTCTTTCATGTTCATGCTGCTGCATTTCTGATTAACCAGAAAACCAAACAGTGCTGAACGAACGAGACGCAGTGCATGCAACGGCACAGTGCGGAAAGGGGCGTTCGCCGCTCCCAAGGCCGAGGATTCGACGCCAACAGCAGCCACCCTGGGAAAGGCAGGGTACCACGGCGCCAGACGGTCCTGCGAAACGCAGACGACACGTTAAAGGGTTGCGTCCTAGGCCCAACTTAACGAGGGCAGTAGCCTCTTGAACAACTGCCGCGCACCACTGGCGCCCCAAACACGTAGTACATTTCATTATTCATTAACGTGTTTCCTTTCCTTTTTTTTTGCTTTTAATATTCCGTCCCTCGATGCGCTGTGGCCAAGATCGCAACTAGGTCGCCAGGGAGTACAACAACGCGCGTGTAACAGCACTTCGGCATGCCCGAGCAATGAGGGAAGGCTCTTTTATGCTCCTCGCCAACAAAACCGTGCAGCGCTGTCGGAGATGAGACGGCGTCAGCCAATCAAGATAGCGTACGCTCTCATTCGCGACGCATGCGGCCGATTCTACACGTCACATGTACTTGGCAGCGGGTGCGGCGGTATGGTTAAGCCTGTCAGAAAGTTAATAAAAGTCGGATACAACGCAATCTGCAACCAAGGTCTGCCAACACCACCGCACAGTACTCCACGACAAAAAAGTAGTCCGTAGTTAAAACATTTTTTGTTATCTAAGCAAGAACCTAATCACAAGAAAAACAAAATTTGCTCTAGACTATTTATACCTAGTTTTGATTAGTCAAACATTCAAAAGCTGGTTTCGTTTACTGCTTTGATTGGCCAGCGTGATACAGGACGCCGCGGACTGTGGCCCAATGTTAACTGCTGTTTATTTTATTTTTAAGTTGTATCCTGCTATCGAGAGATTTAGCTACATTTTTCAGTACAGCGGGTGCCCACTGCGCATGCGCAGTGGCATGTGCGCCCCCACCTGGTCCCTAAGGGCAGAGAATTCCATTCGGCAGTCGGTCCCTGCCGAATCTGTCTCGTCACTACAGCATCGAGCTGTCTTCTTGTTTCGGAGACCCTTTAGTCTGTCACGCTCGCTGCCTGGCCCCGTAGTAAGGACCAGAGCGAGAGGTAGCGGTGTTTGCAGATCCTGGCGTCATCAGTGATGACGAACTGATCTCGTCACAAACTCTACAAGACACTGCGGACAGCTGACGCCGGGATTCGCAGGTTGCGCCCACGTCTGCTAGCCGCCAGCAAGTGATGCGTACGTTTCGGACCGGAATTTTTTTTTAACTACTGTGTACAGCGGTTTTGAAGACCGTCCGACTCAGGTACTCTTGTGGGCAAGCTGTGCACCGGCAGCTCAGTCGAACGGCTGAAGACAGCCGCAGCTAGCAGAGCACGCTGCACGATTTTTCGTGAGACGAGGCGCAAGCAGCGACGAGACGACGACCCGTCGGCGTAGAGAGAGAGGTGGGGGGGGGGGGGGGGCAGCAGTGCTTTACCACGCGGCGCCGAAAAGAACAGGGAAGAGGCAGTCGAAAGGAAAGAAGCGGCCGAGCAGATGAAGAGGAAGGAGCGCCTTTGTAGCGGAAAGAAAACAACACGGTGCACGGCGTCCTCTCCGAGAACCGCATCGCTCCCGCAGCGCATAACGGCTTCGTGACGAAGCGTTGGCTCCGGCCACCACGCACCACCGAGGACGGGCGCGGAGCGAATGCGCACGTGTTCGGCCAATTTGCATTTCTTTCACACCACAAATCGAGAGGGAGGACGCTTAATGACGGTACTTTGGCAAGCGCCGTCCAAATAGCCTGGACCCACTGGATGCGAAATATGAGTGTGCGCGCGAGCAAGAGGGGGGGGGGGGGGGGGGGGGGGACCATTCAGCAGACCATCGTGCCAGTCGGTGGCGTTGGAAGGAAGGGGTTGCTCCTTTCAGGCGATGTGGGCCGCGGAGGGGCGCCACACGCGACTGGATTTAATGGGATGGACAGAGTGGTCGCGCCTTATATGATGGGCGAAGGCCGCCCGCGGATCACATTTTCATTGTCTCAAGCCAAACGCAATGTGCCCCGAGGGTCGGAGGTCGTGGGTTCACGGTCTCTTTCCAAACGCGAATTCTCCGGCATTCTACAGACTCCGTAGAGCTCTAGTTTTGACTGTCTCAAGGGAGAGTCCGTTGAATTCTAGTCCACAGTGGCCGCCACGGTGGCTCAGTGGTTATGGTGCTCGGCTGCTGACCCGAAAGACGCGGGTTCAAACCCAGCCGCGGCGATTAAATTTCTTTGGAGGAGAAATTCTAGAGGCCCGTGTGCTGTGCGATGTCAGTGCACGTTAAAGAACCCCAGGTGGTCGAAATCTCCGGAGCCCTTCACTATGGCGTCTCTCATAGCCTGAGTCGCTTTGGGACGTTAAACCCCATAAAACCATAAACCATCTAGGCCACAGTTTTGCGACGGCGAACATTCCTTGGGCCCAGAGCAGCCGCCCGATCTCTCCCGGCGTTCCGCGATCTCTGCTACCTCTGCGCCCTTGTCCGAGAAGACAGGGACCTCCACCACGCTAGGGACACTGAAGATAGCTCCGCACCACCTCTCGAGGCGCGGTTCAAGTGCCCTAGTGTGAGCACCGCGTGCCTCATCTCTCCTCAAACCAAGCCGTGTAGGTAAAGGCTGCACAATATCAGACCACACCAGTTCGTTACATCGAAGCTACGCCGCAATCCAGAGCCTCGGTCGACGAACAAAGAAACGACTTTTGCTGCACCAAGGTCTCGGCCGCTTGATGGCCGTGCTCGCACGCCCGATTCACCGCACAACGCTTCCGCGCGAACGAGGGAGAGAGTGGAAAAAAAAAAGAACTTTATCGTGCGCCATATAGGTTTTGCGAAAGACACGTTCCGCTCCGGCAGTCGTTGGAAGCCGCCCATAATTAGGATCCGCACGTTGCGCGCGCTCCGGGAGAATAAAAGCACAAAGAGAAAAAAGAAGCACCCGAGGTATGCATCCACCATTCCGCACAGAGCATCCACGAGACCGCACAGAGCGTCCGGGGTGTCGCAACACCGCCCGACGCGCCGCCGTCGTATGTGCGCCCGGGGCTTCCGGGGGGGCTTTTGAAGCGGCACACACAAAGGGAAAAAAGAGGGGGGGGGGGGGGGGGGATGGAGGACACAGTCGGCATTGCACACAACGCAGCCACACAGGCAGGACTAGCGACTTTTTCTTTTCACCACCCCTACTCCCTCTCTCTTCATTGAACGCGCTGGCGCCATGTGGGTATAAAAACGCGGGCGAACCCCGGAAGCGACGACGAGCGACTTAGCGAGTCACCACACCTCCTCTCGAAGCCCGTTCATCCAGGCACACAGGTATTGCGCACCGAAACACCGAAGAGACGCGTGTATGAGTGGCCTTGGCGATGAGTGGGGGGGGGGGGGGGACCCCGGGCGTGACCGAGCCGACGCAGGTGTGTGCGACGTGGGGCACGATCGTCCTTGGCTCTCCCCTTCGACGCCTTCTTCTGCCACGCGGTTCCTAACGGCCACGACGAGGCGCCGTCGCGCTCCGCTTGCCCCACCGTTCCAGACACGTACTTACGAGACGCATTCTGATGAAAGGGCCATCTTTATTCCCCGAGCAATTGCACCGAGTCGAATTCCTCGGGATTGCCTGCTCGCAATCAGTCAATTCCTCGCTGGGCTCCGGATCTGCCCTCGCCGTCCTGCAGGCCCGCACTTCGAAATGCGCTATTACGTTCCCGGCTCCGTCCACGAGACGCTGTTCACGACCACCCAGGGGAGCCTCCCTATCTTTGGTGTCCCAAAAACTGCCTTTCCCGCCTTCCGCCTTTCCCCTGCGTTCCTCTTACCAGGAGAACCGCCGCCGCGGTGGCTCAGTGGTTATGGCACTCGGCTGCTGACCCGAAAGACGCGGGTTCGATTCCGGCCGCGTTAGTCGAATTACGATGAAGGCGAAATTCTAGAGGCCCGTGTACTGCGCGATGTCAGTGCACGTTAAAGAACCCCAGGTGGTCGAAATTTCCGGAGCCCTTCAATACGACGTCCCTCATAGCCTGGGTTGCTTTGGGACGTTAAACCCCATAAACCAAACCAATCCTCTGCATATACGGCGTCCATCGTAGCCACTCTCGCAGCTCTGGCGCCCGCCAAAATACGTTCCGCCGACCGACAAGGAAGGTGCGCAGCGCGAGTCGAGGTTTTCCTCTCTCTCGTATGTTTCCCCTCTGCTATCTGAACCCCACTCCCAGAGCCCGCTCCTATCGGAAGCCGCTCGTAGATAACGGCGCGTGTAGTACACGAGAAGCGTGGGCGTGCTTCGGCTCGCTGCGCACGTTGTCACCGCGCTGCACGAGCCCGGAATGGATCAAGGACGCGTTAGAACAACCCCTCCGGTCGGGAGGGGGGTGTCGCAACCCCAATCCCAAAATGGGGCTCCCCAAGAATGCGTGGGGGTCCTCCCACCTCACTCGCATACCACGCCGGTGGCACGGATGCGCAATCGCAGGCAGTCGAGCGGGTAATTGCGGTACGCGATAAGGCGAGCCGCTTATGCACACTACGCAGCACCTCGTCAAAGACAGCCGAAGCGAAGACACTCGGAACGCGACGGCGGTAACAATCGCAATCACCAACACTATTTCCCCAATGATGGCCACCTGCGAATATAATCGAGTTTCAGTTTTCTAACGTGAAATCATTAAATGGCTCATCGGCACGAAGATCCGGCGTCGCCTGAAAATTGGCGGCGTTACAAAAATCGCGAACCAAGAAAAATCTCTAGGCTGAAGTTCTTGCACAGCATTTACCATGATTGTACCAGTATTAATAAAAACACTTATCTAAATCAGCCATATTACATTTCGGAGAGACTAGATAACACGAAAAAGATTAATAGTTATCAATGCCTGCATTAATGTATTTAAGTATTCGTTTTTCCCTAACACGATCCTGGACCGGAATAAGCTTCCGAATGATGTGGTTTGTGCACCTGATTTCGAAAGTGCTGTTGAAGCGATAATCTGATGTATTTCTTCCAGGTCTCGTGCGTTTACCAGCGCTGTGCCATCACTCATACTACTTGTAAACTCAATTAGTCTTCTTTTAATATGTTGTGTTATCCTTGCTGACATGTTTCCCAATATCTGCTTTGCATGTGTTATTGTATATATATAGTAATATCCCCACAACAGTAATGTCTCATGGGCGCTGTAGGTACTTTCAATAAATAAATAAATAAATCGGTGGGAACGGTGTTACGTCATGGACGGTGGGGAAATAAGTGTTAAGGCGGGGGTGCCACGATTTCGCGGCCACTGGCCATTTTTCATAATGTTTGCGCAAAATCCTTCCGCTTATAACAGAAAAAAAAAGTTCAGCTGATTAAAAGGATAAATGCATTCACTTTTCAACGATCATCATCGGCCTGACTACGCCCACTGCAGGGCAAAGTGTTCTCCCATGTCTCTCCAATTAACCCTATACTTTGCCAACTGCGGCCACCGCATCCCCGCAACCTTCTTAATGCGTTATTAATAGCAATATCTGTTGATACGAGTTCAGTAAGCAAAAAAATACTCTACAAAAAAAAAAGGCCATTTCTGTAGCGTTTTAAAGAAGTGCCAATCTCGCTATTGATTACGAGGCTTTTGGCACCAGCGAATAGTATTTAGAAACTACACTCTAGAAAAGACGCATATAAGCGGCTTAATAAGCCTCAATCTAATTGCAAAACATGTAAATTTGGCACATTTGTGGAACGAGCATATTTCATCAAGCGTGCAAAATTTCGATCTGCACTAAGTAGCTTTCCAGCTTTCGTCGTTCAAAGTTGACCGCCAAAACGCGACCCCTCCTCACCTGAAACAGCACACCGGACCGGTACAGTAATGCGTCCAATATGCGAGGGCTTCCAGCTCTAACTGTGAATAGTTTCGCTTAGCGAGCGGAAGTCAAGCGGGCGTAACACACCTTGGCCCATATCGTGCGACAAGATCGCGCCGATTCCGACCGGCGACGCATCGCACTCGTGAATTAGCGGCTTGTGCCCCCCCCCCCCCTTTTTTTTTTTTTTGGGGGGGGGGGGGGGGGACCAGGGGAGAGGGAGCGCCCCCAGACGCTTGTTAATAGAAATCACCGTGGGGCTGCGCTGGCTGGTGTAAAGCTGTCGCTTCAAAACAAGGCAGACTTTCATAGGCCGATGCTACGCCTGTTCTCCTTGCGTCGTTTTCACCTGGTTTCGTTTTCCAAACAGCTCCATTCTAAGCGTTTCACGGGTGAAGCATTTATTTGCACAACGCAAATACGAAAATAGCGGAGGCTGGCCTTCCACCGCGAATGACGAGAATTTCCGCTCCTGTCACGGTCACCTGACAGTCGCTCACGATAACGAAATTCGAATGAGGCATTTCGACGAACACTTCACACGCGCCTCAGCCTGGAAGGTTTGGTTCATTGGGGTTTAACGTCCCAAAGCGACTCGGGCTATGAGGGACGCCGTAGTGAAGGGCTCCGGACAATTTCGACCACCTGGGGTTATTTGACGTGCACTGACGTCGCACAGTGCACGGGCCTCTAGAATTTAGCCTAGGGCACACTTCAGCTGCGCCTTCGGAAGGAAAGCGACCGCAAATAAAACAGCCTCCTATGACGCACGCTTCTATCGCGAAAGTTCCCACTCCTGCGGCCTCTTCGACCATGACCTCCGACCACGCTAATTACCTCTAATTATAGAAGGCGGCTGTTACTTTTTTTTTTTTTTCGCATTATGCCTGCAAACCGCGTTACGTCTGAACTGCATCAACAACGTGCGCGCCTCGAGTGTCCGCCAGTTCTGAAGTATATATTTCACCCAGTCGCCAGCATGCGGAACGAACCTGACTGCAAAGTTTCGGCAGCACAGTTCAGTTTCGGAGAGCCAACCAAATGATTTCCGTTGAGCCCATGGCAGAAAACCTCTAATGAACACATTCTCGGGACACTGGACGTTGGTCACTATGTCGGTTATGCGAGGGTGTGGGAAAGAGCCCGCTTTGGGGTGAAGGGCGACCGTATCCTTCCCGCCTACACACGCGCAGCGCCTTAACCCAGCTTCCCACCCCCCCTACTTTTTACACCTGCCCCCAAAACGCGAGTGGGCAACGCGACGTTAACGCTAACGTCCCACACTGGCTTACACGTCTTCTAACTGCACACTCACTACGAGACGGCGCGTGGGCCCACGGGACAACGCCTACGAAGCGACCCGACAGATACGCACACGCACAGCGCCTTGGTGGAACGGATTGCCCACCTCGACACCGACGAGTCGCGAGAAAGACCGCACCTGGACAATGAGTAGACTCGGTTTCGACGTGAAGAACGACCACTCTGAAGAGGTGTTATGACACCGAGAGTCGCCGAAACCAAGCAGAGGGGAAGTTTCCATTTAACGATGGTGTTGATCAAAGTGGGAAATCAGTGGCGCAATCACTTTTCTTTTTACTACATTAAAGGTGATTTAACGAAAAATAGAAGACAACCACGTGCCTCCGGCGGGATCCGAACCCACGACCTCCCATGACGCGTATACGGTGCACTCATTTCCCTGCCGTTGACCGCTCACTCGGAAGAGAGAAACCTAAAGCGGGCGGACCGCTCTTGGCTCGCTGCCGGCGGCGCTGTGAAATCGGCTGACGCCGCGACGACATCCGAGCATCGGCAGACAGGCCGGCATAGAGTACAGTAGTAACAGACACACCACCGCCCTTCGTAAACAACTTTCTGCTTATTCATTCCGCCCCCCCCCCCCCTCCCCCTCGTCCTCAACAAACACCAAGTTCGCCCCTGCGCGCCATCGCAGAAAAAGCAGTCGGCGCGAAATTGCTGCGCTCTTAAAAAATAGCAAGAAAAGTAAACCGCCGGGTGTGCGTAGGTCGCGTATGCATGCTGTACTGCAATGCATCGAGTGCGTGCGGCCCCCCCGATTAGATCCGGAGGCGACGGCTCTGGGCTTCCCTACTTCCATACGTGTCAAGCGCACATGATAGGACCGGCCCCGCAAACATGCGAATTCGCACCGCCACCGCTTGGCACAAATAATGGGACATCGTTGGTCCACTGATTTCGACATTTCCAAAAGCACCCGCGTGACGCAACTGAACGCGTCAGCAAACATATACCTTTGATACGAAAAAACCACGCGCCCCAGTAGATAGCTAAAACATGTTTTGGTCGCCACAGCGCGATATCTGTTCTTTGTTTTTCGCTACAGAGTGGCAGCGAGATCATCAGACGATATCCTGCCGCGGCGATCGACTTAGAAGTCACGGCAGTTCTACTGCTGCCACAGGTAAAAAAAAAAAAAAAGAAAGGGGGGGGGGGGTTAATACTCGACAACTTTATAAATCGTCACGGTGACCGACCAAACCTGCGACAACGCGAATGAACTGCGTGCGACAGGCAGGCATCTCCGGAGCCGCGAATCGAGGCCACGCCCACGAAACGCGCTGCCGACGCGAAACTTATCCGAGCGGCGCCTTTCAGAGACGAGCGTATCCCCTCCCCATCGCGCTGCGTCGTCCATCTGTTCGAGAAAACGCCGCTTCTAAGGCACATCTCCAGAGTTTTCGACCCCGACAATGACAGATCGCAGGAATCGCACTCCTTCAGCGACTGGCAAACGTTTGCATCACGCGACAGATCGCAGCCGGGACGTCGCGGAGGAGCTGACACGATCCCGAGGAAGCCGAACGGAGAAGTGTGCCGCGTAGGAGCGGTATGGGATCGTGCACGGTGGTTTCCTCTCCTCGAAAGCTCTCGGGGAGGGAGGACGCTGCTAGGCCGGAACGGCGTTTAATTAATTGGAAGACCGGTTCAGCGCGTACAACACACACACACGTTTCGCAACTTTTCTGTATTCTTCACGCACGAAAAACCGCCCACACGGCACGACGTCTCGCTGCCAGCCCCGTGCTTGTCGAAACCGGCACCGCGTACCATACCGGCAAGGGAAGAAGCACTTTGCGAAGGAAGCTTGCGGTACGCAGAGGTCTTTTAGATGAGCACCAGTATCGAAACCTCTCCCGGAGCCTACACCGCGACTGGCGTCGTCACCCCACCGACGATTCCCTTTCAAAGCGGCCACGGATTACAACACCTGCTTACGCCCGGTGCCCGCCTGCCTCGCCTTTCGGCTGTACAAAAGCCGTGCCCGGAGGATCGCGGGGAGGAGGAGGGAACCGTCAGTTTATCGCGGGGGCCCATAAAGTAGGCCCCTCGACGGGATCTCGCCGCCGGTATGTTGTCGGCGGCGGTGGGATGGAGCGGGGGGCACGGTTCAATGACAGCTTGGAGCGCTCGTCCCGTTTCGGAATCCGGCCGGCTCGCCGGAACGGAAAGCGATGCTGACACAACAGTTAGCAACTAACGCCCCGGAGGGGGCTGTTTGCTCCGGGTTTGACACCCGACGGAAGACGGGGTGCCGATTAGTTAGGCTCGACCTCGGCGGGGACTAACCGCCGGCACGGAGCGAGCGACGGGGGCGCGGCAGGAACAGAAAACACAACCACCACTGCCGCGGCGGCCGGAAGGCGAAGCCATGGCGCGGCGCTGGGGCCGGTCACGCACTAACGCACCTTGCGGCTGCTGCTGCGCTGCTTCTCGCTTCTCGTCTGCGTGGCGGAGCTCTCGAGCAGGCGCGGAGTGGTCGTCGTCTGCTGCTCGATGGCGAGCTGGCTCTGCTCGCCGCGCGTCATGGTGGTCGTCTTGCGCACCACGCGCGACGTGTGCACTGTCTTCAGGCCCGAGCGCACGTGCGACGAGCGAAACACTTCGCGCGACTCCTGCGAGGCGGACGCCATCTGCGTACGGTTGCCACCGCCGCTGCTGCTGCCCGTTGCCGCCAGCTGCTGATCGCCGGGGTCCGGCACGTCGTCGGGGTCCCGCGGGTCGCGGCTGCCCTTCATGTAGAGCCGCGCGCCGCGCACGAACGAATACATCGCGCACAAGTGACGACCGTGCCCGCCGGCCGGTCCGCTGCAAACTCACCTCTCACGGCAGCGGCAGCCGCAACTACTACGGACGGCCCCCGTGAAACAGGTTTGCGACGACCCGCCTCGCCCTCCTCTCTCACCTGCGCGGGCGGCGGCCCACCCTCTCCCCTGCAAACCCCACGCGCAGACGGTCTCGCAAATCCCGCCGCGAATCGCCCAGACGTCCCGCCAGGGGGAGCCACGTTACAGACAACCCCCCCCTCGATGACGTTGCGTCGTGTTGCTTTCCGCTGGACGACGCTGCGCCGGCGGCGTCCACCTTTGAGCTACACCGCAGCGGCCTCGACGGCAACGACGTCGGAGCGACCTCGGCTGCGAGCAGCCCACGCGGCCGACCAAAGCAGCGCCTTTTATGGCGCGACAGTGGCGCCAGCCCACGCCCGGCCGCCGCAGCAGCCTAGCGCGCGCGCGATTTGTCGCTGGCGCGCCAACTGCCCGACTTGGGCAGCGCGGCAGCACCGGCCCAAGCCCACGAACATCATCCGCGTGCGACGACAACACGCCGGACCGCCTCACCCCCCTCTTTGCGCTGGCATCTGGGCGCTTTTCTTCTTTCCATTCGCTCACCGCCCTTATCTCGGCGACGGCACGCGACAAGATAAACCAGCCCCTCAGCCAGCCGCGCGAATGCAGCAAGGAGCGGAGGCTTGTTCTTCCAACGTGTGCACGGTGACATTAAAAGCACACGATCGGTCACGGTAAATGCCAACATCACCGCGCCTTTCAACCGAAGAATGAATTATCGGAGCAGATGGATGCGTGGCCCAGTTCTGCCAAGAAGTCGATGCGGTTAACCGCAGAAACTTCGATATCCCGCTGGATAATCTGCATTTCATTCTCAACATGAACGGACGCAACATATTATTCCAACTTCAACAACTGACAGCGCCCAACAATTAGAGCACCCGATCTTTTTGCCGACAGGTTACGCGACAATCCGTAAACCTCTTACATTTTGCTTAAATCAGCGTGCACCTTTTCTTGGATGCACGACACGGTTTGGTAAGCTTTGTAACTGGTTTAATAACGAAACTTTCGCTCACAGCACCGTAAAGCCAGCGCTTGCCGCAGGACAGACCCTCTATCCATTCAGTCACGCGCAACACATCGCATGTAATTCCAACTCGTTTCTCAAAACAATGGCGGCACCGTGCGTACGCCCGCGCATACTGAGGAGTTTGCTGGCAAGGCGACGCAGTCAATCTGCGCAGATGCAAATGAAGCCAGACAGCTTCGGCTCGCCATCCACTCGCGCACTTTCCCGTATTAGTCGAACAGCCTTTCCCCCGACGCACTGCTGAGCGGAGAGGAAAGCGCCGCCTGAGTCAACACCACTCTCGCCCACCGCGAGCGGTCCACATGGTCGTCAGACGAAAAAAAGAACAAGAAAAATGCGTGGGGGGTGCTCCTTTCCGAGGTCGAACCACTCACGAGCGCGACGATTACTACGGTGGAAACACTGCTCGCCGATCACGTGTCTATTGATGATAGTTTGCGAGAGTCAACTCGCCACCTGTGACTCTCACGTGGAGTTCTGTCTGATGCAATGGAAAACACAAGGTTGCCGCTCAATCAGTGGTCGCCGCTCGCTTCAAATTTACGCCACCTGCTCTTGTCAAAATGGCTGCCGCCCCGAAAGTGATCTCTACTAAACATTCCATAGCAGATGGCACAGCAGCAGGCGGCACGATTTCGCCATACACGAAATGCAACTAGACACCTCTCAGACCTAACCATACACCTTTCTGCGCTACTAATTGCGGAACCTGGTTGCAATACCTGGTCACTTCCCGAGGGCTTTTTTTTTTTTTTGCAGCTGGTAGAGCCAGCAACATAGTGATCAGCAGACGAGTCCGCACCCACATCGCAAGAACAAGACTAGCAAATGTCGCTTGAGCATAAACGACTGGCAGGCGCGCGTAATCAGGCTACCAGGCCATCCTTACAAAAATTTCTTCAGACTGTCTGTAGATTGCGTAGAGATTGCTGTCAAAAACGTCTACAGAAAGTCTTAATATATGGCCTTAAACTACTAATAGTTTTGTCTATCAGCCAGACCTGCAGTAGACAGTTTTCGAAAGAGTTTCTACAGTCATCCTAGAGGTTTTTTGGCCTTACACCACAGTACAACTTTGCACATAGAAATACGATAAACGATTTTTATGAAGGACTGGTCCATCTCGAAACCTGTGGTTAATCTTCCAGCTGGCTTTCAAAAGACGAAGCTCATTGGGTGCTCTGAAAATTACACCTACAAATTGCAATTTTCATTAAATGACACCTTTCCAAACAGAACCACGTTTCCCAAGAAAAATTTACCGCCTGCAATGTCACGTAGTACAGAGGGTTAATAGGTCGACCAGAGGACGGTGCGAGCTGGCAACTGAGTCAAGGACACCAACCAGTTTGTTCTTTCTTCTTGCAAGGCGTTCAACGCAGCCCACACAGTCCTCACTCGTACCCTGTTTAACTATCCCTTTCCGCTCCCCAGCTGCCAACGCACTCGTCGGTCTCGCCATGTCAGGCGATTTACGTCTCGGAGGGCGAGCTGTCACAAAAGTTCCCTTCAATCGCGCGCCACTCGCTGAAGGGGCAAATAAAAAGTGCAACAGGTGTGCACACCTCTGCCAAGTCTTTCCAGCGGCTGTCTGCTGGCACCCTCAACATTTTGTGAAGTTAAATAAATTAAGTGATTAAAATGACTGGTTCATTCAACAAGGCAGAATATGATCAGAAGTCTTGACCGAAACCCATCGTCCTCAGCGGCCATGACATCGTCCTGACCAGGTTAAGCTCTTCATTTGAGTAACTCTAGGAGGTCGCATTCCGATGACTTTTTCATAGGCGCCACGCACAAGGAAGAGAGCTTCTCGGGCAGGGGGGTGCGTCTCCTATCGCGCCCATATCGGAGAAACATTTATCGTTGCGCAAGGGGCTCAAGGTCCTCAGCTGAAATACACCTGCAGACACACACCCACACAACAAAGAACATCCCCGAAGTGCCGTCACATCACATACAACGCTACCGGCCACGGCGTCCGCGCTGCACTGAAGTTAGGTGCCCGATGCGGTACTAAATGGATGCGGACGGACAGACTTTTACGGAACACGTAAGTACACGGTCGGCGAAATTCAGTCGCACGAGATCGCCCCAGGGCGATGCCACGGCACAAAGACGTAATTGTCTCGACGCCCAGTCGCAATTGGTGCGAACGTGGGGAAGGAACAATATTCGGGCCCAAGGTGAGCCTCGCTGGCGGACCTCCCAGGAGGAGCGAAGCGCACGGCCCTCAGCCAGGGTCAGCGGGCATTGAGAACCTCGAACGACTCCTGGGACTTCGCCCAACGCGAAAGTAATTTGCCTTAATCTGATCTCGGGTGTAACGAGGGGATCAACTCCACGACGCCGCATCGAACTGCCACGCTTTGAGTGGCCACGAAAGGACACCATTCGTGAAGGCCTTTTGGGGGCATGCTAGCACCTCGAGACGCCTTCTACGGGTACATCAACTGAATGTGTCTACACAGTTGTTAATTAAAGGTACCATGTAGGGGAATTATGCCCCAACCTCTCGGACAGAAAAGCTCAACGTCCGAGAAATCTGTCGAGGTCATAGTTCTACGCGCGCAGGAATTACGAAGTCAAGGAGGCTGACTCGAACAAAACTACTGAAGTCTACGCTGTACCGACAGCGTTAATCCCCTCGCGGACTTGGACGAGCAAGGCTCGTCATAAGCCGACCGCCATTTCTGGCTCATGACGAATCCGGCTTCTCGTGCGTTTTCTTACACTGTGTTCGATTTAAGGTGAGTGGGGGTCGTCCAAATGTTTTTTTGGTTTGCAAACAGATGGCGATACGGATATTAAATGACCATTTTGATGCTACTTTCGAAAAAAAAAACGTGCATGTTAGGGGGCTACCAAGCCTTTCGTTAGCGGTACTCTCGAACTTCCGTTAAGAAACGCAGAGGCCCAAACCGGACGCCGGCCCAGGGTGCGGGTCGGGACAGGAGGGAGCTAGGACTGACCTGGAAGTGCAGGATGATGGTCCAGATGAGTCCCAGCGTGAGCTTGGGGTTGCCGTCGACGATGTCTTCGGCGCGGATGTTGACCAGCTTAACCTTGCGGTAGCGCAGGAAGTTTAGCGCCGTCTGCACGTTCTGCAGCATGTGGAACCGCATGCGGCCCTTCTCGCGGGGCTGCGACGACATGAGAAGGACGACAGAGGGGGTCAGAAGAGGCTGCCGCGGTCGAGGCCGACCGAGACGCAGCTCTTTGTTATGCAGCTATGCGGGCCATTGCCAGCAGCGCTCCTGCCAGCAGTCGGCCGTCAAGCCGCGCCACAAACACGAGCGATTGACCCACTTGCAAACTAGTAGTATATACGACCGTGCGAGCCTGCACCCGACGGCGCAGTTTCTCCGGCATTTTACTAAATACACCACCGTTGTTGATGAGACTTTTAAATGCAACGCAATGTGCTGTGCTTGGATTCCGCCGTGCGTTCCATGAACAGTTTAACGAGCGAACACGCTCCGACTCCCTCGGTGTGATCAGCGTTCACCCAAAAAATGCACCTTTGTCATCCTTCCCCACTGAGCCATTAAGTTAGGCATTCTCGTACGTACAGTCTTTGTCAAAAGTTTAGAGCCCAGGGAGTTTGCTAGTAAGCCTTGCAGTGGGCCTCCTGAAGCATTCGTATAAGTCCTGACCATTCAAGGAGGCAGGACCAGAAATCTTCTTACCTTCAGGAAATTTGGAGCGCTGCAGAGATGCATCACGAACCACGCAGTGTGGCTGAGAAGCAAACCTTCTGGACTCCAAACTTTTGACAAAGGCTGTAAGTATTCCGTTCTCCCTGACACTCCTTAAAACCTTTGGCATATACTCGTGGACAGTGCCAGGTAGTGCAGACCCACCCCTGTGTGTGCGCAGTTCCTTTCTAAAAGCCTACTCGGAAAAATGTATCCGTGACAACGAAATTTAATGCGGAGAACGAGACATTCCACTGCGTTGTTCAACGCACATCCTTTTCTCTCAAAGACAGGGTTTACACCCTCCTCGGGTCCACGAATCCCCTGCAGTTAAGAACTACTCAGAGTATGAGAACTTGCTCTGTTTCTTAGCGCACGAGGTTGCTTTGACGCGCCGCACTGCCAGCGTCAATTGAAACCCGAGCTGCAAAACTGTACGAGATATTCCACTAGAAGGCAGAGTACTAGAGCGGTCGATTTTCCATCGAAGGCGTCAAGACCGCTCTCTGGAAGTGTCGACGCCTCTATGTCCTCCCCATCCGCTAATATTTTTGATTGTCGTTGCTCGAATTTCAATTGTTTTGTTCGCGTTTCATCTAACGCTGACGGTACATGTTTCGCGACACTTTCAGAGTTGGAGCGCTTTCGCAACTGAGCATATTATCCGTTCTAATCACCTTGCACGCGTCTCTCTTCTTATAAAAAGACCGACTTCATGATGAAGTAAACAGCTTTTGAATCGCGCTCTGTGTGTCAGTGTCTTTTTTCCAGTGTCCCGCATAGTGCGCCAAAGGAAGTCGGATCTACGCGGTTGCGCCTGGCGTGGCTAAAAAGTAAGGGGGGGGCTCTTACCAGGGTCTCCCCAGAGAGGACCTCCAGCAGCGATAGCAGACCATGGCCATCCTGGAGATCCACGAACAAGTCGTCCACGCGCTTGTTGGCCTGCGCAGGCAACGAGACGATTCACTCTGGGACTCCGATGAAGACCGAGGAGAGCTATATCGCTTGTATACGAAAGCGCAAACTACGGCTGCAAGCTTTGCACACAGATCTAACTGCAACGGAAGAAGAGATCACCGACTGCGGTCTCTACAATCGACAGCTCCACTGGAACTACGAGTCCCAACCACCTATACATGTCCGCCACTTGAAACAGTTGAACACAGCAGCCACCCCATTACAGCTACTGGTCAAAAGTTTAAGGGAATCTCCCAAGGTGGAGTAGATTTGTATTAAGGGGGCAATTACTCATTGGCATCCATCCAAGCGCAGCCAAACGGCTACAAAGGAAAGCTGTTTAGCTTTCCTTTGTAGTCGTTGGCTGCGCTTGGGTGGATGCCTATGATTAATTGCTCCCTTATCACACTACAGCTAGGGTGTTGCTTCTTTGATTTTTTTTTTTTCAGCGAACGCAGTTAAGGGCATGTTGCCCGGTTCTGGGGCGTCGGCGTAACCGCGCCACGCTGAGCATGCAGTGCCGTCACTTGAACGAAACCCGGAACGTTGATTGGTCCCGAACACAGTGACGTCACGAGTCTGCATATAGTGACATTATGCGGCACACTGTAGCAGCGAAGGAGAATGATAATATCACTAAAATAACAGGTGTAACTGAGAGACGTGTTACCTTACTGTCTGATGGAGCGCGATTTACCGAACGTTGAAGATGCTGTACAGTGCCACCCTACCCCTCTCCCTTCTCTACATCGTTCCCCTCTTCCACCCGCCACTGTTCCTTTTATTTCAGCTATCCGCAGCTCAAGTGTTTCAAGCTTCGATAGCCGATGTCGCAGCTAGCAACATCTTTTTCTTCCGTTTTATCCTGTTTTCAATACAGCAATAACAATAATTGAGGCCAATGACGACAGAAAAGCTCGTTAAGGAAAAATAAAAATGCACAGTGGTTATCTCACAACAAAGAAGCGAGGGCTAGCGCACTTACCTTCCGCTGCTTCCATGCGGCAGCAGTGAAACGTGTGCGGAAAAGAGCAAACCGAGCGGTCAACGACACATGTGACACTACTAAGCAGAGAAAGAGAGACAGCGGATAGAGGGCAGACATGCTGGGCATATGCGGCATACATGCAGAGGGCGTCACCACACCTAATGACGCTAGTGGCGCCATCTGTTACGAGCACCGAGAAACAATAGGGGCTGTCACGCCAGTCAAGCGCCGAGCGGCATGCCATTGATACCAGGGGCTTGCACCTCGATGGCCACCAGTGAGGGACCACCGAAACATTCCACGAGCATATTACTTGTGCTATCCAAGTGAAATGAAATGAAAAAAGTAGATCCTTCATGCGTCCTAAAGGCATTCTGAAAACTTTTAGTTCCTCTAGCACAACGGACATTTTAAACACACAGACCATCTTTAATCCGCATACCCACCTTTACGGATAAACTACAACATTAGAAACTTTACTTTTCGTTTAACAGTAAATAATGCCATGCACTGCTCAATGCATAAAACGGAACATTTCTCAATCGATCCGCGGGAAACGATTGTGATACGGCGGAGCAGTCTCGAGTGGAGTGACAGCCCCCGAGTCCATACTTTCGCAGCGCTTCAGATAGGTGGCGCCACTGGCATCTAACCCGTGGTGTCGCCGCGGACTAAATAAAGCCTACGGAGAAAAGACAGACGGGACACTCACGGCGGGAGAGTGGCACGCGCTGCAAGGACTGCACACGTGCAAGCACGCGTACGTCTGCGCTCCGGGGGCAGCGTGGGGAAGAACAAGGACCGTCACGCATCATCATCATCAGCAGCAGCACTGGCACAGTTTGTACCGGCTACGGGATCATCGTGCACCACCGACTCTGGCTACTGAAAGCTACACCCTCTCGAAAACAGCATGCGAGGCTGCATGGTACTCTGCCGCGGTGCTTCTGTGTAGTGCTGTGAACCAAGCACCGCGTTAAAGGGTCAGTCTACTCACCGAGATGAGTGTATAAATAATGGCATATACTGGTAGTTGGCACCCTATAACATCAATAACGAGGTAACTGCTCCCGGTTTAGGCAGGAATTTGTATTTTATTTCGGCGTTATAAGTCGCGTAAAGATGCATGGTGGAGACCCCAAACGTTAATTTTGTTCAAGCAAGTGGTAGTCTTTTTTTGTAGAAGCATAAGTGAATATACTACGTACCGTTATATATAGTATGCCCCAATGTCACAGAAACGTACGTTTTGTTCTAGTAAACTGTAGAAGGCGTACCGCTCGCTTTTTCTGTAAATCAGATGAATATTTATAGTTATACGTACGCTAAACGCAGGCACATTCCCACTTTTAGTTCAGCGTATGCTAGCAGAGACGCAAAAATAAACTCAGCCTATAGTGGCGCCATCTGGTTGTCAGGACGGGAACTATTGCTGTAAACAAACCGACTCTCCACTTAAGCCTAGAAGCGGCAGAATCGTCACTCTAATTATTTAAATAAAGCGAATTTCTCACTTATACGTTTTCTTATAAGCGAGATGAGACGAAGCGAAAGAGCGACGCCCCATTTATGTCCAGTGAACGCACTGAAAAAGGCAGCAACAACGAGAATTCAGTCTGAAGCGAGAGGTCCAGCTTCGACGGGCGCCGCCATGTTTGTCGCCGCGCGGCGGAAATCCAGTTGGTTGCCAGATGAGACTACCATCTCATACAGATGTGTTCCCACATCAATAAATTCTATTTTAAAATGTTCTACCGCACTTCTTGGCACCACACCTGGCTAAACGGTAATTTGAGTAAAGAGCTATCAGTTGCCGCAAAGAAAATGCGGCCGATAAAATTCAGTAGACTGACCCTTTAAAGACGATTGCCATGTTCGCGCTTTCTGACTTAATGCGTTAGCATTATAACCCATGTCAGAAAAATCTGTCCGTCAGACAGGAGAGAGGGAAATCATCTTTCAGAGGAAATGGAGGAGGAAGGAGTACGGCGCGTCACACGCTTCGACGGAGTGGATCACGGTGCACCATGGTCTGAACCCATCAGCGACAGCGGCTGCTCTGTTCGGGATGGGGGGGCATTGGTGCTAACGCATAATCTGCCGCTTCTATCGCATTTATTGTCTGTAATTTTTTCTAGAACAGCTCGATGGGAGTTCCCGCAAACAAATTTTGGGCCGAAGCGAGCATAACTCCGAGCCTCTCCTCCAAGAGTTTGCAACAACGCTGACAACGCACGTCTCGACTACGCAGTGTAGGCAGTGTGGAGCTAGTTGGTCCTTGTTTCGCAAATTTTGGGTCCACACGACTGTGCACAGATAAGCAGTTCACTACTTTTGTGTTTTTCTGTTTGACTCATGGGGTAAACTTTGCGTCTCCGTTAGCAGAAACCACACAGAACCGTTGTCTCTTAAAGCCTTGCTTTCTTTTTTAAGGTAACGAACTTTAAGTTTACATATATCAGCTTCCTCTTTTTTTTCAATGGAACACTACGCGTCTCTCCTGACGAGACAAAACAAACATGCTTCCGCGGAGTCCAGTCCGTCGGCAGAAGTTCACATCTTACTTGCACTGCCGATGTCGCCCCACACGGTTCCGGAAGGAAGGCAAGTTGGCTTTTGATGCCATCATCGAGCCAGTACAGCTTTAGGTGCCACAGTAAGACACACTTGTCTACATGTCTGCTACCGCATGTCCGGTAACAGACACTGATCTACGCCTTCTTCGCTTTTTCGGCCAAACAGGATCCTCATGGCCCGTAAAAGACTCAGCAGAGTTTTGAAGCTTTGCATCTAGCCAGGGTGCGCAGGCTGATGCTAAAATCGAAAGCCTGAAATAAACACGCTAAAACGGAGCAGAAACGCTGCGGGTGCTGTGTTTTTGCCCTGCGGTTGCGGGGAAGTACAAGCGCACACATATGCGTGTGTCTGTCCGCAATTTCCTCTCTTCTTCTTCGCGAGGCCGCCATTTGCGCCAGGTTCCCCGCACAGTACCTTCGTCGACGCGGCCAAAGCCTCCATCCAGCAGACGCACTTTTGCAGGGGCTCCATTTTACAAAGCGCGCTACATACTTTCTCCGCGCGTGGGGGTTCGGCGCACCCTTTGGCCTTGAGACCGCAAGGCACGGTTTCGCCCGCCCGAATACGGCTGAGGACGGAGCCTACTTACGAAGGCGTGTGTGCGCTCTGCGTTTCTCTGCCGACTCAGATCTACGGCCGCAGCCAAGCAGGCTGGACGGTTTGCCCGGACTGGAAACAGTGGACTAAATTGGTTAGTTTAGTTTAGTTTATGAGAGTTTAACGTCCCAAAGTGACTCAGGATATGAGGGAAGCCGTAGTGGAGAGCTCCGGAAATTTCGACCACCTGGGGTTCTTTTAACTTTCACTGACATCGCACAATACACGGGCCTCTAGGATTTCGCCTCCATCGAAATGCGACCGCCGCGGACGGGATCGAACCCGCGTCCTTCGGGTCAGCAGCCGAGCGCCATAACCACCGAGACACCGCGACGGCAGTGGACTAAACAGCTTTTCCGGTCTGGAAACAGTGGAATAGGCGGCTTGCTGGGACAGGACCCAGAAGACAAAGACAGCTCGTCAGAACTGAAAGCCGCGGAGTAGATGCAACTACGCGCTGTCTCGGCCGCAGTTGATGCCAAAATAGTGGAATATAAATCTTAGTGGGGCTGAGAACAGTGGACTAGTCAGCCTTGTCTGAACTGGAGACACTGGACTAAAGAGCTCCTGTCCGTGCAGCTACGCAGTCTCGGCCGAAGTTCATGCCAAACAACATGACACCCCTGACAAGGTCAGAGGTTCGCTTGGCTGTGGTCACTGCGACAGGTGTGTAGCAGCAAGCAGCTGCTGCACGAAATAAAACTACTGCTATTAGTCTGCAATTTATGTTAATCAGATGGCTACCAGTATACTGACCGAAGCTTAAAAGACGAACACCAAGATGCACTACGGAATTCTACACCCTTCGTGCGCTGATGAACGTGCCACCTAGGAAGATTTAGCCTTGGTAAGTCAGCAGACCTCGAGTACTCGAAAAACGCGAAAAAGGTACAAGAGGCTATGTCTATTGGACGCACACTCGCCGATACCGCTTTTCTATATCGTAATTCAAGATCAGGATTGCCTCGCGCACGCTATACCTCTCGGACTGACGTCACAGCTAACGTATCTCTGCTCGACACTCTCGTACAGAGACGGCGTCGCCGCGTAACTCACATGATGTCACAGGGTGGCCAACATGCAAAGTGGTGCCGGGCTAAGTCTGAGCTGTAGCATTTGTTGTTGCCCCAAAATGACGCTGCGCAGGTGCACAGTGCGCGTCACTGCCAATACGCTTAGTATTCTGTCGGCGGTATGTGATTAACCCTGCAATTTACAGGCATTGAAAACGCAGGGGGGGGGGGGGGGATATGAACTAAACGATTTACTTAGAAGCGGTCTCTTCAATGCGTAAATTTATATAGAAAAAAAAAAGATTTAGCTAGAAAAACATGAATACAATATAATGACTTTATAAACTAAATTTCATGGCTGCGGAATTTCCGGGGACCATAAAACTGGTCGAAAATTAAGCAGGCGCATAGAGAAAATTGTGCTGGGTTTTATGGCGCATACAGAAAATCAACTGCTCCATCCTGTGCATATGCAGCATATTATACAACCACAGATATTTTAGGCTGTTCTGTCGCTAGGGTTAGGTCTTAAATGGATTTGTATTTCACCAGGCTTCCAGCAACGCTGCCAGCTAACGATTTGACCTTGCCTTCACAAAAGTGTCGGAAAAGGCCGCTTCTGCAACTGCATTAGGAAATCGTGTGGTTCTGCGAACAGAAATGAAAGCCGCTCCCGTTTGTACACTATGTAGCGCAGGTGATACGCCGAGCATCACGATGTTACCGATGCACAGGCAGGCAATGGCGGTACACACTTGCACACACGTACAGACACGTGCCACGCCCTGTCTATACGAACCACACGCACGCATTCAAGGAACGCTGCAGCAGACTGCCGCGTTTCTCGCTAATTTGCCTCTTCCGCAAGACGGGGCCTAATTGGCCTCCCACCCGCGATGCAAATGGGAGTGTTATTCAATTTCCGCTGCCTTTTATTCCGCCTCGGCCGAAAGAGAAAAAAGCCGCCTGGCAGCGTTCGGCCGCCCTCCTAATGACGTCGCTAAACACGCCAAATGCTCCCCCCGTTCCGGCTCGGCGAGCACCGGACTGTGGGACCCGATGGAAACATCCGCTAATCTATTACAGCGCCCGCCATTGTGAGCGTAACCGTTGTTCGCAGGGTTGCTAAATCAGTCGTCGCGCCGTATCGCCCCTCTATGTCGTCGTCGTCAATGATAAGGAAAAGAGCCCATTCGAACCCGTTCAAGGCTGCCCCTTCTGCTACCTGTCGGACTGCGCATACACGAGCTACTTCATTCGTAAGCAGCAGCTTATGCGATGACCAAAGGTTAGGTTAGGACTCGAGGTTGGACTCTCTTTCTGTACGATTCTGTCCAACGTACCGCGGGGAACTGACCAAAAAATAATGTGATCATATAGCCACGCGATTATACACGGTTACTCTCGAAATACCGAATCAGATCGGAATAGGCTACCTGCCAATGGCATTCAGATACAAGTTTATTTCCACCGACAACAGTGGAGGAGGCTGGAATAAAAAAAAAAACTGAAAGAACCACACCTGACCGTTTCGAACCCCTTTTTACGCGACATGAAGCAAGAGCAAGCTTACCTTACAGCTTGACATTGAGTAACATTGTACAAGTACTTCTAGTAGAACAGACCCAAGCGCGTCATTTCAAAGCAAAGGGCCACAGAAACCTTATAAAAAATGGTCTATAGACGGTCTATGGACTTCTTATTGACTCTATTGACTTCATATAGATATTGCTTTTTGTCTATTCATAGTCTATAGATTGTCTATAGACAAAAATATACTAAAAGTGTGTGGCCATAAATTTATAGATTCTCTATAGCCTGTCATGACATTTGTATTGCCTATAGACTGTTCTCTAGGATTTGTCTATACACATTATATACTGAAGTCTATAGACGGACTAAAACTTTTTTGTAAG
This sequence comes from Amblyomma mixtum, assembly GCF_055824585.1. Taxonomy (NCBI): domain Eukaryota; kingdom Metazoa; phylum Arthropoda; class Arachnida; order Ixodida; family Ixodidae; genus Amblyomma; species Amblyomma mixtum. The sequence goes on along the minus strand of NC_143018.1, from coordinate 8,942,290 downwards.
GGAAGGAAGTGAAGTAAAACAAAATAATTAAACGAAGCGCAGGCGCGGAAGGATGTACTGCACTAAACGTTTAAAAGGCACGATTGCATTATTTCTCGGCTGTTTATCTCTGCTGACACCTCGTGAAGTTTGTTTTTTTAACCCCATACCTTTGCTAGCCCACTCCTGATTCGACTGGCTGACGATCAGTGCAGTCCTACAAACTCAAACGGGGTCACCACGCTGGTCGCGTCAACGTTAAGCGTGACGCAGCGCGCGCGCGTGCGTACGTGCGCGACGCGGTCTCGGCCTCCGCACAGGCGCGCGGCGATAAATAAGACAAACGCCGTCGTCGGCGGTGGCGCGCCCGAGATGAGTGTGGGCTGCGTCCCCTTCCGAACAGGCAGAGGCACGAGAAGTAGTAGTAGTAGTAGGGGTAGGGGGGCATACCTATACAGGGGAAGAAATGAGCGAGAGCGTGCGAAGAAAAGAGATAGACAGACCGCCCGCCGAGAGCACAGGATATACGAGAGAGAGAGAGAGAGATACTGACCTCCAGGAAGGTCCAGTGCTGCTTGCGAGAGAGAGAAACAGAAAGAAAGAGAAAGACAGACAGACATGCATATAGAGGAGCGCCACACAAGACAGCCACGCACAGTAGGGCACGGGGAGGCTTGTCGCCCACTTACCTTGATCAGATGCTTGTTGACCCACTTGGTGAAGGTCTTCTTCTGGATCGCGTCCCGTTCGTCTGAGGGGGAGAGAGAGAAAAGAAGGAGCGCCGTCATCATCAGTTCAGCGTTCAGCAGCACACGCACTCTCTCTCTCTCTCTCCACTCGCGCAAGAGGAGGAGGAAGGGGAATTAGACGCTGCCCTTTCCCCATCCACGTCCGGCCCCCTCCTCACATACAGGGCTTCAATTCTGCGACGGCCACACTCGACAGACACTTGTGCGGCCCCATTGAGACGGTGCCGTAGCCAAGCGTGCCGAGTAAGCGAGAGTGTAGCGAGACGACCCCCCACCGGGCGCGCGGCCGCTGATCAAAGCTCCCGCGGTTCGACTCTCACAAGTGAGAGCGCAACAGTGCCGTCGACGACAAATGGAGCGTTCAAATGTATGCCCCCCCCCCCCCCCCCCCCCCCCCCCCCCCCTTCAGCAGATGGTGGTCGACGGAATCATTCCTGCTTTTGCACCCGTGTGTCGTTACGTCCGCGACATCACAGGACTGCTTGAGCGAGAGTATAAGAAAGAGGAGGCAGACAGCAGTCGTATAAGAAGTCCAACAGCCCCCGGAACCAAGGCGACAACTGCGAACTAATCCAATAAATTAATCGCGTTAGTGCGACGAGCAAAACCATGTCATTTTCAAAACTACCACTTTTTTCCCTTCACAAAACTCTGTTTTTCTTTCTTCCTTTTTACGTTTTGCAATCAAGGGTGCGTTAGTGACGAATCCTAGAGCGGAAATCAGCGACAGCGTAACGCCACGCCCCAGCTGCAGCCACGGAGACAGCGGAACATTCACCAGCATGCCAGGCAGAACTGCCAGTCCTCTTTGCGAAGGTTTCTCCCGGACAGGACTGAGACGGGCCCGCCCCTATAAGAATTCAGTCAGCGCAAATAGATTATTTCAAAGGGGAGCTACAGCAACAAGTATCGGCACTGCAGCTACTGCGTCTTGAGAGCCACAGCGCATGATCAGAACTTTTGGCCGGGGTCAGCTAGACGCACTACTATCCGTTTACTCCATGTTTAAAAATACTCCAATTTACTCTCTCTTAGTATACTTTACCCCTCCTCCACTTCTGACCAGAGAAAGGATGATAACCGCTGAGAACAGTAGTAAATTCAAACTCGACACTGACACGCAATTGCGATTTTCATCCTTTGTCAAGAGCACGTTTTTTTTTTTTTCCACAACCTGCGTAACTTCCACGCTGAAAGTATTTCTGCGAGACTCTACTGCAAGTAGAGATCATACCTGTTTTATTCTTTCATTTTTGTGTTCGACGGGACCATGTCGAAAGCAACGAGAAAGCGCCCAGCGCGGCCGCTACAGAAAGTACACACACACACACGAAACAACAAAAAAAAAACAAACTAAGACAGCGGAGAGAACCCAGCGCCTGAGTAAACACTGATACGAGGAGAGCGGCCAGGCTTTTCCGTGAAAGACCGGTGCATGAGCGCGAGCACAGAATAATGCAGGAAACGCACCAAGAGCAACGGTAGCCAAAAAAGGACGCCGCTAATCAGGCAGCATTTTTCTCCACCACCGCACCGAAGCAACGCAGCTCCTCGCACCTACAAGCCCCGTTGGGTGTACTTCGCCTCTGTAGTTCAGTGCTCAGCGGCGGAGCCCGCCGAATGGACCACGTCTATTGAGCGAATCAGAGTCGCCGTGCGTGAACGCCCATTCTTTTATTTTTGCGTCTGTTTGTACACACTGCTATTTTTTTTTACAAGGGTCGCGTATGTGCTCACCGTATGGCCGTCACGAAATGTTTTCTGTCCACCGCATTCGTGGGCGCGCGCTCGAGAGGCGCTATGAGGGGAAGTTTCAACACCGGGGAAGTTTGTCAAGAGTGTTTCGCAGCGTCGCCTACGCACACCAGTAGTCGCGGACAGCGCTACAGCTGAGCAGTGTAGCGAGGAAAGACGGTCGCGGCGCAGACACGGCATGTGAGGGGCGTTCGCTTATTCAGACGGCGGCGCCCAGCTAACCTCCAACGAGAGGAGCCGCATGCAACTTGCACGCACTTCACACATTTTGCTTACTCTACCGACCCACCCGAAACCGTACCGCAGATGTCATAAAGCAAGCCCAGTTCAGAAGCTGAACAGGAGGCCTTCACTACTGGTTATGAAATTTGAATCGGATTCTTGGAACGGCCAGCGGCCATTTTGTCGAGGTTTGCAGCAAAGTTCTTCCCCACAGCCTTTCTTTTTTTTTCTTTACGGAGACACCTATCAGAATTTTCAGAAATTCTCTGGGCCGAATCAACACGACGGGCCTAGTTGTCAGCGAGTGCAAGAGATGGCGCTGTTGATGCCGTGCTTCCCGGTTCTGCGGCATCGGCGTAACACGAAGGAGTGGGAGGAAGAAAGGGGAGGGGGTACGAAGCAGTCCCACCGCACCACGCTAATTGGTCAGCATACAGTGACGTCACACATGCTGACGTCACTCCAACGCGCCTCGCTGAGTGGTGCGAACGCAGTGACGTGACGAAGGAAAGCATGGCGACGTCACGTGGATTCTACCAGAAAAGACAAACAACAATGAATAAACAATACGGTGGTAACGGTCCTGCGAGTTTCTTTAGCAGCTGTGGTATTACCGTTGCTGCGAATTCTGCAATAGGCGTTACATACGGCTATCCTCAGAGGTGTGGGCCATGCATTCAAATAGCCGGAATCTTGGCACAGCGGGAGTTTCCCAAGCGGCATGATCAACGAGCTCCGGACCAAACATCCCCCCGTTTTTTTTTTGTTTTTTTTTTTCTGTTGGCTGTAAAACCGGCACGCTCCTAACGGAGCTCAGAGTGAATCACGGCTCCGCGCGACAGAACCTGTCCCAATTCGGAAACGTTTCTCTCGAGCCGTCTAGGCGCGTGCGTGGGAGAGACACACACCTCGGCTTCTCCTCCGAGCTCTGCACCGAATTTATGCGACGGCGGCCAGGGCGGGTTTCTCCGCGGCACCTTTTGGGACCGCACCGCGCGGCGCCTTCGTGAAAGCACCTCCTGTCGCGCAAGCGACAGGTGGCGCGTTGCGCGCGTCTCGAGACTGCGTCGCCGTTGATTGCTCTCCGCCACTGGGGGAAGGAAGGGGTGGGCGGGCGAGGGGTGCAGCAGCACAGTCCCCACTGCATTTTCCCCACCCGCGCAGCGGAGTAACGCGAAAAGAAACAAGAAATAAAAGAATAGGAGGAGGCAGTGTCGCCGTAGTGGTGGTGCGACAAGATAAATTACGAGAACGCGCGCGAGCGGCTCCCCGCGCCGCCACGATTGCGAAAGTACGCGTATACATACGTGCGCCTTCCAACTTGCCCTCAGGCGCGCCGCAGTCGAGTCAAGGCTTGGTCGCACGAAGCCAGGTTCTTGTAGTCCGGCTTCCTCTTTCGTGTTTCCCTTAATTCGTACGCTCGCGTCCCATTGTTTACTTACAGCGAAATTGTTCGCATCTGCTCCTACCCCGCCTTGTTACGCAAACTGCGTGCCCAGTTCGCATCATCTATGCAAGTCGCCGGTTCTTTTTTTTTTTTTTTTGCCGCTTACGGCCGTTCCTGAGCCATGTCTTTCGTTGACAGCCAATACCGTACAATGACTTCCAAGTGCAACCTTGTAGCCTTCTTGCGCACTCTCAAAACTGTATTTTCTTTTTCAAAAAGCAGTGAAAAAGAAGAATTTCGAAACAGTTCTACCGCAGTTAAGCCGTTCGTATACAACTGTGTCGTAAAAACCAGCAACTGTGGATAGGCTTGAAAAATTAGGGGGAATCTAAAGCTCCGACTTAAGGGTACGGCTCGACAGCGTTAATAGTTATTTGCTACTTCATTTCTTAATTAGTACATCTTTCTAATTACACACACACCCAGCATACGTCAGCAGGCATACTAGACCACGTGACAAGACACGGAGGTCTCCCATTAACCAAGTCGAACGAACGTGCCTCATGGCTTAGGAGTAGCGTGTCTGACTTGCAACCCAAAGGTCTTCGGCTCGATTCCCAACTAACTATCCCAATTTTCCTTCCAGCGCAATTAATTTATCATGATATTTCACATATCATGACATTTAAGTTATGCTCCGACCTCGTAATCCCATTTCAGCTGAGGTTTTAAACGATTTCACTTCACAGCTCAACGTCTAACGTCAAGGCCTTTTCGACCAATCGGGACTTTCTCGACAACACAACGCCAACTACGGCGGTTTCGACGCTTATCGGGAGCTTAACGCTGTCGCACAACAGCGCTGTGTTCTTGTTGCCCCAAGTCATGGCGACCACATACACGCAAATTCTTAAGCTGCTCCTCGCCATTTAGAAAAGCGACTGCGGCATTGTGCATGTGAGCGCAGATAGCGTTGCCAATTTCCCTTCGACATCCCGGCGACAGAAATGAAAGGAATCAAAAGAGGATATCCGAAGAACGCAAAAACAACTCCATTCGCTGCCAAAGAGGATACACGCGCGCTTGCGCAAGAAGAATTAACACACAGCAAACGCGGCTGCTACATGCCAGGCAGGCGAAGGTGCAAAATGCAAATGACACGAGACGGTGTTTTTGTTTTTCCGCTAGATCATTCCTTACTAGGGATGCTTAAAATTCACAGACAGGGAAGAAGAAGAACACAGTTAACGAGCTAACTGGTTTCGATTCGATTAGTAATGCAGAACGCCTGTGTCCGTTCGTGGAATGAATGCTTTCGAGAAGTGCCGACTGTCGACGCCAGATGGCGCCACCGCACCAATAGCGAACAGGCATTTGCTGCCGTCTGTTCACGTCCCTTCAAGGTGGAGGTCACTGGTCATGCCGGATAACACCAGCGGCAGCAAAACGTTTTTGACTTCCGGAACAGCATCTGCGGGCACGGTGTGACCAATCAAAACGACACACGGACTTGTGCGCACTTACATGCAGCATCGGCTGTTTTGTTAGTTACGTACCATGTGCGGTGCGCGCGGTATTATGAAGTTAAGCCCCGCTCCCTTTCCGAGCAGAACAGTCACCTTCAATTTTAGTTGAATGACATCCGTCCTAACACATGCTTTCACGCATTCGTACGCAATTCGTTTTGCTGCAAAAGTGTTGTTGTCGTGAGGACAACACATGCGACTACATCACAACCGTTTGTCACGTGACTGCACGGAGCACCAATGAGCGCTTTTCATTATTCACGCCAGGAAAAAACGACGCGCGCTGGATGGTGGTTGGCTCATGAAACGAGTGCGGAGGATTAAACGAGACGCGGGCGAAATGCTCACTAACAAGGCAACGCTACGTTGTGTTCAGGCATATAAATCAAACTTACCGAGAGCAGCGCACCAAAATACATGCCACGGTGAACGAGATGGACTCACATATAGCGCTGTGTGAGAGTCACCTCGTTCACTGTTACTTGTATTTTAATGCGCTTTAACTCGGTAATACGAAGCAACAAGCCGGAGTTTCGATGTTAAATAATGAAATCAAACGCAGTGCACCCCCCCCCATCCCCCCCCCCCCCCCCCCCCAATAACAAAAGGAAGAGGAGAAGGAAAGGGCGAACGGAATGTACAGTGGAAACCAGATTTCAGGAGACCGACGGTGACTAACGCTGTCTTAGAACAACAAAAAAGCGTCGCAAGCTGCAGACGCTCCCTGGCAAAGAGGTTGCTTTGCCCAGTGCGCAGTTTTGCAAGCAAAGGCGCCGCGTCAGTCCTCGCAGCCTCCTCATCCCGAGGCCCCAACTGAACTCCTCGGGAGGTCGACGCCACTTCGGGATGGGCACACACGCTCTTTCGGCAACGTCCCAACCGCCAACGCCTTTTGGCAACGAGCTTCGCAAACTCTACATTCTATTCCCTGAAGGAAAGCTTCGTAGAGCCGGGTTCGGTGGTCAATGTTTGTTCGCAAGAGCCATCGGGAAAGCATAATTTGTTCGTAGATTAAAAAAAAAAAATCGCAATACCGAGTTTCGTAAAAGGTCAGCTTCAGTCGTTTCCCCGTCTCGAGAAGCAGCCAAGCGTCATGAACTGAACGTTGCATAACAGGCCATGCGGTCATTATATGTCCCTCTAATATGAAATCGAACAACCAGTTCGCACAAAAAGACGATTTTTTTTTATTACCCTACCAAAGTTGAAAAACGGCTCATGGATACCACACGCTAAAAAAAAAAAGAGATAGAAAAGAAGACAAACGCGCCCTTTTCACGCATAATTATGGAATAGTCGTTAGTGGACTGCTCGCGAGCTTCGTTCCCTCCGACGAGGACGGATCTGTACGCACGTACCCTGTTCGCGCAATACCTGCGCACTCGAAAGTCGGCTCCTTTTACGAGCGGCCTTCGCAAGGCCAGTTCGTTAACCGCAGCGCTGCTCCGGTTACGCAATGGCTGAGAGGACGCGTGCACATACCACATCATGGGCTCCTGCGTACGACATCCTCAATACGACATCCTCAACGGACTCGCCAGCATTCCTTTTCTTACGGGGGAGTCAACGGATTCTGATGCCACGCGCTCGGGACGGCAACTTACACGTGGCCGGCTCCACATACTTTCACATTCGCTTTTCCTTTATGGGCCTCCCTTGGTGCGAGTATAAATAAATTTCCTCTGACAAGCACAATAGATGCGCCCGTTATGTTTGAATGGCACGGGTCGGGACGCTCCATTTCCAACTACTACTTAATGAAGACCCACCACACTAAAACAAGCAAAGGAACCACCCCGCTATTATCGAATAACGGGCAAAGACGACGAACGCACCTCCAACTGTTTCCAGCAGCAATAAAGGAAATCACGTTTCACATTATATTATAAACTTCTCAACTTTAAATGGACGAAATCAAACTCGAAGGGGGTTCAGTTTTGACGATCACGTACACATACAAAAAATTTTGTCGACTATTCCGATCAACTATGACAAACATTGTGTTGCTGCTCCACTACGGGTCTTTTTACCCTCGCTGCATTTCAGCAAATTACCGCTTAAGAAATGCGCATTAGAACGCACTCGAAACGGTACAAACACCCCTAGTTTAGTTTACCACCGGCTTAGTATATTTCTCTGTTACACAGCGTGCCTGCATTCTTCAATGGTTGTAAAATAAGAGAATAGCCGACGTTTCCTGACAACGCGGGACGACACTTCGCACAATTACGAATCTGTCAGCCCCGGGGAAAACCTGACAAGCCGCCACGCGTTAAAGCGATGAATGACAAGACAAAATGTCGTACACAAAAGTCGCCCGAGTGATTCGAATCGATATTTGATCGATCATTTCAAGCCCTACACAGCAAGGCGTCCGCAAACTTCCCGAGGATCCGAAAAACTCGTAAAGCTGTCTCTATGTGCGATTCGGTGGATACGCTGAGCGAGCTGGAACACACACACCCGAAGCCTCTGCTGCTGCGCGCTCCGAAAATAATAATAATAATAATAATAATAATAATAATAATAATAATAATGACGCGAGAGTGTTAAAGGTGCACTGGAGAGGAATCTGAATTCGTTTTTTTGCCGCTGGAACTCCGTCTATACACGTTCCGGGCGTTCTTAGACACTTCGATGTATTACTCTGTGCAGCCGATTTCCCTAATTAAATCGGATTAACGTCCGGCTCCCGACTTTTTTTTTTTTTAATTCCCCGCATACGGTGGGCGGAGTCGACCACCGCATGGAGTGCCTTTCAGGCAGTCGCGTGGCGACTTTGCTTTCGCTTTTATTTTGTTTCTTTTAGGTTTCCGTGAATAAATAGGTCTAGTCAGAGACTACATAGCTGCGAATCAGGCCCACGGAAATAAAAATACGCGTGGACTCTTTTGCTTTCGCCGGTCACTACATATCACTTAACCGATGCATGGCAGAGCGGGAAGCCGCCACGGGACTGGTTCAAAGGTCGGTTGACTCCTCCCAACGTCTGCGACGAATTACAAAAACAAAAAGGTGGGAGCCGGGACGTTTAATCGGATTTAAATTAGTAAAATCGGCCGCACAGGGCAATAATTCGTAGTTTCTAAGAACGCCCGGAACGTGTAGATCGAGTTCCAGCGGCAAAAATATGAGTTCAGATTCCTCTTCCCTGAACCTTTAAGCGGGGTCACTTCAACTGCCGGGGGTCCTCTTTGCCTATCATTTTACAGACACGAATATTATAATTTATTTTATTATCATTTTTTTTTTAACACAAAACACACAAGGCCTTCATTTAACCAATTGGAACGAATGTTCCTCAATGGTCGATGAGGCTGCGCGCGCCCGGCTCACGACCCCAAGGACAGCGGTTCGAGTCCCGGCTCTCCTGTCAGCGCAATTTCTTTTCTGTCTTCAGTGGCACCATTTAATGGTGGTGGAATGACGGCACGACCCCGCAGACCAACGAGGAATTCTGTAGCGACGTTGTCACTGTTGCACCCCACGAGGTCACGTGGTTGTGACGTTCGACCCCCTCGGCCAATCCGATTTTCTCGTAACACAACGCTAACTATTACGACGCCGGAATCACCGCTGAAGGGGGCCATTACCGCCATCGCTTTAAAACGGGGGCTGAGAAAGATTCGCCTAGTTTACACAAACGTGCGCAATCCGCAGAAAAGACCGGCGCGCGCGAAGCAAGAGGCCACGCGTGCCTGTATACACGGCACGGACGGAGAGCACCGAAAGCACACACACAAAAGAAATTGAAAACAAGAGAAATGAAACGGAAATACATCCCCGGAGCGTGCGCCGTCGCTGACAGCTGTCGCGGCGGCGTCAAGCTCAAGGCGACATTCGAACAAGCGCGAAACATTTTTTCGCGCCCGAACAGCGGTCACTGTCACGTCACACACACACAGCGGCGTCCCTGTCCCAGCGCTGCCGACATTTGCAAGTACAGAAGATGTAGCATTTCGCGGAGGTGTACAGGACGCGCACCGTGAACGCAAGCTCGCTTCCTCTCTGAGCCGTGTCGCAGCCTACGCACTGCTATGCACGAACGACGTGAACAATAAACGGCAACGCACCCTTGAGACATTTACTGAAGGGGCGCTGAAGACAACTCCTTCCAATCTGTGCGCTCGTCCCGCCTTCTCCTCACGTGTGAATGCCTTTTTTTTTTTTTTGCGCAACCTATCTTTTCCATCGTGACGAACTAACTTGCCCAACAAGCCCTGCTTGGACTGCATATAGACATCAAACATTTTCTGAGTGTTTTCTGAAAGCATAACCACTGAGCCACCGCCGCCACGGTGGCTCAGTGGTTATGGTGCTCGGCTGCTGACCCGAAAGACGCGGGTTCGATCCCGGCCGCGGCGGCTGAATTTCTTTGGAGGAGAAATTCTAGAGGCCCGTGTACTGTGCGATGTCAGTGCACGTTAAAGTACCCCAGGTGGTCGAAATTTCCGGAGCCCTCCACTACGGCGTCCCTCATAGCCTGAGTCGCTTTGGGACGTTAAACCCCCCCAACCCAACCAATCTTCTTTACAATGATGCGTAATACACACGGTAGTGTACATATACAAGGAGCACCACGTCGTATTCACCTACGACCGCTAAATAATTTATTATCGAGTTTCTTCCTCCACCTGCTGCCGTTTGAACAGATGGCTATGACGTCAAGTGTCAGTATATAGAAACAAATTTAATCCCTGTCTCATCAATTTAATTTACTACGATGCAAAATCCAGCCTGCCTCAAGCGCCGGATTCACAACGGCTATTATACTGCAGTCTTCTTCATGCCTCACATGACCTATAATGACCTTCAAGGTCACAGCCATCGGTCGTCTGTTGAAACCGAAACAGGAGGGAGAATAAATTCAATTATACATTATTAAGTGGTCGTACGCGAATAGGTACTACCTGCTGTCTTATGCATAATTACAAGGAAGTAAGCATACAACCGAAATTTGGCGTCTACACTCCTTTTGGCTCTTTCTGGTGGTGTTCATGACTGTTCGGCAGCGAAAGGCGCATTAATTGCTGAAAAAAAAAAAATGGATTTGCAAATAGAACACTTCTCTTTCCAGCCTCCAAATTCATACCAGTGTCACCAAGACCGAAAACGACTCCGTGACCGCCGTCTGAAAGTGAGTGGCGCTGTGGCTTAGCCTCGGAGATCCGCGAAAAAAAAAAAACCGTTTTGATGTCACCGCAGTTTACTTTGAGAAAAACGGCGGGTGGTGGCGACACCTGCATTTCGATTTTTGAGCTAATTGCTAGCTTACAAAAGTCTTGTTCAGCGAAAGTATGTCTTTGTGATTAAAATGCGTTAATCTATCCACGCAGACCAGCTCCTCATTGTCCTCATAGTCACTTTAATTAATCGCGCCAATCGCGCCGTTCCACGCTTCTCGCAGGCGAGCGTTTGAAAACCTCCCGCCAATCACAGCAGTCTCGCCAAGAACAGCAGCAAATACAACTGTGTCCGCAAGGTCGCGCAACTATGCCAGAGCCAGCTGACGCACAAACAGCGCTCCCAGAGTGAGTGACACACAGGGTTTGTCTTTTGTTTTCCGGCCGAGCTGATTAGCATTTGCGACGGCGCTATCACTGACTCATTTCGCAGTGCACGTCAATTTCTGCCCGAGTTTCCACGTTCTAAATCACTAACGGCCATCACCTCCTGACGCCTGTGCAGAGTTATGCATCTGTCCGGCATGTGACAAGTGACAGGCACGCCGTGAGAGGCGTCTGTAAGGTCTGCGCTAAATGTGCAACCGACAGTCTTGTCACGCTGGCGGAAAGAAATACTGAGGATTACACCAAATACTTGGTCGAAGTCGATCTGCACTGAATTTTAACTCGACGCTAATACGAGGTCACCGCGTTTCGAAATCACGGTCGAGAACTGATGCCGTGCGACACCAACTGGTTTAACCACGTCTGGCAAAGTTTCTTTTTTTTCTTTTTCCCGTCTCATCAAGTTTTCGGCATCCGAGAGCCCTCTCCCCTCACTTTACCGGAGGTAAATAAAGAGAAATGAACGACTTACGACCACGGGCTGCACTTAGCCACATTTATGGCACTCATAACTAAGAATGCAGCGTATATCAAAAATGAACCACCTTTTATATTTACTATCAAACGAACGAACAGAAAGCTTGCGTTCCGCAGGGCTGGAAGCGTCGCATTACGTGAAAGGGAAAGGACAAAAACCAAGCCATATGCGGGAAGCAGTAGCATATATGCCACTAGAAACCAATTCTGAATACCGTTCATTTATTTATTTTTCATCTGCGTATAGCGGGAAAGCGTGCTTGCCAGTCCCCCTGACGAATAATCTGCCTTCAGACAGGCCATAAAAATTGAGGCCGAACAATAATAAATATTAGCGGAAGAAGCCTACACAGTCCAGCAGTGCGCGGACGGAACAGCGTCGCGAAAGGTGTTCGCCATTTCAATGAAAAAAACTGGCAACATAATTTCGAGCGAAAATTTCTCCCGCGAGTCAGTTTTGTGCACGACACGGCGTCCGAACAGTGCAGCCGACCTTACAGAGCAAAGCCGCTCAACATCATGTGCTCGTAAAGCCGCTCAATGAATGCAATGCAGCTTTCTTAGGACCAAGCCCGCGTGCCCGTCTCAGAAGAGGCAGGAGCAGTGGTTTATCGTTCAGGGCATTGCTTGGCCAAAGAAAAGATGCCTGAACTGCAACACGTACTCAAAGTAGAAACTGCAAAGCCCGACGGAATATGGTGCGGCAAGCAGGGTTCTCTGCACAACACAGCGGTAGGCCTCGGAAGTACCTCAGTTTCCGCGGACTGGCTTATCCGAATAGCTCTTCAATTAAATTCAACAGATGTAACGTTCTTATTGAATCGTCCTGCGATTAATTAACGGGTCTTTACGGTCTCAACAGCTATACTCTCTACGCTTCGCAAGGGAGCGCCTGTAAATTACAGTCGGCCTTGAGAAGTTCGTTCACCAAGCTCTCGGTGCATTGCGCTCCGTTTAGCCTGCTCCGAAACGGTGCCGCTGGTATCGAACCAGCAACCTCTCCGCGTTCTCCGACAGGCAGGTCGTCGGAAGCGTTGGAAGCCACCGCAGTGCGTGTGATGTGGCCGGAACACCACAGAAACCACGAAATCACAAAAAAAAGAACAGTCGAGCAAATGCGACGAAGCAAAACAAATGGCCTGTTCTCCGTCAAAATGTGTCGGCCCTGTGACCTGGTCGAAGGCTGCTAGTCTTTAAAAAAAAAAAAAAAACGTTCCCTTTTTGAGCGTAGAAGCCAGCTAGACCTGCAGATATAAACTCAATATGGCCGCCGCTATTGCGCCGCGCCTGGGTTTCGAACAGATAAGCATCGCTGGCCAGTGCACGAGAGCACTATGCTACCGCCGCAAGCCTCAACTTGGAAATCTAGCCTCGAACCGAAAGCGCAATGAGACGCAGCGTGCCAACGCACATACCTCGCATTTGGCCAAGTAAGCTAAATGGACTGTATATTTTTTTTCCCCTTCCTTTTTTATGGCGAATGCCTTCAATGCCTCATCGTTGTCGACAGAAGGTTGTCAGCAGAGGTGCCACGCTTTTCTAGTCAGACCAGAAGCAAAATCTTTGTGCACGATGGGATTCGAACAACCATCCTTCCGTTCCGCAGCCGAGCGTGCTAATGGCTAGGCCACTTCCTGCCAACGCATATGCAGTTCTCCCTGTCTAGGACGCTGGAGAGTGTTTGCAGAAGGAAGGCGTCGAATCAGACGGATGCCTCCCAAACGCCCTCCAGTGTCTCCAGCATTTAAGATTCACAAACAATTGTGTACTTAACATCATAACCACACGTCAGTGGCACAAGCAGCAACACCGCACTGAAGGCTTTCGCCTCACCGCCCTTTAGGTCAACAAAGTGCCCCCCCTGAATTTTTATTCGCTCTGCGGTTCCCTTCGTGAATGGCACGCTTTTTTTCCAGCACTCGCCTGCCTGATGCACCAACACTTGTCAAGCGAACGAGTGTCAAGGCCGCCACCAAACGCGCGAGAAAGTGATAAATAGCGGAGAAGGCACCCGGCGAGGCAGCCTGCTTGTCTATATACATATAGAAGAGCAGGCGTAGCGTAGACGCACCGGTAATGGAAAGAAAAGATAAAGAAGCGAAAGCTCTCCTCTAGACTGCTACTACTTCTGCGTCTGCGTCAACATAAGGCGCTTTCACGTATTTTCCGGAGAACTGAGCAGGAAGCAAAGCAGTTGTCGGAAGAACTTGCGTCGCAGAGAGCACCTCACTCCGGCCTACCCCCGTGGTCGAATATGCGCTGTGTATTGTGGTGTATGCACTTTCTTCGTGCGCTTTCGGACAGGCGTGCACTGACCTATACCACGCGTATTCGTGTAATAATGACACCTGATCTTACGCACTCAACGGCAAGCTTATAGTCCAGCTCCTCGAGGATCAATCCCGCAGAGAAGAGTACGTTCTCACTGTGTAAGCGGCCCCTCCTGTGTAGTGGGCCTAGTGTGGAATGTATCTAAATCCCGCTAGCTGATTGCTCCGAAATTCGGGGCGGTAGGAGACTGTCGCACCACCTGAAACATTCAAATGAACTGCCAAGGTTTGCTCAATACACGAACAGAGTGAGGAAACAAAAATAGAACGGCGCCACGGATAGCTGACTGAGCAGCTCATAGATGGCGCATCCTAGTGGAGCTACAAAATGGATTCCGGAAACAAAGGAGCTTAGAGGACAATCTGTTCTCACTGACGCAGTGTACAGAAATTTCAGAAAAGGAACACAGGGCCCTGTGGCTAGCATATCTGAATATCACGGAAGCATACGACAGCGTAGTTCAAGAGGATTTGTAGGACACACTGGGCACATTATATGTGGAAGATGGAGTAACTAATCTTTTAAAACATAATGCAAAAAAAAATGTAGCAGAGCCTATAGACATAGAGCGGGGGCTTAGGCAAGGATATCCTCTGTCACCTTTGTTGTTCATGTTGTACCTACAAGGATTATAGACCGGACGAGAGAGGAACGGACTTTCCAAGCACAGAGAATGGACTGAGCAGTCATTACTATAGGACGCGGATGGTATAGTACTAATGGCTGACAACAAGGAAGATTTGCAGAGGTTGATGGACATCTGCGATACAGAGGGAGATAGATTAGGTCTGAAGTTTAGCAACGAAAAATCGGCAGGCATGACTTTTGATGATAAGCGTGGCAAGCATAGGACACAGGCGGTCACGCTAGTGGAAGTGGATAAGTACAAGTATCTTGGGGGAGAGGGGTCTGAGTAAAACAAGGTTGCAGACGAAATCAGCACTGGGAACATACAGAAACGCTCAAGCAGGAGATTGCCAAAGAAAACATCTGCGATAATTCTAGGCAGAGCTCTTTGCTGTCTGAAGCCACGACGGGAGTATTGCGGCCAAGACGTACCGAGTCAAGTACGAAGAGATGCGTGTAAAGAAGAGGAGGAAACGTCCGAACAGTTGATACCTTTCTGTAAAGGGCGTCATCCTACAGTTCGAAGCAAAAGGGCTAATGTATTCAAAGCGTTGGGGTTAAAGGAGACTGCAGGAAAAAATAGACTTTGAACGAGTATAAATAGCCAAGCGAAGGGTATCTGACTGGTGGCTAAAATCAAGGCAAGAGAGAAATTTCATCCCCACTCTGCAGGAGGTAGTGGAATGGCTCGGGCATCCCCAAACCTGCATCGTGCCCAGATTTCGCTTAAAAGACTGTTACCTCGAATGAATAGCGGATCTCAGAACACTACGTACGCCGTTCGCTACAGTTCTCGCACCAAAAGTTACTACGGCAGGCAGAGGTAGTACACAGTCTTAAGTGATGTCATGGGCAGCAAAAGGGGCACTGCCAGAACTGCATAGCCTCGTGACAGTGACACGGTCGCATACTGCGTCACTCGGAGACGCAATACACGCCAGGCATTCCCGTCGAAGGTCCCCCGAAGCGACAGAAAAGCAGACAACGCCTTAAAGGAAAAACGCAACGTCGTCGAAAGACGGCGGGTGACGCACCGATTCAGTGTCGGCGTCTACTCTTTCTGGCCACGTAACAGACGCCGCGAACGTATAGCGTACACACACATACGCCGTCAGCTGCACTTAGCTGGCGGTTTTGTTTTTCGCTTTTTCTTACAATTTCGAGTTCTAAAGCGAAAAAAGAAAAAAAGGAAGCATCTTCGCGCGTGACAGACATACGAGTGCCGTCGGTGCAAGGCATTGCACACGCCCGCAAGTGGCCCCGATAAAGTTAATGCCAATACAGCTTCTCACCGAAGTGGAGCCCCCCAGTCGCACTACGAAGCGCGCTGAGTGAATGGAGATACATATTAAAAGAGAGAGAGAGAGAAAAAAAAACGCGGAGGATGAATCAGACTCCGCGACAGCTTTATCGGCGCGTCCTGTCGTTATCGCCACTCGGCGACCCCATTAAGCATGCGCCGCGTAGCGCAGTGGTCGGTCGGAAGAATGCAACCTGACCGCGAAGACTACAGATGCGAACGAACTCGGGATCTTTCTGCGATGATGGCGAAAAAGGCATTAGCAGACCACGGCCTCGTAAGGGGGCAAGAGGGATCGGAATTTCACTAGACACCCTGCGGCAATAGAAATCGTGCCAAGCAACTTGATTTATACAATGTCCACTCCAAGAACTTGCTCGTGAACACGCCTCTTCTTATAACCTCCTTTGATCCGGCAGTGGGATATCTCTCCAGTGTACTGCAACAACGGAATCGCAGGCGTGACAGGAATGCAACGAGATTTAGAGCCGCGAAAAAAGCTATCTCTAAGCTACTTTTATAACACGTGATGCTATCTATAGTGAGTGCGGTCACAGTCGACTCGTTTCCACCCTCTTCAAGTGCACTTGAAACTGTCGATGCGAGCATTCTTCACGCTGAGTGGGTCAGAAGAGAAAAGCAGGCGCATTTGCGTGCGTTGAAGCAGGCGTTAAAGCTCTCTTAACCAATAATCAGCACTCACAATTCACACTGAAACCAACACGCATGAGCAAAGCAAAGGGGAGACCTCGGGCTTCGAAAACTTCACGATTTTATCCACAGTACACGTCCCAGTACACAGTCAAAAAGTTGAAAACGCTACAGACGAACTCAATCATGTTTAGGACTTCGAATCATCACATTCTAAACGTCTGAACAAAAACGGGGACTCGCTCCGCCGCGGTGGCTCAGTGGCTACGGCGCTCGGCTGCTGACCCGAAAGACGCGGGTTCGATCCCGGCCGCGGCGGCTGAATTTCTTGAAGGAGAAATTCTAGAGGCCCGTGTGCTGTGCGATGTCAGTGCACGATGAAGAACCCCAGGTGGTCGAAATTTCCGGAGCCCTTCACTACGGCGTCTCTCATAGCCTCAGTCGCTTTGGGATGTTAAACCCCAATAAACCAAACCAAAAACGGGGACTCAACCTAACGGCTCTCTGAAGGGTAATGCGCCTGGAATCGTCCAGCCGACTGGGTTCGCTAGCTTTTGCAACAATCGTAAGGAGACAAAAATAAAATTGACTACAAAGCAAACAACGCGGCCTTAACGACGCGCGCAGCTTGCTCGTTTGCGCGTGACGTAACGGCCCACGCGCGGTTGACTTCATTAGGCTATCTTAACAGCCTGCGCCCGCTTTGTTCGCCTGTGCGCGCCTTTTGTTTCGCAGCGGCCATTACGGGCGCGGGCAGGTTTATAATGTTTATACGCTTCCTCCTCGACTCAGTTGCTGCGGCTTTCGCTTTGCACGGTCCCTGCGTAACGCCGTTCGTTTTTCTACTGCACGCAATCTGCGCTGAACAAAAGAGCGATCCGTTCGAAATGCAAATACGAGTTATCGTTTCATCGGTCGTGCAGACGATGCAGATATAAGGTAATTGCACATATGAAGAGATATCCATCTACCAATATCAAGTGGCAGCACTTAAACGCGTCCCGACACCGATCTGCCTCGTGTAATTCGCTTTTTGTTTCACCGCTGCCAGTATGCAATAGGAAAGGATATGATGCTGCAGTAAAAGTACAAAAATAAAACACCAGCAGTACAGGACACGGCAGGGAACGGTAGCAGAAGACGAAGCACTAGAAGAGAAACTATACATGTTGCGATAGGACACTATAATACCGTAGTAAGATTTCGTAAAAGACGAACGCAAAAAAGACCGCACACAAGGAAGACGGGCAATAATATGCCCCTATTATCACCCCCGGCGTGTACTGCCATTGTAGTAAGAGTTACGAAGCAGACGACACCAGAAGTATGCGGGACAGGGGAGCGTCGATGTCTTTTGCGTGAAGTACTGTTCTCTTGAGTCGGTGGTTGCCAGTGGCAGCGCTATTTCTGATCAAAATGTATCCAATATAGAGGTCAGGAGAGAAGAGACGCAGCTATAGCTACATAAGATATCGACATCAAAGGCTTTTTTAAAGGCACCGCACCCCGAGCACAAGACGTCATCTTCACCGCTAAACGTCCCATAAACGTCACCGCAATACGCAGGTGTTCAATGCTTCCGCGTACTACCGTGACGTCAGTGCTTCTCAATTAAGAGGTCGTCGGTCGCAAGTGCTATCGGCAGGCAGCGGATATTGATGAAAAAACAATGCGTCAAACGAATACTGGGTCCAGCTGATGTTTCACTCCGGGCGGGCATTGTGCAGCAGTCTCAATGAGATAAGACCCCTCACAACAGAAGCTCATCAAGCGAGTAAAAATTCAGGGGGCGCTTTGTTGACCTAAAGGGCGGTGAGTCGGAAGCCTTAAGCGTGGTGGTGCTGCTTGTGTCACTGATGTGTGGTTAAGATGTTAAGCTTCGCCTCTAAGAGTCCAACGCTGCCAGGGAGTCCACAGAACGCCATCGCCCGTCCGGCTCTACGCCTTGTTCATCCGTAAATTGGTTTTTGAGGAAAGGAAATGTATGTCTCGCATATCTCGGTGGACACCTGAACATCGCCGTAACGGAAAGGGAGGAAGATGGGAGTGAACGAAGACACCGTATTCACTAGACGCGCCTTAAATTTGTTCATTCCAAACCATCGGGCTGGCATGGCGGAGTGGTTAGCACGCTCGTCTCGCACTCCGGACGGCCTGGCTCGATTCCCCAACTCGACCAATTTCCTACTCGGTTGTATTTATTTATCTGGTCTAACTAGAAAGGTTAATTAGGCTAATTGGATAATTAAAGGGGTGGAGACACCAAATTTTGAAGCTATAAAAAGCCTGCTATGGGATTCCTATGTATGCAAGGGCAGTCACTGCCAGGTGTTGGACGCAACAAACGTTTAAAAAATATTTTAATTCGGTTCTAAAGATTACCTAAATGCTCACTCTCACGACCTAGACCCATTCGCTAGCGCCATCAACCATGACGTCACAAGGGGTGTAGAAAAATAAAGTTTTAGTGACGTCATACCAAAATACAGTGACGTACGATGAGCGGGGCACAGCCGCGTGAGCGCAGTCGACGCACCAGCGAGCCGCGTTTGCTGCTAACCGCCACTCGCTCGGTTTGCGGCGCGCCGTTGCGAACAGCGTCGCAACGTCCGATTGCAGCTCGTTGCCTGCGTCCGGCCTGCTAGATGTCAACGGCGGGCCGCTCGCGGCAACAACGACGGGAAGCGGCAGCCAATGCGAGCGCGGAGAGCGGCAGCGTCATGATGACATAGGGCGCACTCCTTGGAGCCGGGCGGCCTGCGCCAGTCTTCGTGCCGAACGCCGGCATCTGAAGAACGCGATAGTATTGTTTGTTCACGTTCATAGCAAACCCTGGGATATATGAATATCAAAAATGCATCGTTTGTGACGATCGTTGGCAAATACCGAGTTCCTGGTAGAAGTGATGACTGCGATGCAAGCAAATTTCATCCCATAGCCGGTTTTGTGCTGCTGCTACCTGGTGCGGTTCGCCTGCCGTCTGCTAGCTCTGTTGCTGAAGACGTCGTGGAAATCGAGCATATCTTTTATTATGGGACGAGTTCACAGTAAAGGGGTGCCGAGCGGAGCACGTTTCTGAGCGCTGGCCAGTCCCGAAGCTCCCTCAGCTGCGGAGTCGATATCGAAAGCAGCTAGGCCTAGCGACGACTAGGGCAGTCTGGGACCAGCGCGCAGGTCGTCGGCCGGCGTTGCCGCAGGCAGTGTCGCTGCCGAAAGATCCACTTTTAGCACAGATGCATGCTGTCGTATCTCGAATCTAGAAAGCATCCTTTCTGGTGGCATGGCTGTTTGTATTTTCTTGTGCGGACGTGAAGTACGCCGAGTCTGCCGGCCGGTAGGTCAGCCTAGATACCGTCTGCCGACGTCATAAAAGCGAGCTAAAGAGTGTTCTTGACGTAAATAATAAACCATTGGACAAGAAATGTGAAAAAAGTGTCATTTTTGAGGATCGCTGACCAATACTGAGCTGCTAGTAGAGGTAACAACTGTGATATGAGCAAATTTCTCACAACCGCGCCTAGCAGCTGCCGCTGGCGCGACGTCGGGGTCCGGCTCGCCTGGCGCCCGCTAGCTCCGCTGCCGAAGGCGTCGAGGAGATTGACCATACTATTATTTTATTGTGAGATGATTCTGTTAACACTACAGCTATTTGTGAAAAGTAGGCCTTTTATTATAGCGCAGGCGACTTCCGAAGCACCGGCCGCTTGCTAAACAGGCTATAGGCCTAGCGACGACCACGGCAGCCAGGCAGCAGCAGAGCTCGTCGCCCGGAGCGCCCGCGAGCGGTGCCGTTGCCGAAAGCTCCCAACATAAGCAGACATGCTTTGTCGCTGCTCGAGTATAGCTGGCAGTTCTGATAACAAGGCGATCTTGTCTTTTCTTGTGATATTTGTACACCATCACAAGCAGCGCTCAGGTACTGCTGCACGGCAGCGAAGTGTGACACCGGTTGTGGGCGCAGCTTGGGTAGAGCGGCGCAGCGATGCTTACTGGCATTTTGCCAAGTGTTTCGCATCCTCACGCGAACCCGCGAAGGCGATATTAGCGTGCGAACAAAAAAAAAGTCGATGTCCTCACTCGTTGGAATCAGATCTGTCAGAATCCGAGCTGCTGGGACTAGACGTGCAGTTGTTTGTTTTCATATGCGCTGGTCAGCACGTGTGTGGGAAAGCAGACGATGCAGCAGTAGGTGCGTCACAACTTTTGTGGGCCCACGTGACCAAGCGAAGCAGTTGATCTTCCCCCTCTGTGACGTCACTGTACAACTCGGCGTTCCGAAACCGAAACCGAAAATCGTTCACCTAAAAATTCTATAATAAATTATTCACTGTGAATATATGAATCTTTGAGTGTGTATCATGCTTCCTGGAGCCATAAGAAACGTTTGCAATCAAGAACGCGCGAACCATAAATTTGGTGTCTCCACCCCTTTAAGCAATTAACTAACCTCAGTCCCACTTAATCGGAGCATCACTATGCCATCCCTTTAACTGGTTGCATGGTTACTAGCCAAAGTATAACTGGCTCCGTTTGAAATTCGCGCACTGTGACGTCACGACCGTTTCGACCAACTGAAAAGCGTGACCTTTCTGTCGACAACTCCCGCTTACAACGGTGAGGCATTAAAGGCTTCCGCCTTAAAGGGGCTGCAAAACACTGCCTGGGGGAATACCGGCTATACTTCAGGTGGGTTCTTTATGTCACACAGATGCTGACTTAAAAAGAATTACAGGAATCGATGCACAGGAACGGGAGTTATTCAGTGAAGAAATTTCAAAATACAAGCAAACAAAACGCTGCCCTCAACTCGATTTTGGCGGGGCTTCCCACTCCTATTTCGCTCTCCCAATGACGGCACGTGGCGCAACCAATCAAAACAGCCAGCCAGAGCACGTCGCGGAAGTTTGTACTCCATGGTTGCCTGCTCTCTGTGAGACTGGCAGCGTTGTTTCCATGCCAGAGCGCCCCTGGTGGTGTATTTTTATTTTACTTGCCTTGCAGGGCTTTTATCTAAGACAAAGAAATTGTCTTTGTTGATATAATATAAAACGCAGACAGGTGACAAAATGTTTCTCCATTTATTCACACAATTTGCAGTATATTTACTGTTTGTCCGGTCATCAAGCTCGCGCCAGGTGATGTCATATCCGCTGCTAAAAACCCGCCACTGTGTGGCGACACCATCAGAGTCATGAAGTTGTTTTTGGGGGGACATTAAAATATTAAAAAACGGAATGCACGCGGTATTACCGACGCTAATAGCACCATTATAACTCACTGTATGCAATCAACAGGCAAAACAGTTAACTAAGATTGTGTTTCTGGGCCCCTTTAATAACCAAAGCGGAGACGCAGGGGACGCCAAGCTAGGCGGCGCTGCTGCTCCACTAAACATCGTCTCCGGTACGAGACGACGCTCGGTGCTGCACTTTGGAACGTCGCTATCGGCACGGCAACGCCGGACGCTGTGAAGCCGTGACCGCTGGTTACACAGATGGCCCCGATCTCGCCGCCGGCCTTGAACTGCGCAGCAATGCGGCACGCGTTTCCCCGGCTGACAAGAGAAGCGAGCGGCCTTGCGACGTGTTCCCTCCGTGCTTAGAACGCGCGCTTCGAACACGGGTATACCGAGGCAGTCCATTCAAACGGAGCATGTTTTTTAAAACATTAACGTGGTATCGTTGTAGCACGCCTCTGCGGCAACATCTGGGGTGTGAGAACGAAATTGCCATTGGTCGATGATCTCACAAGGTCTTGACGTAACAGGGAATTGAATAAAACATCACATGAATAGTGAATATAAGGTCACAAGACATGACGCAAACATCATTGTGACGTGTAACAATGCAGAGTAAACTGATTGCGCTGAAAAGAAGGAAATCGAGCACAGGACACTCGGGTCACGAGTCACACACGCTACCCCAGGGATATCGAGGTACGTTCGACGAACTTCTTGCGTGTACTGTGGTGAATTTCAAAAAAAAAAATAAAAATAAATAAATAAAATGATAAAAAAAACAGCGTCTGTGCCTGCGAGGTGGCATGCTCGGCACATCTCACTGAGTCTGTGACGCCGTGGGAAGCACCTGCTGAGTGTGCAGCAAGCATTTTATAGGCCAGATTTTGCTGCGACGAGGAACAGTCGGCCATGGCAATCAACATATTCGCGCAAATGCTGCCCGGACTAGTTGTCCCCACAATTGCAAGTTGAATATATCGCGTTTGAGATACGCGATGTTCGCTACTGGCCAGATGACGCTAGTTGCTGAATGTCCAGGAAAGCCAGGAATTCCGAAACTACACGCCAGACGGCAGGGTTTGTAGAAACTTGATGGGAACAGTGCGCGTGCGACCGCACCCTTCTTGGCGCACTGCACCGCCGGCTGCCACTGCTGTCGGTGTTCGCCGAAATTTCGGGCCCGATCGAACGACTGCGTACCGCCCAGTCGAACGCCGACGGTGTGCATCCCGCAGTGCCGTCGCCATGGTGACGAAACGAGCAACGGGCACTATACTTCTCCGCAACGCTTCGAGAGCATATACACCGCGTGCGAAGTGTACGCGCCTCACTGATGCTAAGTAAGGGTGTTAAAGGGCCGCCACGGAGCCGTCGTCAGCTTTCGGGGCTTGTCATCGACTCAAAAGTCGGCGTGCAGTGCCAAGAGTAAACGCCGAAACACGACACCCACAGCCGAATCATAAACTATAAGGATAGGCGCAGTAACGGTCTCACTTCTCGGCGGACACCTCAAACGCGCCGTGAGAGGAAGGTATGGGAAATGAGAAAGGGAAAGAATCGCAGCAGTGGAGGGAAGCGGTGACATGCGATAGGGCGGCCGACTATGTGGGGAAAGAGAAAGAAACATTCCACGCAAGAACTAACGGCAACCCATACTGTCCGCTTATAGTGTTCGGCGATGAAAAGCGCACGGCGTTACGTATACACGAGGCGTCACAAGGAAACGGGGTGACGTTGGGGCCCGTGGCAAAAAAAAGCACCATCGAATATATGCCCCGCAGATAAGTCGCATGTATATGGACAATTAACCTCCAATTCAAAAGCTCACTCGCAGTTTTCGCCTTCATTTCGTAGCTTATACCGCAGTAATAGTAGAGACGCTATCCGACAACACTCACGAAACAACAAAAAATTTGTTAAGGCGTCTCCCCATGCCGAGCCCGAAGCACTTAGTAGCGACGTCGTGCCTTGAAGAAATCTGAGCATGCGTAGCTATAACGCGGCCCAAGGCTGCGGCTGATCGCGACGCCCGTCAAACCGCGATGCAAATGCTCGACCAGGCGACGACCAGCGCGGAACGCGTAGGCGCCTCCATTATACGCGTTAGCGTGTACTACGCACACGGCGTAACACGAAAGACGTGTACGCCAAACGGGCGCCCGCGCTACACACGCTACCGTACTCTCGCCCATACCTCGCTGCCAGTAAGTTGAGCGCTCGAAGCACCTGGGTTTCGCAAGCGCTTTCGGCGCCATTTTTATTTTATTTACGCCGGTTAGTTGGAAGAACGCCACACCCGTATGAATCGAGCACAGCCGACGAGGTCAAATTCTTTCTGTTTCTCTTTCGTGCAAATGCCGTGACGCCTGGTGATGCTGGTTCGTCGGATGCATGGTGCGCCGCCAAGTCCGACCCTTTCGCTGTTGGATTACGCCTTATTGTGAGGTTAACGATGCAAACGCGTGCAACTATAGAGTTCAATTCCCTGCCCTCTTTACCCCCTGAATGTCATCTCCCCCTACGAGGCAATGCAAAGAAAAAAAATCTACCTAAAATTTCACAACAAAAATTCCATGTTTCTTTTTTTTTCCCCGCACTGGACAAAACGCCGAGTCCAATTTCGAGCGGCGATTTATGTTTCATTAACGCTATCGGCAAAATGACAACGAGGATATTAGACGCTGACCACCGCACCTCAACTGTTATGCAATATTTATGCACCGAGGAAAGTGTCCGGATGTCGACATTTCGTTTCGACGGAGTAACGACGCCGACTGGTTGAAACCATACACAGAATATAACGTTTTCAGAACGCGTGCATGCATGCCAAATGTGTTCCACTCGATGATGATGAAGTGGCGCAATGGCACCTGCGGCCAGAGTGCCATGGCACAAAGTGTTTTTCGTCTACGCAACTTGGAGTAAAAGACCCATTTTCCAAGCATTTCGTACAAGAGAAGCCGAGCACGAGGTCAGGGGACAGACCGTACACCCTTGGAAACCGGTGCGCGTACCCGGCGGCGCTAGTGATCGAACCCTGTATACCTCCCGCGTATCAGGCGGCCGCATCCCACTGGGCCGCCGCTGCGGTAGACCTCCACTCAAGTGAGCTAGAATGAATGCGCACGCGACGCAAAAGCTCCGCGGCAGACACTCCCGCGCAGAGACGTCAGGCAAACGTACACGAGCGGATCTGCAAACACACGCCTCACCATGACGCCCTCTCCGTCCAACGTCTGCGAACGAAGGCAAACATCGGAGGTGTTTTCCTTTCACACGACCACGCACACACAGGAACCGGCGACGAACAACGAAATGGAGACCCCCGCCACAAGAAACGCTAGCGACGGCTGCGTTTCTCTCTCTTCGGACCTCTTCGAACTCATCCTGAAATTCATCCGCCTCGCGAAAACGTCGGCACAAAGAGGTTTAGATCCCTAGTTGACGGAAGGCCTATTAAGGCGGAAGTCTTTAATGCCTCATCGTTGTAAGCAGCAGTTGTCGACAGAAATGTCACGCTTTTCAATTGGTCGAAACGGTCGTGACGTCACAGTGCGCAAATTTCAAACGGGGCCAATTGTACATTCGCTGGTAACCGTACAACCAATTAAAGGGATGGTATAGTGATGCTCCAAGTAAAATAAATAAAAGCTAGTAGGAAATTGGTTGAGTTGGGGAATCGAGCCCTGGTCTCCACAGAGTGCGAGACGAGCACGCTAACCACTCCGCCATGCCAGCTCGATGATTTGAAATGAGCAAAGGCGCGTCTAGTGAACATGGTGTCTTCGTTCACTCCCGTCTTTCTCCCTTCCCTTTCGGCGAGGTTCAGGTGTCCACCGAGATATGCGAGACAGATACATTTCCTTTAGCAATTTTTTCGGATATAAATCTGATTTAATACGATATTTAAGAATTATGTTCGGGGTGCAAGATTCGTGTAAAAACGCGTTTTACCCTAAAATATAGGGCTCTACTCGTAAGCCACCCATGCGGAAACAAACAAAACAAAAAAAATGCCGAACTGCATACGCTACACGCAGTCGGCGAAGCTCAACGCCAGGTCGCCCGGCTAGTGGCGCACACTGAAGCTCACCGAGCACGCGGTCTACGTCACAGGGTCGGGCACACACGGCAACGGAAGCAGACACAACATCACGGGAAAGCACGCGTTAGCAGCAGCAGCAGCACCATCGCACCGCGACGGGCAAAGGGCACACACACAGCGCGGGAGTCGACCCGATGCTCGTCCTTGCCGTTCGCACGGCGCGTCGTATATCGTCAGCCTTCCGGGTGCGACACGCGCAGATCGACTGCTGCAAGGCTCGTGCCTGTTCATCATGTCACGCGTGATGTCGCTCCGTTCTGACCAATCAGCGCGACGCTTTACTCCTGATGGGTCATGCAACGACACTGACGCGCATACACGGGAAAACCCGACATTAACAGCTATCGCTGCAAAATATCCGGCAGCTTAAAAAAAGAAAAAAAAAAGTCTTGCAAATTCACTGCGCTCAACACCGCAGCGACATATTTGGTGGTTACGATTAACATTCGGAAAAGTTTCGAACTATACGGCATTTCGATTTCTCTGGGCGTCACAGGTCGTTCATTTTCCTTAAACGTTTCCTCGCGTGCGCTGTACATAATGAGGTCCGTAGCTGAACCAGCTTCAATATAAGCACTTTCGTCTGGGCGAGTTGGTTCATAACAGCTATTAAAGGAATAAAATTGCGCTATGTCCTGTCCTCACGTCTCTTTCGTTTTCTTCTTCAATCCCTTTACGCAATTTTATTCCTCTAAACCAGCTTGGAACTCCGAAGAAATTCCAAAACTGTAAAATACATCCCAATTTCTCGCAGAAAGAAAAACTCCAAAAAATACGATTTCTGATTCTATCCCCACCAAAAGACAAGCTGTGATACCCCGACGCGTCATGCTGCGGTGATCTTATCTGCAGTTTCCCACATACAATGAACAAGGTGCAGCACCGGTATTACCTTCCGATAAGCCACTGATCCTCATATTCATATCCTATACGCCATGTCAGGCAATGATTACTTGCGCTGTGTGAACGTGCATGCCGCTGCTGTACACACCCCATGGCAATTAACAATGCACTCAGATACAAGCCGTGCACGCAAATACGTAACGTACGCTAGAATGATCAGCCGAAGCAGTGGCTCAGTGGTTATGGCGCTCGGCTGCTGGCCCGAAAGACGCGGGTTCAAACCCGGCCGCGGCGGTCGAATTTCGATGGACGCGAAATTCCAGAGGCCCGCGTATACTGTGCGATGTCAGGGCACGTTAAAGAACCCCAGGTGGTCGAAATTTCCGGAGCCCTCCACTATGGCGTCTCTCATAGCCGGAGTCCCTTTGGGACGTTAAACCCCCTGAAACCTAAAACAAAGCTACTAAGAGCGGCAAGTGCAGAAGCTCTGCTGCGTCTTTACGGGTAATAACGCACGCCCTTCCGTTTACCACGCTGCGATACACACACCGCCAACCCTCGCACCACTGGCTTTGGAAGCAGAGGGAGTAACGCTCACCCTCCTCTCGCCCTCGCCCCTTCCTTCAGGCGGAAGGCGTCGCGAGTTCGTTCCGTGGAGGATACGCTCGCCCGAACACGCGCGCTGGGGGATCTCGATCGACAGAGCGACTAACGGCGGAGCTGCGCTGTGCTGTCAGCGTGACGGCCCGGCCGCGCCGGTGTATGCGCCCGCCTAAATTGAGCCTCTCTCCTACAATGGTGTTTACACTCGGCAAGATATAGAAGAGTGTCGAGTCTCCAACGCGCACGTTCGCGAGTGTGCATGCGTGAATACGATATCTCGAGATAGCGGGTAGCGAGGCAGACGAGCCGGCCTTGGCGCTTCACAAACGGTCACCGTATTTTTCTCGCCGTCGGATGAGGCGACGGAAGGGAAACGAGTGCCGATTGTTTCTGATGCTTGTTCAGTGCCGCACGTTTGCCCGAGCAGCGCCCCTATCGGTGACGAGTTTGTCACCGCGCTCGGCAATCGTCGCGCGGTGGGGCTTCCTGAGTGGCATTCAACACCTGTCAGGTCGATAAGGAAGGTGCGAAGTCTGGAAATACCTGACCGCGTGTGCGTGCGCTTCCATCCGTGCCTTCCGGTGATATGAAATCGAGGTGCGCGGCGGTGGCGGACCGGCAGATACGGCAAACACGCTACCGCTGTGCAATCAAGGCCTCGGGTTCGATTCCCGGAGGCCGCGACACACCGTTCATGCAAAGTCCAACTCGGCAACCCACAATTGTTATCCAAGACACCAAAAAACTCCTTGCTTAGTAAGTGATCAACCGTGAGCGATGTCAAAGAGTAGGCCTACGCGTGCCGAACGAAGCGAGGACTGGAAACCACGCTTCACTGTCTCCAGACGACAGTAACACGAATCATTATTGGCCGCAGTTGACTATAGCTAACTGCCAACGGGAAGTTAACAGTCCGGAGCCTTGAGGATCTTCCCGCACATATAAGTCGGGAGATCGTCGCAAACGCTCATTTCTGCAGCTGAAGAAAGAAGCGCCGCCCAAGGTGAATGCCCATTCGACGACGCAGTCTGTGCCGATGTTTTCTTAATGCAATAACGAACCGGAAACTGACCACGTACACTATAAACGCGAATACGCCTTTATGGGAGTGAGAAGGAAGTAGGCAGTCCTCTAGCGTACTCCTTTTAATAAAAGGCAGTCCGCCAGAGGACAGCTCAATCTCTTTTCACTCCTCTCTGCTTGTAGTGTATACCGGCCACCCAGCGAGTGCAGCGGACTGGGGCGTCTCCAGCCAAGTCTGTCGCCACTGGGCAGAACGGAAGCCGTTTTTCTACCCACAAGCACGCGGCGCTACAGAGTGCCACCCTCACCATTTGGCAGGCGCTAAACACAATCATCGAGCGCCGTTTTTCTCCGTCTCGGAGGAGTGTAATGGCAACGGACGGCAGTGGGCGTACGTGTGCGACCCCCCCCCCCCCCCCCCCCCCCTCCCTCTTGAAAGCATCTCCCGCCTTTAATGGGCGACACATCGAACCCACATTCTATTCCCCGCGCACTTGCGTCTTTGTGCATGTGGAGTGGCGCACCGGCGGTGCGACACGGCTGCCCACGTCATAAGCAAAATGAAGCTCGCACTCTGGCATCGCGTTATCGACGAGTGTTCCCTCGTCTCGGGCGATCAGTGTGCGACGGTTACGAATGCGGTTGGAACTTAGACACCTAATTTTAGTTTTGCGGTTCTTTCTTTCAAATGACGTGTTAGGCATTACATAACGTGGTTCACCACGGGGTATTCCCCTACGACCGCTAAATATTTTACAGTTGAATCCCTTCCTCATGCTATTTCGGTTGCAACAGCCGAACGATGGCTGCGGCGCGTAAAAGAGTGTTTGGGTGACGTGAGGCATGGAAAAAAAAAAGGGACTGCAATACAAACGCCGATACGTCATTCGTTGCCATTCCAGCTGCTGAAGCAGGCTGGTTTAAGCGTTGTAGTAAAATAAAAGCACGGTTATATAGAATTTTTTTCTTTCCTTTTCATGGCGTGATCTAAGCACTGCATACACGCGACAGCCATCGTTCGGTGGTAGGAACCGAAACTGAAGCCGCATCAAGCAGAAATTCAACGATAAATCATTCAGCGGTCGTGAGAAAATACTCGCCATGATCCATGCATCCCGATGTCTACTGTCTCATTTGAAAAAGAAAAAAAAGCACATAAAAATAGCTGTCTATGGTCCATTAAGTTGTATCCGAACATAGAGTCGTTTCTCTTATCGTTCTCGTTTCTTTTTTCGTCATGGATACTTTGTGGAATTAAAAAAAAAAGGAGTTATGGGGGTGCTACTGCGGGTTCTGCAGCGTTCGCCGACGAGTACGGCGTCCGTCACAGTCGCCCGCCGTGCGGGTTTCTGCTTCAAAGCGCCAGCCCACATGGATGATGAGGCAGAGAGGAGACAGGTCGGGGCCAACGTGTGGGCAACAAGGGGCGTAGAGTCTTATCATACGCGGCGTGCGGGCGGCAGCTGCGCTCGCGTTGTTTGAAAAGAAACAGGCGACGAATGGAGGGGGGGGGACTGATGCGAGCAGCCTGCTGGCAGCGTCGCCTACTTTCGCGGCAGGCTTCACACACGCGAGCGTATATTATACACAGGAGGGAGACATCACCACCGCAGGGCCATCCCCCCCCGCGAAACATGTGCGACCGATGGACCGCGGCGGACAGCGGCACTCTCTTTTGGCGGGACCGCGTGAATTATTCGCGGTCGGATGTTCACTTCTCGTAATCGCACGTGCAGAGTGAGAGGCCGACAAGGGAAGAAGGAGGGCACCGCCATGATGGAGAGGTCCGCGGGTATATTTGGACAAGACGACGGGAGGACCGTTGGCACCGCGTAACGGACGACCGCGTGCTCCTCCTCCTTTCCGAGAAACACGTGTCGCGCGCAGTTAGCGATTAACGCCATTTCCAGAAAGGGAGCTCCCGCTCTCCCAAAGGCAAGAAATGAAGATAGTAAAATAATAAAAAAAGAGACGGAACTGCGCTTCGCTCCTCCCACGTTCCGCAACCGCATCGAGCCTGCGGCGCCCCCAGCCGGCGTACCGGTTCAGGAAACAGTGGCCGTGATTAAGCAAGCTCGGAATACACGCAATGGTCGATCGTGACGGCAACACAACGCTCCCAGCAGTTCTCGGAAATGTTTCAGTACTAATACTAAAGCTGAAAAAAAGGAACGGAGCCGCTGGAGAACAAAAAAAAAAATAAGCACGAAGACCGTGAGTTTCGCAAACGACTGGTTAGCCAGGGCCGCAATACTCTCGCCACTAGTCGGGCGCGTCAGCCCACAGGCTGCTTCTACGCACACCTATTGGAAAGTTGACACCTACTCGCGAAAGCAGTTTCCGGTCACCGATAACGAGGTCACAAGCGCCGGGAAATTTTCCCAACACGCCTCCTCTGGCTGCAAAAGCAATAATCGCGAGCATCGTCACCGTCGTCAACACAGATGAGCCCGCATGGATGGATGAATGTCCTTGACATCTGCCCCGAATCGGGGAGGCGGCGAGCGCCGCGCTGCCTAGTCAATCAGTCGTTTCATTTATCTCGTAATTTGTTTCTACTTAGAATCGTGCTGTCTATATTGTTTCCCTCCATTTTAAGTTGTTTTCTAGGCTCTAACCTATATTATTTCGATTTCAGTCAATGCTTGAGCAATGTTTGTTTTTTTTTCATACTGCTTTTGTGCCACCATACTCTAGTTTTGCACTGCTCGTCTCCAGTGCTGATGCGCTAAGTTTCGCAATTCCTACTGCAGGGCGGCAGCAGGAACTACTCTCCCCTCAACGACGTCGTATCCCTGTAGAAATCAGCGACAGCAAACGCCCAGCGCAAGGGCGACGGAACGATGGGTTACACAAGGAAATAACTGCTTGGCTACTTTCTCCTCTCTGCCACGCCGAGGAGCGGCGAGGTGTCGTGCCCCCGCGGGTCAGAGCCGTTTGCACGACGGCGCATCGAGACTTCCCTCCCCCCCACCACGTCGGCGACTCTCCGTCTACGCCAGGAGCCGCGCGTTAACCAACCGAGCGAAAGCGAGAGAGAGAGAGAGAGGGGGAAACCGGCTCCCGGGTTTCCTCGACCGCTCGTTGAAACTAACTCCCTCCGACAAGAGGATATGCGACGGCCGAGAACCACGAAGGCGGCGTCGCCGTCTAGCTCCCTCCAGACACGTCCATCACGTCGCCCAGGAGCGCAGAAACAAGTGTCGCAACAAGCAAACACAGCTCTCGCCCACTGCGTGTGTCTAACGTCTGCGTAAGCCTCGCATCCCTTGTGAACGCAGCGTCAATCGCGGCCGGGTTGCCGAGTTTTCAAGAGGCCTTGCACTTGAATTGGCGCCGCGGGGTCGCGCGTGTCAGGCGCAGACATGGGACAAGAACAACGCGGACGATATAACGCTTAACGCGACAGCCGACGAAGAGGAAGCCGTGAGGACGCGTCAGAGGTCTTCATGAAAACGGGGCCACGGGGCTTCAGGGATAAATAACTCGCTCAAAACTGATATTGCGAGAACTTCTTTCTATGCCGGCACAAAGAGGAAGCCTCAAATCAACGCCCCAACTCGACAGCATTCGGCCCGTTACGAGTGATAGCGCATTCCATTCGGCGATCCGGAGACGTTCCCCAAATCCGCGATGGAGCAAGATATCCGTCGAGCAAGTTCTGAGGTACGACATGGCCGATGGATATGCGACATGGGACGTTGCAGACGACTATCGCAAGTGGACTCAAGATAATCGCTTTATCGCGAACTTCTGCCGCTTTTTAAGCGAGGCTTGTTTGCACTCCTTTTTATAACTTTCTTTCCCTTTTTCATTATGCCTGATGGCAAACAGCTCGAATAAAAAAAAAATTCTCGCTCAGCGTCCTGTCTTTTCCTCGAAGCTCCCGCAGATCGTTCAGATCACTGACCTTGGGAGAAAAATACTGTTCAGAAGTGCATACAGTGCAGGCGGAACAAGACTGTTCTTGTTAGCAAAGATGGATGTCTACTCCAGATTAATCACAAACGAAAGTATCCACACAAGGGCGCGTTCCTGCATGGAGTATATATGGAACCAATTAAATAACGATTTTTTTTTTCATCTGTGCTTAGATGGTTTTACACTTCAAGCAGTGGACTGTCCCAGTTTTACCACAAAAAAGAAACGCGGCGGGGGGGGGGGGGGGGGGGGGAATAAGTAGCGCAACCAAGACACGAATAGGTAGGACACGCACACACAGGCGCTTTCGTGAGGCTTTCGTAAGCCAATGCCGTAGGGTTTATATAATAACAATTGAAACAGAACTAGTAGGAGGCCCGTCTACTGTGCGATGTCAGTGCACGTTAAAGAACCCCGGGTGGTCGAAATTTCCGGAGCCCTTCAGTACGGCGTCTCTCATAGCCCGAGTCGCTTTGGGACATTAATCCCCAATAAATCAAATCAATAAATCAAAATCAGCACTCTTAGTAGCGAGGGTTTCCCGCTGGAGGTAGTTTTGTGGGGCCACACCCCAGGATGTTCTACGGCCCTTCGGTGTCCAAGTGTGCGGCTGCGCAGTGCGCATGGGCGCAGCTTTTTCTTCCCAGACGTATACGATGCGTCCGCATTTGTCCGCAGCGGTACGTGAAACGCGGTAGCGGAGCCGCGGATCGAATCTCGGCGCGTCCTTGGGTCGAGCAGCGAGACAGCTTAAACCATTAGCGTACACACAATGGGGCCCCGTTGCGACACACCGCATCCCCGGCAGATTTATAAGGCATAATCAGGGTCACGGTCGCGCGCCTACGCACTCCGTTCCCAATCGACCATTCTTGTAGGAAGCTTACCGCGCCGGTTTATCCTTCTTTTTACGAATCCGGCACGACGATGAAAGTTAAGTTAGGCGAGGAAGTCCATTCCGCCGAGACAACAAACGAGCGAGGACAGGCAAGCGTCTCTCCGTCTCGCCGGCTCCCGCCCTGTGTCTTGTCTCGGCGCCGGTTCCCGCATATGTCGAGTGACACGCATAGCAACCGGGCCAAATCGGTGTTGTTACGAACAGCTGCCGGTCTGCGTACGCGTGTCGACACTCAGGGCAAATCGCTCTCTCTAATCATACGCTTCCTGTAATTCGCACTGTTGAGCATCGCGCATGCGCACACTGGTGATCGGCGCTGCTGTTTCATGGGCTCTGCGACTTTGCCGGTACACAGCTATAGATCTCCACTCGACCTCAGTATCTCGAGTCGCGCTCTTTACTTGGGCGACTCCATCGGAGAGCTTCCGAATAGAATACTTCTACGAGGTAGCCAGACTACTCTTACCATTTCCTCGGGAACTCCGCACACAACTTCATCGGGTAGTGATCGCGCCTCTTCCAGCAAACACGCGCTTGACGACGTTATTTTTTTTTGTTTTGTTTTTGCTCAGCATGCAGGCGCCACTCCGACAAAGGAGTCGCCAACATCGCTACGAGAATGACTCCTCGCAATTGCGTCGGTTGGCTTCGACTGGACTTCTTTTCCAGTCTTACTGACTTCCAGTGGATTCGGTCAGGCTTAGGATTAGGACTAGCCATGTCCAATTTACGTCGACAAGCGCGATAGACTTTTCTGGAGATTACTTCCGCCGGATACCCTCACAGCATCTCCAAGATGGCTTTTTTTTTTCCTACTTGGCTGTATCGATACGGAAGGAGGGGGGGGGGGGGGGGGGGGGGGGGGGCAAATATATTGGCCTCCAACGCTGGCACGCTCACTTCGGGTCACGCATCGAGTGATCACGTGCAAGACGGCACCTGAAGTCCGCGAAATGCCAGGTGGTGCTCCGGGACGACCGGCGCCGATCGGGCGGACGCCGCCTCTCGACGCGACCTTGATTCCGGAAAAGCGTCGCCACTGCGCTGTTACAAAAGCGGCAACAGGAACAGCGGCCGTTTTCACTCGCAGGAGGAAGCGTCCGCTCCGGTCCATTAATCACGCCCCCCTGGTGCCAGCGAGCAGCGCGCTCGGCCACGGATCGAGCGCCAATGCGCGATCCCCGCCTGCCGAGGTGGAACGTTGAGCGATGCCAACGCAATCGCGCACAGGGGCTGGCAGACAGGCCGCGGTATATATACACCGCAGGTGGGTACGTGGAGCTGCGTCAGACGTTCGCAGCACACTGCACCCGCGATATCTATAACTGAGAGAACACACACGGTGGAAAACGTGATCCCGAAAGCAGACAGACCTCCCTTCGAATGGAATGCTCCGACATCGGAGCAACCACGCATTTGTGGCCTCGAATCTCGCATTCATCAATGAACGGAAACCACTCCATGCCACGCAGAACGAAAGCCTCCACCCGCGGACACCAACTTGCCCTGTTGCAAGCTAGGTACGGGCTAGCGGACTAGGCGAAGGTTGAAAATGGGTCCTGATTTGTATTACATGAACCAAAAGAATAAATGGGGGCCCCAGAACCTTGGAAACTACGCACAGGCCGACTCCTCGAAGAGCTGCTCTCTTCCGCTGCCAGTCCGAGGGAGACACTCCCGTAGTCCACGCCGGTCGCGTTTCCTAAAGCCCTGATCACGTGACCAAGCCGCGGGTTTCAAGAAACAAGCGTCCTTGGTGGCCGGAAACCCCGAGTACCAGAGCAAGGGGAAAGGACCCTCCATAAACATGTCATGTGTCCGAGCGGGCCGCATTTTCTGTTAACCAGGAGAGACCCGCGTCTGCGACGAGGCCGGCACCCTGGAATACGGACGGCAGGCCGGGACGCGGAACGAACCCTACAGGAGGTCGCGAGCCCAACAGTGTCCTGCAAAGTAACACCCTCTCTTGATAACGTTATCTCTCATGTGGATTTCTCCCGCTGCTATACGTTATCATACCTGACCACTTGTCGCTGTAACCCATGCCGACTTCTCCCAATTCGTAAATTCCATTCGTAAATTCCATTCTGCTTTTCTAATCAATTAGCATTAAGCGATAACATATTAAGTAATATTCTAAATTGATCAACACCACAAATTAAATAAATAAATTAAAAAAATCCCCTGTGCCCCTTGGTTTCTGTGACTGTTGGCTTCTGTCATCAGCTGCAGGAGTTCGTTCTCTGATAATTCGCTGCTTTCCGACCTGATACGCACGTAACCTGTCTGTCCTCCCCCAGCTTAATTCTCCCTCCTGACCGACTTCGTCTCGCACAGCCTGCACTGCAAACAATAGTCCTTAACACACCTCTGCCCCGCAAGCACTGAGCACAAGCTCTCTAGCTCCTACATTTCTGCGCATCTGCAAATGCCTGCACTGCGCGAACTTCCTCCGATACTTCAGCACATGCGTGCAAATGCCTCCGCGCGTGAGCGTCAAGCCAGAGAACGCATAACGGCACCGAAGTAGGCGTCTGCTACTATACCTCCGCAATCATTACGGCCCCACGCGCAAGGAACTGAAACTTTGAATCTGTTCCGGCGAGTTTCCGCCGAATGCGGGCCAAAAATGCGAACAGCCGTTCGCCCACACGCTTACTACTACGCATAGCAAGCGCCGGAGATTCCCCTCTACACACCTGCGCAGTAGAAAAAGAAAAAAAAAAGGCGGTCAATCACTTGGCGCCCTGAACAGGTGCGCGCCCTTCGGGCCTCTCTGCGAAAAACCCCTGGAGCGCAGCCAAGTGAAATAAAGGCCGCTTCCTTGTGTCGTAGCCATCGTCGGCAGACGAGCGAAGGGAGATCGCCAAACCAGACTGACCTTGGAAAACACCTTCCGTCGCGACTCTTCTCTTCTCTTCTTTGTATTGCGAGGTGCGCACTGCTTCGCAGAGGCGCCCCGTGAGGATCAAATCAAGCAGGATAAAGAAACGAATTAAGAGGCTTCTCCAGTTTCCCGAACCGGCCGCGCAGCTCCGCGGGGCGCCTCTTGGCAGAGCGTCCGCGCAGCGGGCCCACCGAAGACGCGCTTAGAGGGCATTATTGTTATCAGTGCGTGGACGGATTATGACGCCCCATGTTAGCGCCGCCCGAGCTTTCACACGCGCACCCTAATTTGGCACCCCAACGGGACGCCGCGGGTGACTTTACATCGCACCATGGGCCAAACGGGTGGTTGCCAGAGGTTACTACGCAGCTGCATTTTCTGTTTACCACACGCACACGTGCTTTCGGGGACACAAAGTTTTAAGACGGCTCGAAACGCGGAAAGGAAAAATCTGAAATTGCCACTTTTTTCACCCAGCGCCCAGAAATCTGCCAAACTCCTCGGAGCGTTTTATTGTAGCGTCCTCTATTTTATTTTCGATGGAAAATAATGATTTGATTGATTGATTGATTGATTGATTGATTGATTGATTGATTGATTGATTGATTGATTGATTGATTGATTGATTGATTGATTGATTGATTGATTGATTTTCCGGCAATCAGACCGCGCAGCGAAGCTGCAGAGCTCTCAACACGAATACACCTATATGGGGGTAAAATGGAAATATGATGTCCTCTAGTGCACTCCTTTTATAAAAGGGAGTGTAGCTAAAGGACAGTTTACTCCACTTTTTACTCCTTTCCGCATAGAGTGTGAGAAGTGTAAACTGCCCCGACACTATACTTTCGACGGCGCCAGAAAACGGTAGCTACTACTGCTACCCAGCCTTACTAACGGTGATTATGCAGGGTGAACTGCAGCGCCTGGCCTACCAAAGACTGTTTTTTTTTCTTGTTGCCAATGACACCTCAAAAGTAAGCAGAGAGCCATCGCCATCAACATTCTGCTCCGATGTGTCCGCAGCAGCAAATGTGTCCCGCCCTTAAATTTGTTCTAAATTCGGCCAATAACATCGGCGAGACGAATATAGCAAATTTAACAAAACTTCTGTTTGGGCTAGATGCTGCATGGCTTATTTTTAAATGAATTTAAGCGCACAAGAACACGCACACAAGAAGAGGAAACACACAGGTCCTGTGTGTTTCCTCTTCTTGTGTGCGTGTTCTTGTGCGCTTAAATTCATTTAAAAATAGAATATAGCAAACAAGGACAAAAAAAAGAAACTGCCTTAAACGTGCCAGCAGAAAAGAAAAAAAAACTAAAGCAGAGTCGAATTCAGACACGCATGGCTACGACGCCCTTGCACCCCCGCTATCGTTGAGGAACGCCTGCTCACGAGTTCGATCTGACGAGTGCATTAACCTTCCGCCGGCATGCAGGCACGCCAGCAGTCAACGCGGGATCAGGGCTGCTCGAAGCGCGCCTTGTAAGCCAGTAGAGTAGCAGAAAACGCAAACACTGCCATTGAAGCTTTCGGAAAGGAAGCTGCCGAGAACGACACACATTGATATCCCCAATTCGACAATCTCGATCGATGCCGAAACAGAGCATTTTCGTCGCCCTGCGCCTATACAGCTGGATGACTATTAAGCATAGCCTCTGAATAGGGGCGGTGCCTCGCCCAGTAGATATTAGTGGTTCCTTTTTCCGTTTTGCACCGTTTATTCTTTTTTCTAACTTTTAATCCTAATCTGCTCTTCCCCCCTCCAGGCTGTTTTCCATGCTATATTACTTTGATTTCTGCGCGAACGTACAGGGTCCGTCAAAAGTTCCAAGGCCACAGGGTTTGCTTTTGAGCAGCATAGTCGGGCTGTTGAGATACCCTCGAAGCTCAAAATATCTGTAGAGAATAGAAGAAGGATAGTTCTACCATCAGAGAACCTCGATAGCTCTATCGGAATCTTAAGTGCCAGGATATACCGATGAAAAGCGGACCATGTGGCCTGGGAACTTTTGACGGACCCTGTACATGCCTCTTTCGAAGCAGTGACCGTTGCAAGGGCGCGTACTCAACATTCGTCAACAAGAATTCAACAAGAAAGCTCCGAGTGCATGTTGCAAGTCAAACCGAGCGCGACTGTACGCCCACCACGGTTACTCATCGACTACATCTGGCCGATGAGCACGAGGTCGCGGGTTCGATTCACGGTCACGGTCACGGAGAGTGTTCCAAACTTACCCGCAGCCCTCCCGCTATACGGCTTGCTTCACAGCCTACACAGTTGCCCGCGGCACGTAAAGATCGACTAATCATAGTAACTACGAACTATTAGTACACTGCTGAAACATTTTAATCGCAAAACCCTTCCATGCACCGCAAATACGCACTGCAATATCACTACGCTATAGGATACACTTCGATGCCCGTTTCTGCGATGCTCATGAAGCGTTCGTGTAGTGCTTCAATAACACTTCAGCGCCGAGTGACCTACAAAAATACTGCGACGCATGCTGATACCGGAGAGTGCAGACGTAGGCACTACCGGACGCGCCCTTCTCGACAGGCTCCGCAAGGAACTATTTCGCCACCGAGATTTTTGCTTCTTTGTTTCTTTCAGGGTAACGATCAAGTGTTCTCACATATAGCTCCTCGCTGCAGATAGCAGCCGCCCTTCCAAGTTCGCGACGGAGTCCAGCTGAGAAGGAACACAATGGCTTTGCACGGACACACACCGATACGTGCCCCTATCTGCGTCACGGGGATTCGGCTGGCACAGCAGCTTTTTTTATTATTATTATTCGAGAAGTGAGAAAGGGGGAATGGCATGCAGGAGACGGAAAGTTAAAAGAAGGAGTGCAGACCAGTTTCGCGGAGGCAGTCGCAGAGTGTGCCGGTGAAGTGATTGTCCATATAGTTCACTTCACATAATCACATTCGCGGTTCCACCGCAGGCCCACCTCCCTGAGGAGCCATTTTCTAACGGGAGCCGTCGCTGGGCACGTCCACAACAAGTGCCGCGCATCACAAATGTCCGTAGCAGCGCCGCAGTGAGGGCACCTGTCAGCTGCTGGCAGATCTTATTCTCGCCACCGATGACAGACAGATGGGGTCAGAGCCGCCCCTGCCCGGATCCGACGCACGGATACCTCCTCCTGACGAGTAAGACTACGGGCGAGAGGGTGCGAAGACGGAGGAATCAGAGCGCGTGTTCGCTGGCGCAGAACTTGTGAATCAGAAACAAGGGATGATGATGAATCAACATATATTGGAACCGAAATGAATCGCGGTTCAGGTGTCCGCCGAGATATGTGAGACAGATACTGCGCCATTTCCTTTCTCAAAAAAGATTTCATTCATTTCAGCACGCAGGCACCAAACGGGGTGGCTCCCTATAGTTACGGGACCCATATGTTCCCAGCAGCTCCTGGCCCCTGTGCGCCAGTGCAAGCTGAGTCGGTAGGGCGGGGCTGGATAACGAGATCGCTCAAGGGGTTGGTACTGGAACGGATCTGGGGGAAGAGGTTGGAGCCTGGAACTCCTCGGTGAGCCCAAGGCGGAACACGTTCTGCGAAAATTCCAACCCCGCGACGTATCTGCCTCGACTAAGCCAAGTGTTACATGCAGTGCCCGGCGTATGTGGACGCCCGCAACTATATCAGTTTCAGCGTAACTCGGGGCAAAACGTACGCCATCGCTCTGTCCATTGTTTCCGCAGTTCCGTTCCTGGAATTCTCTCTTCACTGCATCGCCGCTTCACCAATAAAGAACACAGTTCGCTGAAGAGAGCAGACGCTGCTGCAGCATATCTGCTTGGGTCACACCTAGAGGTATACCTACCAGGTAATGTAAACGGTAAATTGTTTTTTGAGGAAAGGAAATGGCGTAATGTCTGTCGCACATATATCGGCGGACACCTGAACCGCGCCGTAAGGGAAGGGAGGAAGGTAGAAGTGAAAGAAGGAAGAGAGAACGAGGTGCCGTAGTGGAGGTCTCCGGAATAATTTCGACCACCTGGGGATTTTAACGTCCACTGACATCGCACAGCACACGGGCGCCTCTTGCGTTTCGCCTCCATCGAAACGCGGCCGCCGCGGTCGGGTTCGAACCCGGGTACTCCGGCTCGGTAGACGGGCGCCTTACCACTGAGCCACCGCGGCGGGACCTACCAGGCCGCCATACCGCGAAAGCCCGGAATTAACGACTGATGCCTGTTAACCAGCCCTGGGCTTTCGGCTGCGGGGTAGTTTCCGCGCGATAAAAAATTACGTTCGCTACAAAAAGAAGCGGAAAACTGCGCCACCGAGCGATTCTGACACCTTTTAGAAACGAAGAAAAAAAAAGAGAAAACAGAGAAAGAGAGAGAGAGAGAGAGAAAGCTTAGCTCGACTAGACCGCAGTCTGTGGAAAGAGCATTACGCCACCGTTCATATGCCGCCCATCCATAACTGCTGTTGCTGCTTCTTCCAATTGAGGCTGTTGCCAAGTGTGCACCTTGCATAAACCACGACTAACCACGGGCAAGGCAGAAAAAAGAAGGAGCACCACACAAACAACCAAGCTATACTTAAAGGCTTCCCTCCGCCTAAGGGGCAGATACCATCAAGGAAACCTCCGTCGAAAGAGGCGTCCCACGGCGGTCGAGCGAACAGCGCAATAATCGCCACAAGGCGACACCCAGCACGAAAAGATCACATGCGCTGCCCGCTCAGAATTATTATTTTGAAAGAAGAAGAAGAGGACGTCCTCTTCTTCTTCCAGCACCTCCACCAAGTGAACAGTGGATTTATTGAGGGGTCACGGCGACCAACGCACGCAGCGGTCGGGTCGTAGCAGGACGGCAGAACCAGCCGAAGGAAGCAGCTCCAGCACGAGACTCGCGCCCGATTGATTGATTGATTGATTGATTGATTGATTGATTGATTGATTGATTGATTGATTGATTGATTGATTGATTGATTGATAACAACTTTTATTTCCACCGATGTAGGAGGCCCCCTACTCCCCGTCCCTGGCACGCAGGCCTAGGGGACGGGACCTCCGCGACTAAAGACTGGCAAAGATACATTGTCTCTTCGCGCCCGAACCACCAGCGATGACGACGAAGTGCGGCACTGCGGAGACGTCCTCTTCTTCTTCTTACAATTACTATAATTATTACTACTACTTCTTCATGTAATATTTATTGCATACGCCTCTTTATTAATAGTGCCAAGACATGGTTGTTCCTGAGCCCGTTAAATAAAGTTAAATTGATTTTAATGGCGCAAAAGCAACTGAGGCTATGATGCGCCAAACACAAGGTTAGAGCCCGTTAAATAAAGGCCGATCGATCAACTGATCGATTGGCTGATTAATTGGTGGATTGATTTTTTCACCAATGTCGAGACGGTACCGACCGCGACGACAGCGAGAAGGCGTACCCGTCGATTAGAGGCAGCTGCAACCTGCACACGGAGTGACAGCTGCGCTTGAAAGTGGCACGAAGGATATATGCACTGGTATGTCGGGTTTAACGTCCCTCGGCGACTCATATGGGGCTACGAGGGACGCCGTAGTTAAGGATGGCCCCAGGTTAACTGCACTGGGGTTTTCTTAACGTGCGTTGACATCGCGCAGCACACGGGATGTATAGTTTATTAATAGAGTTGGGTAGACGGTGCAGCGAAACTATAGGCAATGTCGTCCTCCTCATAAAGACGACGATAATTCAGACACAATTAGGTTGTCCTCGTCTGCAATGCGTTTGCGCATCTGCCAGATGACAGCACGCAGTTGGGAATGCGAAATCGGCCGGTAATGCAACACCTGTATTTTCGTTAGTTTTTTTTACACCGATGGGTCCGAGTTTTCGGATTTTATTTTTTCTGAAATGCGGCGGACTTTTTTTTTGTTCGGTGTTTATTTCACAAAGCAGTTTTCTATCTTTTTTTTTCGTTTAATTTTATATTTTGGGGGGCGCAATACCACCTTTTTTTTGTGAATATTATTGTCTGCGGTTGAAATACCATCTTTCTTCTCAGGTATATAATATGGTCAAGTGCGGTGAAAACTCGCTCAAGACCGATTGCGACTTTTTCTCAGCCCGATCAGTCGATTTACCAGTAATTAACGTAGACGTGATCGTACTTAAGAGCCGTGCTTGCAAGAGGAAGCGCTATCTCTAGTAAAAAAAAAATATATGCTTAGCGCGGAATATCGCGCGGTAGCACTAGTTACGGCGGTCACTTAAGGTCCTTACGTGCTAAAGACATTTGACCAAAAGACCTTTCCAAAAAAGGCCTTGTTCCAAAGGGTCTTCCGTTTAAAGGCATTTACCCAGAAGGCATTCACCACGAAGGCCTTCGCCCCAAAAAATTTTACCACAAGGCCTTAAAAGGCCTTAGGGTAAAGTGCTGGGTAAAGGCCTAAAGTCCTTCATCCAGGTGAAGGCCTGCCAGGTGTACACACCCAGCAGGTGGGCCACCTGTTACAAAGCAGGATTCAGGTACGTACAGTCTCTTTGTCAAAAGTAACCAGGCTGCACATTTTTTCTTCTCAGTCGTATATTAAAGCTATTATGCCAGCCCTCAAGCTCTAAATCTGTACAGCAAGAAGAACCCCTGTCCTCACCTTCAAAGAACTTTTTTGATTTTCAGGGAAGCCGTGAGGAATCTGCTATATGAATGAGAAGCAAACCATGGAGCCTGGTTACTTTTGACAAAGACTGTACGTACGTAGGCCCGTAATCGAAAAATGTGCCTAGAAGCGCACTAAGAAAGAGACCAAAGTGATATCAACAACCGCCAGACAAAAAAAAAAAAAGCAAGCGTTAAGCTGCTGCGTTAGGAAGAGCGAATTCAATGGCGGATCATCCCGTTGTCTTCGTGTGTAACAGCAGCGATGTAACTGTCACTCAATTGTAGGCGTAGCCA
The DNA here is from genome assembly GCF_055824585.1 of Amblyomma mixtum. Classification (NCBI taxonomy): domain Eukaryota; kingdom Metazoa; phylum Arthropoda; class Arachnida; order Ixodida; family Ixodidae; genus Amblyomma; species Amblyomma mixtum. The sequence goes on along the minus strand of NC_143018.1, from coordinate 8,899,282 downwards.
CAGCATGATGCAAATTTGGTGACGCTTGCGCATATATCCTCATGTCACTGTCCTTGCGTGCGGCGGAGAAACTTTCTCAACCAAGTAACCGCCCTAACTGAACTGAACAAACAGCGTTTCGCTAGTAGAGGGCGAGGAAATTGAAGACTCCCGGTCTACCGCGCAGCGAGCAAGACAAGCGCAACGCGTGCCCGACTTACTTCTTCCAAGAACGTGGGTGCAGATGCCTGACGCATCGCGACACCACGCACTTGCCAGGGCATTAACAGGGCGGCTTCTGCTAGCCACGCTGCTACCGCCCTGCTTCGGTCGCCGACGATAAATTAACTTGCCCGCCATTAAGTGCTGACCAGCTAGCCCTCACACCGAGTTTAACGGCTCTAACCCAGGATATTCTTACACTGTGCGCTAAACCAACGATTACCTACATCGTTTTCCGCTACGGCCGCGCCCACCGTGCCTCGGAGCACCGAAACGGTTTCCTTCGCGGGGACCTGTTGCGTCACGGAGTCGATTATCACGTGACCCGCCCTGGCGCGACAACGCGTCGCCGCGTCGCGCGGCTCACCGCGTTTCCTCATCGCCCGTGGATGAATACGCGCCCTTTCTTCCGGCGTCGCCGACAGCAGCGACACGTGCCGCCGGTGACAAACGCGGGCGACTGTGGTGCGTGTCTTCTTCCTCTGCGAGGCGGCCCGGCCTTGTTCGTGCACCACGCCGTATTTGGTCAAGTGACGCACGCGCTGACTATATATATACTGCAGCCCTGATGTCACCAACCACAAGAACCCCGCGGTCCTCAACTGCCGGTGCTGAGTACGTTATGCCATGCATGAGTGTACCGCAACGTCAATGAGAAAATAAACCGCAAAAGGACCCCCCCCCCCCCCCCCCCCACCCCAATGCTGTGGCGGGACCTGCGATTAAATAACCTCACCCGAGAGTTATCCTACGTTATATCACGCGCAGCTAGGCGACAAGAAAATAAATACGCTGCAGAACATACGCAACAACTCGGCAGATGCAACAGTACTCATCAGTCGAAAGAAGACGCAGCAGCAGACGTCCGGGTGCTTCGGTTTCAAGACTAGCTGATCAGTGCTGGGTCTCCTCATGGACCTCCTCACGAAGACCTCGGTTGCTACAACGAAGGCGAATACCGCGGACGTTAAGACAGCTATAAGTTGCGAAGTGCAGGGAATGTCGTTTGGTTCCGAGCTTGTTACGTATCGCGGACGGGCCACTGCTCCCGACAGGTTGGTGGAAATCGCGTTCGGATGGGAACCACTCACACTGACAATCATGTGCGCGCGGGTGCGCACCAAAAGGAATGAAATGCGAGTTGCGTACAGAAGGAACACGGAAACCAGGAAGCAGCTGCGTGTGTGTGTTACAGCCCCTACCAAAGCCACCCCTTTTATCTCGCAGCAGCTCCCATATTCCTTGCGCATACTATATGGACTAGGTTTATGGCAGAAAAAAAAAAAAACATCCGCTTCAGCCACACGTTGCGAGGTAGGGGGAAAACACCTCACGACAAGATGGCTGGCTTCTTCCGAGTCTCAACTGTTCCGGCTTCCATGTGAACTCCTTCAATCTCACAAGGCCTGTATCTGTGGGCACAGCTACGCTCATAGTATACCACCCCTTATGTGTATCGTGTAGCGATTCGATTCAGTCGAAGGGTCAGCAGTCATGCAGGCGTTGCCTAACCAGGGCTAGAAAATGTCTGCAGAGGAACTTGACGGCGACCACTGCGCTCCACAGGAAAGTTACAGGACGTCAAATCCCAAAGGGCGCCAGGCAAGGTGAAACAATCTCCCCGCTGCTCTTCAAACCGAGATGCACATTCAGACGGCTGGACTTGGCAGCGCTGAAGGTGTAACGACCAACGGAGAACGCGCCAGTAACATCCGATTTGCCGACGAAATTGCTCAGCTACGTAACTAAGGGGAGGAACTGCAGCTCACGACTGAGGACCCATGGACACGGAAAGCAGAACGATGGGTCTGAAACGTCACACGATCACGAAGAAATCTAAATTGGTCTCGGAAGAGCGCAACAGTTTACTACAGGCTGCAAAGCACTGGAAGTGGTCAGGGAATACGCGCATCTCAGCCAAGCCGTGACCGCAGATGCCGTACATTGTACAGTGAAATAACTAGGAGAATAAGGATAGGGTGCAAGTAAATAATCTCGGGTTACGAACGCCAGCCGCCAGGAGGAAAACATACGGGATAATGAAAAGGGGTGAGCCTTAATTGAGGACAGCGCAGCGAGCTAGGAAAGGAAAATGATAACTTAGGAATAAAGAGCAGATTGGATCAGGGAACTAACCGCAGTTAATGACAACCAGCAGAAATCAGGCAAAGGAAACGTATACAGAAGAGGAAGGGGGAATGTAATGACGAGAGCAGATAACGGATCGTCATTTAGGGCAATGGGATAGATTTTCCGAGAGAAGGCAAGCGCTGCATGGGGCGGCAGCGAGTCGTGTGAGCAGATGACAGAATTTTTGGGGGGTGAAGTGGTGGCTGGAACGGGTTAAATGGAGAGATAAAAGGAGAGGCCTTTTTTCTCCTCCAGTTGGCGTTGTTAGGCTGGCGAAGTTCAAGAAGAGACCAGTACCGCGCCGGCATTTTTGCAGATATATATGAACCGTGATCAGAGCCCACGCTACGCCAGAAAGAATTCGTCTATGTGGGCAAAGGCGGCGCGGTTGCGAGGAAAGGAAAGGTCTCGCGCTCACGGTAAGCACCCCAACCTCGCCGTAGGGGATGGGACGACAAGAGAGAGAGAGAGAAACGGTCGTGGGCCTCCTACTGCGTGGGGTTCTTTCGAGCCACAGGACATCGGACCGAGCGATTACCGTGAAATGTGTGCGGGCGCACTTGGGCACCGAGACCTGACACGTGCTCACAAACAGGGCGACAGACACGCTGCGTTCACCACCGCACCGTGGCAGGCAGGAAGCATAGGGGACAGAACACGCCCCCGGTCGACCGGCGTCGAAGGGAACCCCATCTCTGCCGCGAGTTAATAAGGAGACGGAAAGGGGAGATGTCAAAGCAGAAAGAGTCGCATCCAAGGCAACCAACTCCGGTTCGTAGAACTGCGGAACAGTAGGCACGTGCCCGGTGTGTCGTGACAGGGACCAAAGGTGTGAAGTTTACGAATGGCTCTGCGTGTGTGTCCGCGCGTGAGTGCACGGCCTCGGCGCACTTTCTGCAGAAAAGCCCCAGCAGCATCAAGCGGAAGGCCCCAACATAATCGCGTGCTACCGCCGCTGCCACGGCTTGAAACGAAGAGGCTTGTAGAGGCTCGCGCGTACTCTTGTCTGCATGGCTCGACAGTGACACCCCTTCACAGGAAAGAACTTAATTTTGTTGCACCAAGCCAGGCGCCTGAATCGACCGTTCCTAATTGGGACGCGTAAATGAGGCACGCCGAAGCTGAACGAGCTCGCTTTCAAAGGGCGTCACGTACGACCGAAAGACACCACAGGCGTCTACACCGCCGACCGTTTCTGCAAAGAAAACTACGGTGGCGCCAAGAAATTTTTTTTCTTCAAGCGGATCTCTGAGGCTTGGATACGCCGTCATTCACTTTCTAACGGTGATCACGGAGTCCTTCTCGGTCTTGACGTCACGAGTTTGAATCGAGCAGCGGGAAAATGTCTCAATGCATATTTCGGGGCAATAAATGCGTATTTTGCTAGCAGACAAAAACATCGGAACGGCCAGAAAAGGGGCCACAGAATCATCGACTTTTGCTAATAACAGTCAAAAGGCACATCACGCCATCGATCACAGAGTCGCTCACGCGAGTCGATACATACGAGCAACGATTTCCTCCTCACCGTCCAAATGGCTCGCATATATGCAGGGACGAAAAAAAAAAAAAACGTTGCTGCACCACGGCGAACGAGCGCAGACGATGTGGTCTGACCGTGATCCGTGGACCCTACATCCGCAACGTCCCAAGCTAAACACAACCCGGGACTGCGCTGTTAGCACGCTCGTCTGATACGGGGGCCATCCGTCAACGTCGTCTCGGTCGGTCGGGTTGCGTCAGGTTCCCGACGCAGGCGCGCGCACAGCCATGTGCTCGGGCGAAGCGAGGCGACGGTGACACTGCGCAGCGCTGTCAACGCAATTGAAACTGCATACGTGCTCATTACGCGCCATCAGCTCTCATGTGGCGATACTGTGACATATACGCTTTCCAGCCAGCACTGTCTGCCAGCACAGCGAATATTATACTCTGAGGAATTTCCTTTCTACATTTGTTTCGGCAGTGACATGGCCATCCCCGTCGCGTTTGGAAAACCGAATTTTACGCTCAGACAAGCTTAAAAGGAATTAATGGGCTGCAGGTAGAGGTGACCACAAAAGTTGTCGGAACACCGAAATCACAAACAGCCTGAATTTTTCTCGCTACGTAGAGGCACAGCGAGGCATTAAGAAGTGCATCGTGCTTTTCGCGGGCGAAAGTATGTAGTTCATCCGTCAGTTCGTGGATGCACGCTGAAACTGCTCAGAAATTAAGTTTTGTTGCAATCTTCGCGTTCCGAAAAATTTTGCGGGCACCTGTACATCTCTCAGAAAGAAGCACAAACATATTACGTGCACGGGGAGAAACAAAAACTAGTTTGCCAAGCTCGATCATTAACATTCCGGATTAACTGCGGCCGACTGTCGGACTGAATCAGGCCTCTACCCTCACAAGCTAGTTATTACACTATCCCACCTCCCTGAACAGAGCCAGTCCGGTGAAGGTAGAAAAGCTGTGCACTCAGTTATTTAGCTTAGCTTAGCAGCGCTAACGGTACCTTGGGTGTCTCATAGGCTGCGCATTACGACGTATGCATGTTATAAAACCGCGATGACCGCAGCTGAACTGTTTGTCAATTACATCTGTTCTGCAGGCGTCGGCAAGAGCCGCTCGGAGCAGGTTATGACGACAGTTTTCAAATGCCAATCATCTTCAAAAAAATGACGTTCTTCATTTTTATTAGCTTCATAGCTTCATACACTCATCTAACTTTTGATTCTACCTTGCGTCGTTCAAAAGTTACAGGCTTAATACGTTACCTGCACCGTGCTAAGTGACCCCGAAGGGAAAAGGCGAGCTCCTACACGTGCAAAAAAAGAAAGAAACGAGCAAGGAGAACCTTCCTACACGGGTGGGGAATTTTCGGCTTCCTGTATATATAGAAATTTCTGCATATAGAAACTTGTATAAGAATAATCTGCAGACTTTTCTCAAATTTTACTCTCTTCTCGTGTTTTGACAACGTGGTAAGGGCACACTCAGTGAACATTTACTCTTGAAACTTCCTTTGCATGTTCATTTATTACATCCTAAGGCACTCAATGAACGCTAAAGCAGAATAGAGCACATTAATTTGCAAGCTATATCCCCACTGGCGTGAGAGGCGGATTTAGCGCCCTCCAAAGGAAGAAGTTGTTTAAAAACCACAAAATATTTCTTCGAAGCTTTGCACCTGCTGACGGCATTACATGGTATGCCTAATCCAAAAAAGGTAAAATACATTTTATGCCAGATAATAAACATTTTTCCAACAAGAGTGGTGTCATACTCCAGGAAATGTGAAAAAAAGAAAAATTATTCCGCAAAACGGAAGTTCATACAGTCTGACGAACAAATTATAAAAGTTAACATACAAGCACGACAGCGCCGCTATTCAACGGTAGTTGTAACGTCATCAAAAATACATCCATTACTGGGTCACCCCCCAAATAGCTCCCAGCTCGACTCTATCGATACAACCGCCCTCCAGCGTAATAAATTAATCAACTCCTGACTTCAGCCGATATCTTAGCCACTCCCTCATCGAATGGCCACTCCCTCACCTCATCTCTCTTGCACTTCAAAAGTAAACACTTAAAAAAAAATGGGCTCCGCCCACCCAGCAGCGTTATCCAGTCTTCAGCGGCTTGTTCAGCTTGTTGGGAGCAATTTCTCTTTTCCCCCTCTTCGATTTCCCCCTCTTCGAGCGCGGCTGCAGAAATAACTGCCTCGACGGCGCCGACGGCGGCAACCTCTCCCGGAAATGCGTCATGCGAGATCTACTCGAGGACTCTTTTTTCGCCGAACGCTGATGGCAGCCAAGAGGAATACTACAGAGGCAGCATACATGCTTGCACACGCGCACATATACGAGCGCCTAAACCTGTACCAACCAGCCTCGCCGGCGAGAGTTAAGCAAGGGTCCAGACATCGTTGTAGGCCAAGTGCTCTCTCGATACGTGCATACATGGCGAGGTTTCCGGGTTTCGGGACTAACACTTTTGCCGTGCGGCCTAATCTGGGCCAGCCAAACCGCTATATTCGCCGCCTGCCCGCGATAAGAGCAGAGACAGGGGGGACACTTGTCTAAACATGTTCGGCAGTCGAATGACAAAGTGATTCCTGCGAGGGGTGTAATTGGGACTGCTTTATATATACCCACCAGTGCCTAGTTATATTTCCGGCTAGATAATCAGTTCCGCGAACTGCGCTTAACTAGAGTCAACAGCGAGCAAAGCGGGATAAAAAAAAAGATCAATAAAACCCACAGACGCGCCGCAGGTGGATTCCATTACTTCGCGCATTCAGAAAAAAAAAAAAAAAGAAGGATGTAGAACGGTTCGATGAACTACAGTCGATTGCGACTGTCCCGGATACTTTACACGCCAGGCACACTTTGCGACCACAAACAAGCCCAGGTGACAGTTCATCGAGCGCACAAGCTGTTCGGAGTCAGTCGACTCCCCTTGAAAACCGACGCGAATTCCTTCTGACGTGGCCCACACCCTTCTCAGGACTAGGCTCCAGTGAAGAACGGAATCACTGCACTATGCAAACACCTTTATGTGTCTCACTCAACGACGCAGACTCGCCCTGCTTTGGCTAGTGGCCAGCGGCGGCAAGCGCGCCGCTATCTGAGGGGAAACCGTGTGCCGTAAGAAAAAAATATGCATAAAAAAAGTCACAATCAGCTCATTCGAAAGGAGCTGCGAAAGCTGAATATGAACCGAGACAAGCACGTACAACCCCATAAACCTGACAAGGGCGGTCTCCGCTTCGAAGTTAGGATCCTGGACTCAGCGGCCGCCCGATGGAATATGATCTGCGCTGAATGTGGCACGACTAAATCGAACGCCTACTGCCGAGAATCGAACGCATACCGAGAGAGCCGCCGCCTACGAACGATGGCGAAAGTAGCCCCCAACGCGTACTACCTCACCCACCGCACATCCGAACGGCGACCGCGCTTGTCCAATATATATATGTAGCAGCAGTCAAGGCGCGACCTCGACCGCATAGCACATCACCCGCGGCCCCATTAGCCTAATGATACCGCGAAGGCTTCTGCCCAAATTGGCAAGCGCGCGGAGATGCTCGCCGATCGTCGCTCTCGGCTTGCGTTACACTGCGAGGGACATGCAGCTGCGTTCAGCGATGTATTTTCGCTTTTCGTCCGCGCGGCGAACTGAAACAAAGTCCACGAGCAACATCTACTCGGAAAGCGGACGCCGCTAGACCAGAAAAAACGACAAGTCGACCTTAGAGCTCTCCCTACACCAGTGCTCTTCCTATTCGATGAGCCCCTCGAACTCAGCGATGCGTAGGCAGGGAGAGACACATTCCAACGTACAGACGGAGCAGCGAAGCGGTGGCGGGAGGGGGAAGATATCGGTTCACCGATCATCCCGGGCGGTGGTGGGAGGCGGGGGGAGAACCTAAGGAGCCGGCGGAATAAGTGCATACCGCTCCTCGTCGATAAGCGAGGCACTCCGGTTGGGGGTGCGTTCGAACAAGTGAAGCTCGCGTTCATCTCTCGATCCACGGGGCCACCCCACAGGTGGTCGAATGGATGCAGCCGCGGCGATCGCGCTGACTAAGCCGATCCTGTAACAGGGGCGTCGGCATCCGGCCGAGTAGGGTTTCGCGTTACGTAGAGTCCCAACAGACGCGCTCTACATGGGCGTCAGCAGAAGCAACGGCAAAACAGAAAAATGCGGGCTCATCAAGCCGCGAGCGTGCTTGACAGGCGGGGGCGGCGAGTGAACTGACCTTTGAACTTGTACAGGCTCGACTCGTACTTCTGCAGGTTCGGGTCCTCGCCGGTGTCCGTCGCGCGGCCAGCCATCGCGACAGAGTGCGGACGCCTGTCGCCGCGTCGACCGTCCTCCGCGCTCGGTTTCTAGGCCGGCGTGGGAGCGCCGCTCGGGCGAGTTCTGCCGTGTAAGGACAGGCACGGTGGCGGTGGTGGTTCCGCTGCCGATCGCCCGCCGACGTCACACCACCACGCACACACACTCACACACACGACGCCGCTATGAGCTCTCTCTGGCGCGTCGTCCGCTCCCAGTCAGCCTCCTATGCGCACGCGCCAACGCCGCCTCGCAGTTGGGGGACGCATACCGGCAGCAGCTGCCGACTGCACAAGACAGCCATGTTCGTCGCCCAGCGGTGAGCAGTGAAGTAGTCACGTGTGCCGCCTGCCTCGCCACAGCAGTGTGTCGCTTATTAATCGCTCCCGATCGGCGCGACGCCTCGCGGCGTTGCGCACCGAAGGCGAAAGTGAGGCGCGTCGTCGTCGTCATCCGCGTGCCCGACCTGAGGCGTGTAACCTCCTCGACCGGCATGCAAGAAGGCTGCTCGCGGGAGCAGCTGGCCGAACCAGGCCAAACCTTTCTTTCCGCAGGAGAGAGAGGGGCGCCTTAGAGGGCAAATGCTTCTTCCAAACGATTCCGAGTGCCCCCAACGCTCCCCCACTCGGAGAGAGCACCGCTTCCCGTAACACGCGTAACCGCACAGCAGCGCACCACCGGTTTCCACGGGACCGCTGGCGCCATCTCTGTTCGCCTACAAGAACTGCAGCTGACACACAGCCCCTTCGTCGCGAGCCGCATCGGTTACGGATGCCGTAGATAGAGTCGCCGTCTATGGATCTCCATCTCAGCTGTAGCTGCGCCCTCAATAACATCAAGGCACCTTAAAGCAGTTCGCTTGACGGCCACAGAAGGCGCAACAATCGGCAAGTCTCCCTGTTTTGAACCAATTACAGAAGCACAATGTGGATTTTCAGTGGGAGTTTCGCAACTGAGGTGCGCTGCGACAGCGCTGTTCGACTGGAATGGAGTCGCACGCAAACGCGTAGCCATGCGCGTAGTGCCGCTTATATTTCTTTGGCACGACAAGCGTCTGCTCGTGACCCCGTCCTTGCACGCGACTGCGTCCAGTCGGTGAATAGACCGCAGCGGGCGAAGGTCTCCATGAGACCGCGGAGAACGTCAGTTCGCGGGCCACGAGGTTTACGACCTCCGGGAGGCTCAAAACTCGCCGCTCTTTTCACTTTTTCTTTCTCATTTCTTGTCGTACAATGACTTTGTAAGTACCGCTCCGAGGTGAACGCGGCGGCGGCTGGTCCGTGCGTCGCTACACAAAACGGCTCCCAAAGAGGCGGAAAAAAAAAAAAAAAAAACACCTGCGCATGCGACGAGGCCGCGTTTCGGTCGCGAGCGAGGAATGACCGTTTTCGAGCCTTTCGTCAGGCTCCAACTCGACTGCGTGCCGTTGCAAAGTGCTGTCAGGCCCTGATGTGTACTTTGCCCAAAAGTTGGCGGCGGTGAACCGCGGTACTTTCCAGTGCGCTGTATTGCACATTAAACAATCATCAGCACGCTGGTGATCTAAAGAGGTCAGTAGTATACAATCGTGGGCAGTTAAACATACAAGCTTGTGATAACGCATTGTCTTATCTGAGGTATGTACATTCTATGAACGGGCGGTCGATATAATCCTCTCGCTCATTATTTACCGAACGGAAACGCACTGCGTCCATTATTTATTATAGAAATACAATATTTTCAGATGGCACTGTGCGAAGAATTCTTTCCTGCAATCTTATGCAATCATTTTACTTCGTGTTAGTGCACATGCAGCTTAGCGCACACAGAACAATACATTGCTAACTGACTCGTGACAGTGACACCAGTGCCGGGGGCACGTATCAGAGCTATTTTGCGGATAATGGTACGCCAGCTAGAAATCACTCACAACCTGAAAAAAAAAAAATGTTATCGCGGCAGCAGACTGACACAACTTCAAACGGCGAGCTCGATGTATTGTTAAGCGCACTGACTGTCTGCGGCTTCGGAGGCATAGTCGTGGCAAAACAAGTCGCGGCAACGTCCGCCAACTCTACGCGCAGTGAGGTCACAAACGTCCATCGTTCGTATCACAGTGAAACCTTATCGTTTGCAAGGCCATCATCAACAGTGCGAAGGTCGTCATCAGGTGCCTTGCATTTGCTTAGGCGTTTTAGGACGAATGTGTACGCACAGAAACAGCGTCCGTGCTCACCACTCTCTGCTGGCTCCATATTTGTAGCTGTCTCCTGGCTATAGTAATAAGTCATTTGAAGATTCGTTATCGCGTTGCTATAATTTAAGAGTTCTTCGATCGTGTGAGTATACAAAGTAGACTTCGAGATCCGGGGGACTTTGTTTCGGGTAAATTCCCGGACGCTTTCAAAATATGACTTATGCTTTCGCACGAATTGTTGATGGAACCATACGCTTTCAATAACCCTGCCATTTTTATGCACATACCAAACGACATAACAGCGCAGTGGGAGGCAGCGCTACATAGTGAGCACCTGGAACATCCAAGCAGACTGATCGACCGGGCCTGAATCGCCGCAGTAGCCGCCGGGGTACTGGACTAGGGGCACTACCCACCTAGCTCGCCAATACTACTCAGCAATAAAAGTTTTACATTAATTAATCTATTCATTCATTATTTATTTATTTGCTCATTTATGCACAATGTGCTGCGAGAAGAAATCGGACCACGCAGGAGAGGGGGACATTTTTCCATCCTCAAAAAGGACTATGCTTATAGAGACAAAAGCAAAAAATCATTAACAAATAAACTATAGCTAAACGTGAAAAGTTGCAAAATAAAGTAGACAATACGTAAGTACGCGCGGCCAGAATACCGATCGCAATCCGCGCACTCGAACTCTAACATGGCGGCGCCCAGATGGAAGTTTCCGAACTGGCATAATTTAATAGCTGATAATGATGATGAATTGAGTTAGTAGCATCATTATAGTAAACGCTATAATTAAGCACCAACGGAGAAGCCGAACCTGAGGCCGTTATCGGGGAAAGAGAGAGACAGGCATATGACCATAGAGAGGTGTGTCTGGTAATTAACCATGCATACTACTTCAGATGACGGAAAGGAAAGTTGAAACGGAATTCAATCATGCATAACACACGCACACTCACAAACGCCCACTATCTGCAGAGGGAGCAGCTGTGTCGAACGCATGGTCGATAATGCCGGAGAGATCGCTCGCCAGCGAAAGCTCACAACGCGCTCGCGGGAAGTTTTGAAAACAGATAAGTTCGTTAGGAGCGACCGAGCGCTTCTCGAAATGCCGCTGGACGGCGCACACTTACCGCGACCGAGTGGAAAGGCCTTTAACGAACCGACGTTCGAGTCAGCTGCGCCCGCAGGGCCAACAAATCGCCTTCGCAGCGTATTCATACCAGGAGTTTAATTCAGGGAAGACTTTCAAAAATAGGCTTTTCGGGGTAAAAATATGGCTTTCGCCGCATAGTATTACGAGTGTTGACGGACACCGGAAAGCCGGAGAACGTCTTCAGTAGTAAGCTGTTAACTAATCTGATAACTAACTTTTTAACTATCATAGCTACGCAACTGGTTGCATTAGACATTTGTAGCCGGTCGTTAGTAATAGCCATATCAGTTTTTAGAATTTCGAAAATGCGATTATCCCCGGCGCTGTGGCTCGACAAAATTTGGCTACATCGTGAAATATTTGCGCTTTCCAAAAGCACTGAGACAAAGCAACCTTTCCAGTGGACATAGCTAGACAAAAAAGCCAAATTTTGTCCAGCCACAGCGCCAAGGGTAATCGCGTTTTATAATTTCCAAAAACTGGCATGGCTATTACAAACGACCGGCTACATTTCTCTAATTGCAACCAGGCGCCTAACTCTGATAGTTAAAAAGTTAATTACTATAAATTAGTTAAGCAGCTTGCAACGATTCACCTGTTTTCTGGTGCCCGCCAACACTGGTAATATTATGCTGAAAAAGCAATATTTTTTCCTTAAAAAAAAATCTACTTTTGAACATTACTTAGTGCGTCCTGAAACGCCTGGTATTATGCTGGCGGCAAGGCCGAACTAACGGCTGCCGACTAAGTATACAGCAGAAGCATGTACACGCCGGTGCTTCCATTTGATCGCCCCAAACACTCCCAAATTCCTCAAGTTGTTTCTCAGTGCTTGTCCCTTCTCAGAAGTGGGCTGAGGCGCTTTGATGCAATGGCATTATAAGTACCGTTCTTGAGGAAAAGTCGGGGCCAGCCGCTCGTGTCGTGAAAAAGCGTCATCGGTCGAGAGAGAGATGACGTAGAAAGAAATTCGCCCAGAAAAAAAAAAGGTGGTCAAGCGCAATCGAACCGCTATCATTTGGGTCACAAGACATATGCCTCAACGCCACGGGGAGCTTTTTTTTTCTTCTTCTTCACTGCCTTTCACAAGACAAAATACACTGCCACCCAACCCCCATCACTAAGGAGCGTTTACTGTTAAGTCGTCCAAGCTTTATTTTATGGGACGCTTCAATATAAGGTTTGGTTTGGTCTATGGAGTTTAACGTCCCAAAGCGACTAAGGCTATGAGAGACGCCGTAGTGGAGGGCTCCGGAAATTTCGACCACCTGGGGTTCTTTAACGTGCACTGACATCGCACAGTACACGGGCCTCTAGAATTTCTCCTCCAAAGAAATTCAACCGCCGCGGCCGGGATCGAACCCGCGTCTTTCGGGCCATCAGCCGAGCACCATAACCACTGAGCCACCGCGGCGGCTAAGGCTCAGTATAAGGCTTGTACCTTAGAGGTGTTGCCTTATATTTCGTTCGTTTTCATTGTTTACCTATGCGTCGCTTCCTGTTTCTCAGAGGGGGCATCTCTTTAATCGGCTTCTCTTTTTGTGCTTTCTAAACTGCTATACTGCTGTAATCCGGGCGTCATGGACTTTCAGGCTGTAGTTAAACAGCTTTCTGCCCAGGCAACCATCCCAGAACTGTGCAAACGTGCGGAAGAATCAAACTGAACCGAGTTGAATTGAATCTCGGCAAAGCTGCTTCCCTGTCATCGAGCCGCTTTCTATATACTTTCTCTCAGCATCACTCGCTCGCTGAAAGGCATCTCTTCTACCCCGTGCTAAGATCGCGCGGTCTCATTGGTCGACGCTCGGCCAATCAGACCGCGCTGAGTCCTTTCCGTAGCCGCTCGAGAAAGCGATCCCCTCCTCCTCCTCCTCCTCCTCCTCCTCCTCTCCTCTCTCTCTTCGCGCAATAAAACCAGCCAATGGTTGGCCACGCTGACAGTGAGGCGACAAATGGCGCGCTGACGTCACGAGGGGTGACGAAGGCCAGACGAAGTATGAAAAGGTTAACGGGACGGGTTTTGAGGGCCTTCAAAACAACTCCAACAGCTCAAAAAGTAGGCCTGTTTATGTTTGTTTTTTTTACTTTCAAGCACTTCTCGCAAGAAAGTAAAGGTGCATGAAAGTAAAACACACATACACGCTTGCAAAACGAGGGGGCGCAATAACGGAAAACCGGGCACACTGAAAACAAGCGGCTTTCAAACATTCCAGGAGACGTTGACGTACGCTCGAAAATAGCCGGCATGTTTTGCTTCCAGGCCCCTCCATTTTTTTTTTTTTCGCAAGTTTTTCCTCCTCCTCACCAAGACGCCGGGCGCATAATTTCGGCAACCGCTGGAGGTTTCCAGCAGCGCGGCATACACACACGCGCGCGCAGACCGAAGAGGAAGACAGGGCGACGCCCGTCAAGTCTGACTGAAATATGCGGGACAATCTCCTCAAGCCATCCCCTTTATACGCCCGCCGCCTTTCGCATCGACGCGGGGTATGGTTGCCAGCTGTTCTAGACTTCCACATATTCAGTGGCGATTCCGTGTTTGACAGTGTTCAATGTGTTCCGAAATTTGAACGCCCATATTTACAAACTTCAAACTCGCCCAATCCGGAAAGATTCAGCCCAAACACTACGCTCTATAGCCTATAGACGAAGCACTTCTGAAAGGCGCCGAGACAAATACGCGGAGGAAGTCGGACGCAGGTTCCGACTCCGCAATGTTCGATTTGGCTCGAGCATTTCGCCTCAAATGATGCACTCCAGCGCAACTCTGGCGTATTTTGAGTGGACGAACCAGAGCAAGTTTTCTCGCTCCGCCGAACCGAAATTCAGTTTTCGAGCTCTGCCGACTGGAATTCGCCATAAGCCACATCACACGGCACTTAGCTTGGTCAACAACTCTCGGTATTTCTGAACCATGATGGAGCTAAAAGTGCTTGTTGGCTAAAAAGATAGGGATAAAAGATAAAAGGCTGGCTCTTTGTCTCCTTGAATAACACCATCTGTCGGGCTAGTTGGTTGCGATCCATATGTATCAGCAGCGCGAACACCACACAGGAAGAAGAAGGAGAAGAAGATAAAGAGCGCTGAACTTCCAACTTTTATTTGAGCAAAAAATTGAACCCGCACTTTTATACACATTTTACCTGGTATGTGTATAAAAGTGCGGGTTCAATTTTTTGCTCAAATAAAAGTTGGAAGTTCAGCGCTCTTTATCTTCTTCTCCTTCTTCTTCCTGTGTGGTGTTCGCGCTGCTGATACATATGGATTTGTCTCCTTGCGCTGCGCTGAATGGCTTCACTCCACACGTCTGCAATAACAAAAATCGGCGCGAATACTTCTGCACCCAGTATACATATTGTATAATGTTTAACAAAAATTATGTAAATGCTTTATACTTCTTGCGACTCCAATGATTACAGTATAATCAAGCACCCAGAGCCAATATACTTTATAAGACTTAGTTCTCACCATTTTTCTTAAATAACTAAGTTATCGCAACCCCATAAGTATAGCATAATAATCTACAACGAAAATATGTAGTGATATCTTCAGCGTTTCCGTTTTATTATTGTTATTACTTACATAGTTACAGATTTATTCTGACATTTATTTTAACTATACAACTGTAAGATCACCTTTCTCGTCTCTTTAGATTTTCTAGCGCCCTAGCACTAAGACACCCACTAACCTATTTTGCCACTGTCTGTCGGCGCCGCGGGCTGCCCGGGAAGAGCACCCCGAGTCGCACAAGCCCCAGCGGGGCTGTGGTACATCGCTTAACCGCTACAGCACTGCGCCAAGAGTGGTATGAGTACTCCCAGTGGCCTATGAATGTACAGTAGAGAATGACCAATTCCGCATGTGTGAGCATTATAGATTTTTATAATAGGGTGACCCTACGTCAAAGTCCCTATTAACCCACTAACCTATCGCGTCATACCCTCTACGGTGAACGTAAGTCCAATTTCGTCGATCTTTGTCTGAAGCCTGCCTGACCTTGAAAACCGAGCCCCGAACCTCGAACCGAAGTGAAAACCGAAGTGCTATCGCATCTAATTCGCATTTGGCTTAAAGGGAGACTGAAGCGGTTTTCAAATCAGCTAATCTTCTAGGGTTTTGAAGTAGTGTCGTTGCTGATCACGCCTGTAAAGTTATTTTTTCGATTTTGGCTAAAACAGTGGCGCAATCACCAATTGTAAGCGCGATGTTTAAATCTCCCGCGTCCCGCGCGACCGCAGGTGAGGAGGATAGCGGAGAGAGAAACCTCGTCCATGTCGGCCAACGTGACGTCATTTTGAGGAGTCGGAGACCGTCCCGTCACCCGCGCGCGCTTTCAGCGCGCGTTGTTCCTCGTGTCAGCCAAGTTTTGAGCACCCGACCACGTGCAGGCGATCTAACATGCGGTACTGCTCTGCATTCGGGTGTACGAGCACCTACGGCCGCGATGATGTCGTCTTCCACACTTTCCCGAAAGATCAAAAGCTCGCAGCGCAGTGGGTCGTTGCTGTGAAGAGGGACAATTTCAAGCCGACCAAAGCAAGCGCACTCTGCTCGAAGCACTTTCGTGACAGCGATTACGAGCTGAGCTTGTCCCTAATGCGATCGCTAGGGGTTTCTGTTAAAGGGGCACGGCTGAAACATGACGCGGTTCCTTCGATATTTTTGCACAAAAGAAGCGCGTCACCACCGCCAAGAAGCGCATTTGCGAAAAGAAGGAAACATGAGGTGAGTGCTTCTACTTCACTACTTTGCGGAAATTCAGGTCTCATCTGTGTGTGAAGCTTTGCATGAAGCGTTGACCGTGATTACCACACGCGGAGGCGACCCCGCGATGGGACAGAGCTGCGCCGCGCGGCTCTATACTAGCGGGTTTACTTTTCTCGCGCAAGGGGATATGCTATAAAAACCCGGCGTTGCGCTAAAAATCACGTAACTCATCAACGCAACACCGATGATGATTATTCGCGTGCGCACGAGACGGGCTACTGAGAAAAGCCCACTGCTGTGCCTGACATGATCGCGGAGCCCCTGCGGAACACTGGCGCGGCCAGGTTGGCCAGGTCTGAGGGCGCGCTGAGCGAGTTTCGGTTCGACGCGTCGAAGCAAAGAAGTATCGAAGCTGTTCACATGCGGCGTCGTGATTTCCTGCCCGTTGCTGCTTCGTCGTGGATCATTAGTTACGCGATCTGAAACGAAAATACTCAATAGAAGTCTGTCTGGTTGCGGGTGCATTTCAAGTGAAAAATGAAATGAAATACGACGTTACGAAACCTAGTCCGTCATAGGGGAATAGCGGGGAGGTACAGCGCACGCGCAAGACAACAACGCCCCTCAGGCAATGGTTCAGCACATGTGCACTGCCCAGCAAACCAGAAACCTCTCCAAGACGTCTAGAAACCTCTCAGAGACGTCTAGCTAGACGTCTCTAAGAGGTTTCTGGTTTGCTGGGTGGCGCCTCAACCGATAGGATCATCCTATTCTAAAACTGTCCAATTACGACGTGTTTACGCAAATGCGATTCGATGATCACCTGACAGCCGAGAACGACATCACATATGCGGTTTTCTCGCCTTAATGGGAAAATTTTGAGAGTAAAGAGCAATTCCACAAATTCAGTACGCATTTTATCCTTTCAGGTTCTTGCAGAACTGCTTCAAGAAGGATCAACTATGGAAACACTTGATCCAGAATTGGACAGTCCCTCTGGTAACCAAACAGGTAATGATTCTACATTCAGTCTGAACATTTAGTTATACATGCTATCCCGTGCATCAAATCATATCTCAGTCTGTGTTGCAGACGTCACAACAGAAGCTGAAGCAGATTTGTGTGCAATGTCACATGAAAACTTTGGCGAGGAAAACTCGCCAAGTACCCTCGCTCTCACAGGTAATGACCAATGTTCAGCAAGCACAGTAATGCAAGGCATTGATCCCTTACACATTACATGATAACCTGCTCATTATTGCAGATGCAGCACAATATGATGGGCCACTGGAGGTCAAACTGACCGAGTCCTGTGACAGAAGACACAAGTGTGTCCAAGCAATGGTGCGGCCAGCGACACAAAGCACAGCTGTACAGGCATGTGTGAAAAAAAGCATGGCATCACGCCGCACTCAGACAAAACTGCAAACTGTATCTATTGGTATGTGCCTCTACATTCAGCGTACATTTTTGATGCATGCATTTGTGCAGTAATGATGGGGGAGGGGGCAAAGCACTATAAAGATTGTCAGTTCTAAAAATTCTGCATATTCCATGTTGCGTCCAGTGGTAATAAATAATAAATGCAGCTGCACATATCGCACGACTTTTAGGCATTCAGGTTGGTAGCCCCATGATAGATGCAGCCACTCAAAAGAGCATGCCGACCCAAAGAGAGGCCAGCGAAAGCGACGATGACAACACAGAAGACGAAGGAGCCGATCAGAACTACGATGATGAGGACTACAGCCCATGTGAAGGATTTGAAGAGAGGTATGTTATTTATTAGCAGTATGACGAAAAGCTAACAGTACGCTTAAAATGCTGTTTGCCCTACTTTTAATGTGGTGCCATAAACATTCACTCCAAATTTTTTCATACAAGCTTGCATGTTTACGCTGTCCAGTGTGATTGAAAATTTGCCTATTCTTTTTCAGGCAGGGATGTGCTGGAAGCTGCACAGATGAACCTGGCAACAGAATTTTTTTGGTGCAGGAGAAGTACCTGCGAAAACTTTTCAAGTTGTGCACAGAGTGCCTCGCACCTCGTACAGTCTCATTCGAGTGTGAGGGCACACTTTTAAAGGTTTATGGGCAGTGTGCATCTGGTCATTTCATTTACTGGTGCAATCAAGACATCACAAAACAGCAGCCGATGCTCAACCTGAAGCTTTGCGCAGCAGTTCTCTTTTCCGGAAGCAACCCAACAGCTGTGCTTAGAATGCTGGCTTCAGTTGGTGTACCGGTTGTGAGCAACAGGACATTTTTTGCAATCCAGCGTTCATATCTGTGGCCTGCAATTGACAGGGTAAGAAGTCATCGTGAAGAAGTTTCCAGCTTTTCTTGCATGGCCAAGGTTCAATGCGCACTATTTTTTTTTTTCAGGTTTGGAAAGAAGAGCAGAGAAGTCTGCTGCAAGAGCTGCAAGGCCAACAAGTAAAACTTGCTGGAGATGGACGGGCTGATTCACCAGGATATAGTGCTAAATATGGCACGTATACTCTGTTGGACGTTGAACGCCACAAAGTCTTGCATTCTGAAGTCGTGCAGGTGCGTTTCCACTTTGCTACAACAAGATTCTGTAAATTTCTATAGTTCACTAACGCTGACAAATGAATTGTAACACAACACTTAAATATCATGAATTCTTTCAACAGCACACGCATTATTGTGGGTTTAGCTTTGAATCCCCATGCTGGTAGATGAACGGTTTATGGGGGTTTAATGTCCCAAAGCAACTCAGGCTATGAGGGATGCTGTAGTGAAGGGCTCCAGAAATTTTGACCACCCGAGGTTGTGCATTGACATTGCACAGTACATACGCCTGAAGCATAAGCACAGGACTGCCATTGTTAGCAATACAAACAGTCATTTTCGTAAAAAATAGTACATAACAGCTGGGAAGCAGAGGCCTCAATACATGCATTTTTTTTTTTTTGAATTGGTAGACATGCAGCGCATCAAACTCAATATCCTTTGCCATTATCATTCCACAGTCTAATGATGCTGGCGGCAGCTGTCGCATGGAGTTAGAGGGCCTGAAACAAGGCCTTGCTTTTCTGGAGAGTGAGAACATCAACGTTACAGTGCTGGTGACCGACCGTCACACACAAATCAAGTGCTTTCTTCGCAACAACAAATCTTCAATCACCCACGAGTTCGATGTGTGGCACATGGAAAAAGGTATCCAGCAGCTGCAGTTTTACGGTGGCTGCTGATAAAATGTTATTTTCAGCGCATTTATGGAATATATCATGTTCAATTTATATCTAATATGCCTTTTAGGTGTCACCAAGAAGCTGCATACCGCTGCGAAACAAAAGAGCTGCAACGAACTTGCACCTTGGATTAAGTCTGTGTGCAACCATATGTATTGGGCGGCAGCATCCAGCAAAGGCCAAGCACAACTCATTGTGCCCAAATGGCTGTCCCTTCTTAATCACATAAGGGACATCCACACACACGACCAGGCATCATTCCCCACGTGTTTGCACGGCGACTTAGCACCCAAGCAGTGGCTCAGAGAAGGTATATTGCATTTTGCATTGAAAATACGGCAAAGGCCCCACTGAAGCATAATTAGTAACATCTAACTACGATATATAAAATGACAAAATTCCAGTAAGAGAGGGTGTCAGGAAGGAAGGCACAATCTCTAGAGTACTATTCAATGCGTGTTTACGGAAGGTATTTACAAACCTCGAATGAGATCTAACGGACGATAAGAGTTAATGGAGAACACCTTTGCAATTTGCTGACGACACTGCCTTGCTAAAGAACTCTCAACAAACTGCAAAGCATGATCGATGACCTTGACAGGCAAACAAGAACAGTGGGTCTGAAAGCTTTATGCACAGAACTTAAGCAAGATTCAACAGCCTCTGAAGGGAACAGTGGCTATACGATAGGCACCGAAGCCTTAAAAGTGGGAAGGGAAGAGATCTAATTAGTGTAGGTAATTACTGCAGATCCATACCATGAGAGTGAAAGATATTGGATAATAAGAATAGGGCACAGTGCATTTGGCAGGTATGCTTATACCATGAATGGTAATTTACCGGTATCCCTCAAGAGGAAATTGTACAACAGCCGTGTCTTACCAGTACTCATGGCGGAGAAAAAAAATTAACGAAAAGGGTTGAACTTAAACTGAGTACAATGCTGCAAGCAGCAGAAAGCGAGAAGAGTAACATTATGATATGAAGAGAGCAGAGTGGGTCGGTAAACAAATTCGAGTTAGCGACATCCTAGTAGAAACCAAGAGCAAATGGCAGGGCATGCAGTGGAGAGGCTGCACAACTAATAGTCGTTCAGGGTAATAGACTGGATTCCAAGATTTTAGCAACCTGCGCAGTGCAGCAGGATTTCAGGATTTACATGATAAGCTTCATGAACTAAATAAATAACATTTGTTTAAATTTCTTACATACAACTTATTACAGTGCACCTCAAATTCCAGTGTGTTTATTATAAGTATAAGAACTTATAAGATGCTCATTACTGAAAACGAGTTTATTTACAGGTGCGCTGAAATTCAGTTTAACTGGTTGATTCACGAGCATACAGCAAGCCACACGTTTAGAGCTTTACAAAAAGATGACAATGACTGTTTCTTTCTAGAATCAAAGGCTTTCCAGAAGCTTCGAGACGTTGCAATGTCTAAAGCCCTTCTGCAAGACATGCCACGGCTGTCAACAGGATACCAAACTTATGGATTAGAGGCTTTTCATAGCCTTCTAGTGCATTTTGCACCGAAGACCTACCACTATTCATATTCTGGAATGAGGGCTAGGTAAGCTGTCTTCTGTCTGCTTTTACATTGAGAAGACACCAATATCACAAAATAATTATGAACGTTGGCGCAAATGTTAAACATGCATCTGTAGAAAAAGTGAAAGGCATGTAGGTGTGTGCCACAACTATGTGAAAAGGTGCCCACTTTAAATTAGATTTACTGAAATTTTCAATAGCTGCATCTTTTCTTACATCTTCTCAACAGATTTAAAAACACATTTGACCGAATCAGAAGGGATTCTACATGCCGACACTTTGTGAGCATGCAGAGTGCCTGCTGTGTTCACCATGCAAGCATTGCATTTTCATTTTCAATCCGCCTGGCAACTGAGGTGACGCTTTGTTTGCACAGATCTTCACAAGTAGCACTATGCTTTGTCACAGTGTTTTCATCATGCGTGCTCATGGTACTTTCAAGCACTAATTGCTGGCATGGTGTTATGCTTAACATCCATCAGTGACCTCCTATTGTCGCATAATCTTTATAGTTAGACTGTTTACATAGGTTACAAGTCCTGAGGGTGAACGTTTGCGGATACCCTTTTCACATGGTCCTGTTTGTTTAACTTTTTCAGGACCCAACTCGCTGCACTTCACTACAATGAAAACAGCGGACGTGGTCAGGCACGCACAAAGGATGGCACACTTCGATGGTGTGTGCGTTACCCAAAGGCAGCAGGTGGTGACCCAATAGCTTGTCCAATAAAGGAGCCACCCACTCATGGTAAGCTTGCACCACCTAGTTTATTTGATCCCGAAGAAAGTGAATATTGCACAACCTATGAGATAAAATGCTCACACAGGCTACGTCACACGCCTCCTCGACATGATTGTGGCTATGGCTGAGAGCATGGAGCCTCAGGAGAGGAAAACTGCTCCAGAATCTCGACCGCCACTCAGCAGCAGCTTTCCAAAGGTCCCAAAGGAGAAGCTGGTTGAGGAAAGAAAGTCAAGGTTCAACAGACAATGAGCAGTTTCACATGACATGCAGAGAAAGTACTGGTAAGTAGTATGGGGGTTTACCTGATGTCCAAAATCTGAATGTGAGTTGAGCAGCCAAAGCCCTTGAGACACTGTGACAGGTAAAAATATATAGCAAAGGATATGATGACATGCACTGTATACTTTCATAAGGGGAACCAGTTACTAAAATGTTTGGTTCATCAAAAACAAAATGAAAAGCAGATATCACTAAACACAAGAAGGTAGAGTAGAATCATGCAGCCACTAGAAAGGATGCAGACCACTGTGCACAATATGCTGGGGATTGCGTAGATTATACGGGAAAAGAATGCAACCGTGATAACCGCTTTAGTGCCTCTATTTTCTCAATGGCATTTGTTGTTTCTTTAGCTTTTTTTTTCATTTTACTGTTTTATTGCCACTGTTCATATCTGATTCTGTTGCACTTTGTTTGGAAAGGGGGGGAGGGGTCAGTTTTTGCAATCTTTTCATGTTAGTATAGCCATTAACCTGCTTCTCTCCTACCTGTAGGTCACAGGCCCCATGGCCAGACAAGAGGCCTTTGAAGCCCAAGACCTTCCCACCCTCCTCACTCCACACCCCATCATAATCCTAGTCCCCCCTCTTTAGAGTGAAGGGCCTATACAACCCCTGCCAATGATGACCGCACTTGACCCGACAAAGACAAGTCCTCTTGTTGGAACGTCCGTCGCTGGACTGAGGCTCTTCCTTCATTTTAATTTTTCAAGATTTCCGTCTGCCGTACTTCTTATCTGCCACTATAAAAGATGAACCAGCGCACTAATGGCTACTTATTTAGCAGCCAATGCTGTCTTCCAGAAAATATTACCAGTGATCATAAGCTAAATGACACACCATAAGCTAAATGACAGTATCTCATGTGCATGATCTTAAAAGCTTTATGCTTCTGCATTTCTTGACAGTTTGCAGGTTAGCACAAAAGAGAACTTCAATCATTTTGCCTAGTGTGCTTCATGGAATGGTCATTTTGTTTGTCAAAGCAGGCAAAAAATTTTTCTTGGCACCTTTCTGCTCTGCATTTGTGCGGTAAACATGTAGTTGCAATTTTTTGGACCTGAGTGACTGGAAGGGCAATGATGGTGAAGGAAGTGGCACAGGGCACTTTCACAGCTAGTAGTTCAGTATGTTGGCCCTTGACTAGAGCACTTTCCACCAGACTGTGGACATAGCTCAATTTTTCACAAAATTTATTTGAATGATAATGTATCCGTCATTGTGTTCAGTGTTCCTTGGATGCCTACGTCCAACCATTTAACCAGGCATGAACTGCAAACAGACCAACTAGCTCAATCCAAAGCCATGCTAGGAAGACAGCTAGATGCCAGGCCAGACTAAAAAGGAAAGTTTCACTTATTACAGATCTTCAGAAGGTGCTTTTTTGTTCGTGACACAAGTGGCTTTTGCACTGCCGACAGACTTCTAACATGCTTTTTCCTTTCTTGCTGTGACAGTATTTAATTTATTGTATAATTTGCAGCAGCAATTCTGACATGATTAGAGTTTTGCTGCTTTAGCTTGCTCTTCTAAGTGTTTGATAAGCCAAAGAGACCTTCTCTCTTATTTCAATTCTGTGAACAATTGTCTACTGTGCATACATATGCTACTAGCGTATAATTACTGCGCAGAGTCTTCATGCTTGTATTTATGCGCACGACTTTGAAAGAAAATTTTAGCTGAGATAAAATTTTATTTGAAGTGAATCTGTGAACTCACTCAGCTGTAGAAGCTACGACTTTTTTAATCCCTGCAGCTGCATCTTGCAAGGCGGTGCTGGTTCATTTATGCCTGTTTTATTTTTTTTATGTCATGCTGGAAAGCCTCATGTGATCCAGGATTTTAGGGCGGCGTCATCAACTCCGTGTAAAGGAATGAAGTTTCACCAACTCGGACATACTTCCTTGACAGTGGTGGCAATAAATGCCACAATGTCAGTAATCAGTGTAGAAAAATGCAACTTGCTCTTATTTCAACATGTACCAAGCTGCTTTGCTGCAGCTGGCATAGTGAATCGTCACAAGCAGTTCACTGAAACGTTGGATGCCAGGAGGTCGTCACCGACTGCCTGTAGCAGAACAAAGCTCAGCCAGCTTGTACATGACTGCTCATCGGCAGTGGGGATTGACAGAAGCTACAACCCGTGTAATCCCTGCTGTCTTATCTTGCAGGTTGGTATTGGGACACAATTATCCTGTGCAACGTCGCTGAATGGTAAGGGACGTTGTGCTAATCATCACAAATGAAAAACAAAAAAAGAGAAATAAGAATACTTATTCCTGACAGCAAAGTAGAATAAAACTGTTTTTTTGCTGTATGGTTTCTCCATGCCAGTCACGTTAGTGCCAGGTTCGTGCACAGTGATTGCAAGAAAACCTGCCAGAAACTCGGCAGACCCTGATGAAATAGTCTGCACTGCAAACAGCACTTTTTCTTGCTCTCACTTTGCAAAAACCTCAAGCACTGAGGCCAACACACTCCTCTACAGAAACCACCTCTAAAAAGGTGCTTTCTTTCAGACTGTGTCAAAGACACAACTTGGTAGAAACAGCTGACTGTTTCTCATATGTTTTCAGATGACCTAAACACCAGGTATGCTGCATGTCACTGTAGCCTGTGAATGAAAAGTGTTAAAACTTCCCCCAAGGTTGACTCAAATTTCTCACTCATTATTGGAGCATTTTTTTATTGTGCAGTGGAAACTTCAGTGCAGTAGCCGCACATAGCAGGTATCTCCTAGCGATTTCTGACAATAGATAAGTGCAGTAGAAGTATTCATCTTCTATGCTGTGCATGCATACAAACACCTGCTATGAAAGAGTAATATTACAGCCACAACGAAAACACGGTTATCACCGACTGGGTGCCACCCTACATGCGAACAAACCGCATACCGGCATCGGACACTCACCGGAAAGCTTTTTCGGGAATGGCACCGGCCGGCGCATGCACAACGAGTGCACTGTGGGCAGCTCCTTTCGAAAGGGAGGCCTCTGCCGACGGCTACGAGCCTTGGCTTAGTACATGTGAGCTAGCGAACTCGCCTTTTCGTTGCATCAAGCTTCGGGTATAATTTCCGCTCTCCAGCGCTACCAAGCAATATTGCGAATCACATCACAGCAGACGAACGCACTTTGATCATGCACATGTAAGAGGTGCTATGGCCAGGCGAGAAATATACGGCTGGAATATACGGTCGCGGGTTTTTTCTCACGCCATGCCATGACACGATCGACAACACACCGCAGGGCAAGCGAAAGCAAACACATTCGGGTTTCGTCGTTTCTGCGAAGTAGGCGCACCGTCATGACCTTCCGAATCTTCCTCGGAGTCTTAAAGACTCCGTGAAAGTGGCTTATCACGGTAAAGTTCTCGGACAATCGTCTAGTTTCTGCCAATAACGACATGCAACCCCAAAAAATGCCGTACTACGTACCAGAGCAAGTTTCCAACGGCGGTAGACGTTCCCGGCTGGTCTTCGCTCTCCGCAATGGACGATACTGCGTCGTTCTTGGGCGCAACAAGTACGAACACATACAGCGAAACCCCCATGTTCACGTGAGTGTCAAAAGTGTCTTACAATCGCTTTTACAACACCGCGAAGAGGTGCAATCTGCACGCAACGCAGCCTACGCAGCGCGGCCAGTCCTCAAAATTACGTCACGTCACATTGGCCAATCGCAGGCGGCGGCGCGACCCGCGACGAGCCCCGAGGCGCCGGCTGCATATTTCTGCTAAAAATGACAATTAGTGCTTGTTTTAAACCCAATTTCAGTTCGAAATTCGAGTTTGCAGCATCAAAAACTATAAGGTGCCGTCGCAAGCCCGATTTTTTCAAAAAGTGCTTCAGTCTCCCTTTAAGCAAGCTAAGTCGGCCGCCATTTTTTTTATTGCCCCCTGCTTCATTGTTTATTTTAAACTGGATTAAGCCCTTTGTGGCCTAAGCGGTCAGAGCAGCTAGGCAATTTTTATTTCTTCACTTCACTTCACTTCACTTAATTCACCTTAAAGACCCCCTTCTGGGGGTATTACATAAGGGGTGGGTTAATATATTCAACAATAATAAATACATGTCATTGCAGTACGATACAGGTGGTTACAGCGGATAAGAATGAAGATGGGCACGCGATGGAGGCAACATCGGCGGGGAGGGCATTCCAGTCAACAATGGTGCGGGGAAAAAAGGAACCTGAAAAAGTTGCAGTGCGCGACAGAGGCCGGGCAATCTGAAACGGGTGCGCAGTGTGGTGAGATATGCGGGTCGGATGAGAAATGTAAGGCGTCTGATTCAGAGTGCTATGGAAAAACTTGTGGAGCAAACACATGCAGGCGACGCGACGACGAGCTTCAAGGCTTTCGAGACCGGAATTATTCTTTAGAGATTAAACGCTGATCGTATATGAATATGCAGAATGAACGAAGCGAATGGCGCGGTTCTGAACTGATTCGAGTGCATCTGTTAGGTATATCTGGGTGGATTCCAGATGGGACTGGCGTACTCGGGTTTAGGTCTAATAAAGGTTTTGTAAGCTAGAGGTTTCTGACTTTTTATTGGGCCTGCCCGCCATCTAGGGAGCGAGCCCAGCAGCCACGAAGCGGGATCCGCTGAGCATCCGAGGCGCAAGTTTCGGAAGGGGTACGCCGGGCGATAAGAGGGAGAGGGAGAAAGCGTTCGGGCCGAGCGCGTGTAAGCCGATGCGCACCGCCAGGGCCACTGGCTTCGCCCGATAGCCCGCATTAAACGCAAAGCGCGTCTAATTCGCCGGCCGAAGCGCGCGCGTGCGGTCGCCGACCTGCGGCGAGCGTCCATGCGTCGCCGTGCGCTTCGGCGGGGGTCTCGGCGCCACAGGGCACGCGCGCAGCGCTGCCAAAGGCGCATCAGCCAATCAGGCGACGCGAACTCCCCCCCCCCCCCCCCCCCCCAACTCCCTCTCACCCGTTGGTGAATGACCACCGACTACGACATCTTATGCCTGCCAACGCACGGACGTACCCGTAGGGAAAGGATACAAGTAACCTTGCGAACATGTCTTCGAAAAGATACCGCATTCAAAGCGTGTGTCACTACTGCGTCGTGCCAAATTAAGATGCTGAAGAGAGGGCTAAAAGTGCGCAGTTAAACCGGTTTTACAAGACTCGTGGGCGCGGAACACGTATACCAACTCAGCTGCCCCAGAGTAAACATGCGCACTTGGTACGGACGAGTCACACTCAGCTACAACTGGGATGGAGGTGTCCCGACAGCCGTTTTCGCCTCCCGGAAAATAATTATTCAAGTGACAACGCCGCACGGTTACTTCCATTGAGGCCAGATGTCGGAAGAAGCAGCCGCGACATTCCTCGCAAAAGATTTTGACACTGACAGCAAAACAGCGAAAGATGCACCGCTAGTCTCCATGTTTCTCGAATGAGCAAATCGCTGGACCCAGATAAGAGCTCATATCGGACCAGAACGAGCGTCAAAGATGCGACTATATGCGAAGGCATACAAAGGAAGAGGTAAAGAAAAAAAAAAAAAGAGACAACCTTCAGAGATGACTGCGACGAGGTCTGTACGGACGGCTGTCCCTGCGGACGGGTTCGCCAATACTGCACGCTTTTATTGACGCAAGGGTGTACAGCCTTTTCTCCCCCTTTCCTACAGCGCGTATATACTCAATGGGCAGCAGCAGGCAGCACGCGATCGTGACGCGTAGTCGGGGCGCCGCGCCCGATCACGGAAGGAACAAGATGTGGACCGTCGGGGTATTTAAAAGTGGATCGGCCAATCGCGGCACGACTGCGGGTCGCCGCCACACGTTCCCGCGTCACGACGCCGCGTACGCGCCACAGCTGCTCTCTCACGCGTCGGCCGCCGCCGCTATTTCTTGCCGGCTTCCTCCGCCAGCCCTGCATGCAGCCGCTTTCCCCGCGTTCGGCCCCTGCTGCCTCGGCTGCCAGGGCCGAGCTTCAAACGCTCGAGTTCAGACGGCGGGGGTGAAACGCGCGTGCCTGGCGTGAATGTGTATACAAATGTACCGTGCCGTGCGGTCTATAAGCCGGGTTCATACATCCACCGTTTCTTCACAACCTATCCACAAATTTGCTTACAGGCAGGTTTCACCGAACCCCCCCCCCCAACCCCCCCCCCCCCCTTTTCACTTGTTTTTTTTTTCTTCAGAATATTCAAGCACTCTAGTCGTCCCTCTCCCAAATTCATTATTATTTTCTTTAACATCTACGTCCCCACCGACCATCTCTTCTAATTTTTTCTTATTATAGCGTCAGCTAATGTATATATTGCCACCTGGTGTTCTCAGGTGGCGCTGAAGTGTCTTCGAAGACGTTGAAGTGTCTCGCGCTGGCTGGCTGCCGTATTCTGCCGGTTAGCGACCTGTCGCCCTATCTTCCGTTACAATATAATGTAGCCACCTATAGTCAATTTAAGTCTGCAATGAAGCTCCGCCCACATTCATCCTCCGTGCACAGAATTCCTCCACGACGAAAAAGTAGTACGCTGTTTAAGCGTTTCTTGTTACCTAAACAAGAAGCTAGCCGCAGAAAAAAAGATTATGAGTTCTAGAATTTTGATATGTGGATTGTTTGATATAGTCTGATTTCGTTCACTGTTGCGACTGGCCAGCGGAGTAAATACAGGACGCCGCGAATCGCGGCCCAGTGTTAGCAACTGCTGTTTTTTTAAGCTGTATCCTACTATAATGCATTTGTCGTTGAACCACGAATACGAGGGTGTAAACAGCTACGCAACTTCCCACAAATTGCAGCAAGTGGAATGGAAGTTACGTTAGCGGATGCTTCCAAAAGTGTGCTCTCGAAATCCGCGTAGTTAGTGGAAGCCATTGCTCCTGTACTGTTCCGCTCCAGTGCGAACAAGCTGTGAGACGGAGTATATACGTCGCGAGCCTTCTTTCGAGTAGCCTGCGGACGAGGTCTATATCGCGCCAGCGCCTGATAAAAGATCCGCGGTATCTCGAACGCAGCGAAAGCAGATCACTCACTCAGAGAAAACAGATTTCTCATCGTCGCACTGGGATAAAAAAGAGAAGTGGCGACGATGAGAGGGACTATTCCACAAGTACCCCACTCCCCTCTATCACGTCTCCGTTCTTTAGACACACTGGTAGACGTGCGTCCCTCGAAGTTCAGGGGCACCCGCACTATGTACTACCTCTGACCAGTGGTCAGTGACGACATACGACGCCGAAGCAATTAACGATGGCCAAATTTTTTACCGAATCCTCCACTACTATAACAGCCCTTCTTTCTCTCTTTCTTCGTTCACTCCCTACTCTACCCCTTTCCTCGCGGTGCAGTTGATGTGTCCACCGAGGAGTGAGACAGTTACTGCGCACTCTCCTTTCCTCAAAAGCAATTCCTTACTATCGAAATTGTAATTAGTAGTGGCAGCATTAGCATCACCACTAACGCCTCGATCATCGCACTGTTCGCCTCGAATTTCTTGCCGCCCAGTCTGCAAGGCCTCCCCTCCGGCTCTGTGCAGGAAGTGAGAAATCCGCCACCGTCGAGACACACTGCACCGCTCGGGGTTTGCGACACACCAGCCGTCCGGCCGGCGCCTCGAAACGTTCTTTCATTTCTCGGAATGCGATGATATCCGCGTCTATTTCAGACGCCGTCGTGGCGCCGAGTTTCGTTTAAAGCGAGAAACTACCGATGAGTCGCGACCGCCTCCTGTTTTTGAGGCGCATGACGCCACGCGCATGGTAGCAGGATGACGACGCGCCGACGGCCGCCAGCGAGTTTTATGCAGTACAATCATCGTCCGCCAGTGTCACCATTTTGCTGTACGTCACACCTAATCCCAACAGGATTCAGTCATGCGTGCGATTTTCTTCTATTTTTAAACCAGGGCAGTCGCTTCCACAGCAGCTGCTTGTGCCCGCGCTTACGAACTCCCTCGACAAGCACAACATGCACCTGCCCCGGTTCGCAATAACGCCCCCTCAGACTGCCGCACACCTGCCAACACGCTTCTACGTCTATGTAGCGGGGCACACGCACACACTGTACGAGAGAATACAGTACTGTATCCTCTCTCCCTCTCTTACCCAACATGCTTTACAAGAATGCAGACCGGCCGGAAGACCACTCTGCGAGTGGCACCTTCGCGGCATTTGCCTTTTCTCTCTCTCTCACTCGCACTAACTAACAACGACACTCACGACTTGCGTTCGAACTCGCGACCACTCATTTGCATTCGCACTCACCTCGTCCCCAGACTCACGGGCTTATACCACTAACGTTCACTCACACTCCTTTATCACACACCCGGGCATAAAGTACGCGCGAGCTCACGAGTGCGACTGTGCCGGCCTGCGCATTCACTGCAGGCACAAACACAATACTCGCAACAACAGTGCCGCGGGGCAACAATGTGCCGATTTTCCGCCGCATTTATTCGGAGGCACCTGAGGCGCATAAACCGAACGCCTGTGTATACAGAAACGCCGGACGCGGCCGGTGGGCATAGTATACCGTCCAGCTCCCCGCAAAAGAACGCGGCGGACAGGCGAAGCAGCAGCAGCAGCCACTGCGCCGTCCCGATCAACGCCCACGTATGCTACGCACCGGGCACGCCACCCTTTTTCTTCCTGCTGGCGCCTCTTTCACGGCGCACAATGGGAAAGACAGGCAGTGCAGCTCGACCCAGATCCTCGCGCACAGCAGTAACGGCACAAAGGGAGGGGGAGTATACCAGATCGGGCGCAACGTTGTACAGCGCGCGGGGTTTATTTAAAGCAGCCGATTCCCGGCGTGACAAAAGGCAGTGGCGAAGAAAAAAAAAAAAGAACAATAATAATAAAATGATACTAGTATCCATATTTCAGAGTCACGGGGCCGACAGTGGACGCAGAGTCCGAAGGCTCTCTCACTACCACTCCTGGGTTATCCGTATAGCTGTCCGGCAGCAAATTCCATCGCCTCAAGTAGCGACACGTACACAAGGATAGGAATGGAGGCAGCCAAAAGGGCATGCAACTTGAACAGCAATCGTTTCCATTACAGTCCCTGGGTAGGTATTCAGGTAGGAATAAGACTTTGTGAAAATTATGCAGAGGAAAAGACAGCGTCATCGTCGATGCTAGTTCGTTAAAGAGAACTTCATCTACAGCGAGAATGCCAGTATGACGAAGTAGGCCACCCCAGACGAGGATTCGTATTTGACTTGGCTATAGTGTTGGGTCGAAAACGCGGATTATGCCTCCAAATCCGTAGCTGCGCCGCGATGCCCTCCACTGTGCGCGGATTAAATTATTTTAATAGTGCATTTTTCCCTACTTCAATAAATTTACCTCAAGGCTTGTGTGCTGGTATGCATACTTTCACAGCATTTCTTCGAGGTGTGACGCCGCGAGAAGAGTCATATTCTTATGGCCGAATACTTCTTGGTTGGCGACAACCACAGATTGCGTCGATGGCGCCGAAATTCTTTTCGAAATCTCTGGTTATTAACAAATCACCGCCAATACTATAGACGGTACGCGCTTCGTATGTCCAGTCTAAAAGCATGAGCACGGAGGTTCGACGCAGGCGAATGTATGGATGTAGCATGTTTATGTTGTGTTTAAATGTCTTCACGACATTATATGCCCTTTCCAGAATGCTTACAAAGGGTGTTTGTTCTCACATTTTATGACTCCGGCAATACAAAATGGTGTCTCAGCGAAACATGCGCATATGTTGATTGTATTGTGTTTCAGAGTGTATGTTTAGAACCTGTGGCATACAAGTCACTGTTCACGCATATATATATATATATATATATATATATATATATATATATATATATATATATATATATATATATATATATATATATATATATATATATATATATATATATATATATATATAGTGTGTGTGAGTGCATTCAATTTCACCGATCAATTAGTTACGTAAACACAATAAAAAGTAATCTAGGAATCAATTTGTGTGAAACAGGCCTGGATACTCGTCTGTGACAGCCTTTGCACAACCTACATGGTTAATGACATGTGTCGGTGTTTGTGTTGCAGACACCAGTTTTATGAGTTTTATGCGCGGCTACTAACCGCGATGCGAGTGCCAGCCAGTGTGGCGTGTGTGTGTGTGCGTGTAGACATCACCCGTGAAACTTATTGTACTATGCCATCTTCATCCTCCATTCGCACTTTCCTTTTCCTCCTCTTCCCCTTCCCCTGTGTGGAGTAGCAGGCCAGGGCCATGTTACCACCGGCCGACCTCTCCACCTTTTCCTCATTAAAATACATTTCTCTCTCACTCTAGGAATCAATTGGTTCTCACAAGGCAAGGTATAGTGCAAGGTATAATGCAAACTAAACATCTTATTTTAAACAAAATAAGCATTTGTGAAAGGCCAAGCAATAACGCAGAAACGAATTCTTAGAGTGACCGGCAAAAATCATCCGCCTGCATGCTCGTTATTCGCGTATGTTAAGCTACAGGTTTCTATGAGACGTGAACTGGCTCCCTCAATTTATCTCAAACGTTCCTTACGAGTATTCAGAGTTACTGCGGATTGCTCCGGCCAAATCGGTGAAATCCGCGGCGATTTCTTGTTTTCCCAATGACCTTAGATCAGTTGATCAGCTTTTGGAACGAATCAAACCTGCATAACGAGTCTGGCCCTGTTCAACAGCATCAACAATTTCAGCTGTGATCGATGACTTCGGTCGTCCTTGAAAAGGCAGAGCAGTTTTCATCCACAGTGGGAAGTGTTAAATTCAACGGTGCACTTGACACACCTAACTTTATGCCACTGAACGTGCAAGAAACGGATTTGCAATCCAATAACTAGATATAATTGACTGCCTGCCGATTGGATGCAGCACCGTACAATCGATAGCGGCGCACGGGCGAAGCTTGCGGTCTCAACAGCCCAAGATGGCAGCGCCCATCACAACTAAAGCTTTAATCATAACATGAGATGATGGCTGGTAGTTAGTGGCGCCACCTGACGCAACACATAATAAACATGCAACGAATACCACGGCCGGGATGGACTGAAGAGCGCTCCGCCGGCGCCGCCCCAGCCCGGCCGTGCGAATACAACACAATTTGCCAGTTCCTGCACGATCCGAAACTCCTTGTCCTCAAGATGCAAGCCAGAAAGCGAGCCGATATTCAGTCAGCCGAAGGCGGCAACACCTCGGCGCATCTCCGCACCAACGTCGCCAGAATCGAGCATGCGTGACGACGCGAGTTGCTCCAAGAGGAAGGAAGGGGGTGGAGAGTGCGAAAGAGGGCGAGAGGCTGTGTCGGCCATTGTCGCGCGCGCGCGAAACCGTTCGCTCGACGGACGCTCAAAACGAAAGCCACCCCCCCCCCCCCCCCCTCACTCATCCTCCCCCCTTTTTTTTTGCGCAATGTGCCACGGGTGGTGGAGGTCCGGGGAACTGAGGGGGGGGGGGGGGGGGGGGGGCCTTGTCCTTCTCTCGCTTTCGCCGAGCGGAACGAAGACCGAGGAGGATGGAGAGATGGGGAGAGACGGCGGAAGAAGAGCGAGGCTGCTCACACGCAACCGGAAGTGGACGCACCGGTTGCCGTGTCTGCCGCTCCAGCTGTCGAGCAGCGAGAAGGACCGGGCCTCATCCTCCTCACCACCCTCCTCCCTCCTATCGCTCACTCACGTCCGCGGAAAAACAAACAACCAACAAAAGGAAGAAGAGAGCGCGCAGCCCCTTGCATCACGCAGTGACGCAACCCGCTTGGGCGGGGTCACTCTTCGACCGAGCGGCTGTCGGCCGTGAAGACTCGGGGCCTCGGATTCGGAAAGAGGGTGCTTCGAATGAGAGCACCGCTTTGAGTCACCGAGTGAACTGGCTAGCGGGATACGAGGCTGCAGATGGAGACAACAGCAAAAGGAACAAAAAAAAAAAACGAATGAAAGAAATGGGAAGACGTACACGTCCGCACAAGTGCGGTCACCATCGATCGCGCTTCCCGGTACACAAAACCCCGGTTGTCCGTAGCCACTCCACGTGTTGGTGTAGGCACAGCGCCCGTTCGAAAGGCCCGCGTAGCAACTGAGACGGTGGGGGCGCCTCGGTCGATGCGATCGCCGTGCCCTTGACGGTGGGCCCCGGCAACCCGCGGGGGGCGACGGCGTGCGAAGGGAATCTGCAGACTGCGTGATGAACGGCGACTCTCACACGCGACCGCGCGGCGCAGCAGATCGTGCACGGGGTACCCGTCGGATTCCCACCGGATTCCCGGCGAATTCCCTGCGGTGCTAAGGATTCGAACCCAGTACCTACCACGCCATAAGACGGCTGGGCGCGTCCATCACTTGGAAGGCTCCACAAAACGCATTCGCGAGAAAATTGTTCTGTGGTGTTTCTGCAGTTGCACCTTAACTATACTGTTGTGCCCGCCGTTGCAGCCATTCATCGCCATCACCATCAACCTAACTGCGCCCACTGCAGGACAGAGGACTCCCATATCCCTCCACTAACCTGGCCCTCTGAATGCAGCGGCCACCTTATCCCCGCTAACTCCCTAATCTAAGCCGCTGCTGCCATTAGACGGGGTCTCGACAACCAGCAAGTTTCAGAGGGCGGCTTTTAAGGCGGAAGCCTTTAATGCCTCATCGTTGTAAGCAGGAGTTGTCGACAGAAATGTCAAGCTTTTCAATTGGTCGAAATGGTAGTGACGTCACAGTGCGCAAATTTCAAACGGGCCAATTGTACTTTGGCTAGTAACCATGCAACCAATTAAAGGGATGGTGCAGTGATGCTCCAAGTAAGAGGGACTAAGGTTAGTTAATTGCTTAATTGACCAAGTAGCCTAATTAACATTTCTGGTCGGAGCAGATAAATAAATAAAACCGAGTAGGAAATTGGTCGAGTTTTCTCCGTAAGTTTTGTATGTGGCAAAAGACAATCCAAATCAAAGTGGATATTGTGACGTATACCTATAGCTGAGCAAGCACCTGCCGCACTGCGGTCTACCCGGAAACCTCGGAATTCGAATCCCAGCGGCACCACACACAAAAAAAGAAAGAACGACAATGAGCACCGCAATGACGCATAGACGGGCCCTTCTGGGTGGTCCGTGGATTCCCACAGATTTCCGTATAGATCGTACACGACATGGAGGAGCCACCGTGTATATTCGTGCATCTCGACAGCGATGCACGCCGCTGCCACGGTAATACATTAGTAGGTTGCTTTATGAAAAAATGATAATAATAAACAAAGATAAGACCACGCCAAAGAGTTTTGCTTTAAGGCATAATCCCGTAAACACGTCGTTTAACCCGCAGCTGTTTGTTACGTCAGACTTCGCATCTACCGACAGCACGGGCAGAGACGCCTGCCGCGATCCGGCGATTGTGCAGACACAAACGCCCAGCACAACGCAGGAATGCGGTAGCGTCGGAACGCGGCCGCAGTCTCCACTGCTGCTGCACTGCGGGGCCGATTCCCATGCGCGCCGCGGAGGCGCTTCGTGCGTTGCATGCCGCGCTGCCGCGCGCAGTGTTCGCATCGAGTGCGGCGGAGTTCCCACGAGGCGCAGTGGCCGCGAGGGTCCGTGCCAAGCACCGCGGCGGGGCTTTTAACTCGCCCTCTCCCCCACCCATTCGGCGCCCCCCACTGGGCGTATCTTTCCCCCCATCAGAGACAAAAACCGGCTTTAAAACGCATATTCGCTTTGGCGTGCAATACGGGAGGAGGCGCCTTGCGCGCTGCAGATATATCTGCGGACCTTTTCGCTTTCTTTTCTTTCCTCGTCCATTCCCTTTCGGTGTAACCTATACGGCTTCTCGATCACATGTAAGCACACAGGGGCGGATTTGTGGGTAACTCCCGGATGGGAGTCTCATCTCAACCATGCATTTCTCGACTTCTATAATCGAAAATAAATTGTTTTTCAGATGGATTTCCTATGGAAAATACCCTTTATATTGGGGGGGGGGGGGGGGTCAGCCCATGGGGCATACCCGTCAGAACTAAAGATCTAGAAACAAACATTCCATATGACGCATCCCATAACTCCATGTTTTGCGTATAGCTTATACATGGAAACCACAGGCAAGTAGAAAAGTCGAAATTCATACGGACACCCTATAGGACGTCATCCACATCGAACTGTAATAATGCGGAAACTATACGTAAAAAGGGTATCGAAACAATATGGAGAAAAATATATGAAAAGCATCCAGGCATTTTTCAACATCATATGGACAATATATTCTATACGGGCGGCCCCTGTGGAACATTTCAGGCTGTAAGCCACGATACAAAGGTCCAACCACTGTGGCTGATCAGTGCGTTTGGCGCTTATTGGCTGCTGAGTCCGAGGTCACGGGATCGAAGCCCGAAACCGAAACCATTATCCTAAGCCTAAACCACTATAGAGCAACAGTCGGCGCAGATCGTGATAAGAAAACAGCGTGTAGAGAGCGCGCTGTGCCACTATCTTCCTGCGTCCTGCCTCCGCGGGCCTTGGTCCAAAAGGCCCGAACGGCGGCTTCTACCAATCGAGTCCCGGACTAGGGATTCCACCTGGTATGTAAGGAGGCTTCCCCTAGGGGAAGCCCTCGAACACCCCTCTGTTATTAGAATAAATTTCTTTAACCACCACGCGTTGTTCATGCTGCAGGATCGCTGATAGTTATCTGCTATACGTTTGTTGTTCAATGAACGAAGCCTCTGCCTTCGTGGCTGTGAACGTAGCATGCTGGGGAGGCCGATATTGCTTCGAGATATATTGCGGGCAACGAAATACGTCAGCTCATAAGCAAGCCCGTCACAGCCAATAAAAGGTACCGGACGAGTCACGAAGCGTGACAGCGTTTCGGTGACGTACCCGAAATGAAGTTTACACAAGAGGGCAGAAAGGGAAACAAAACAACCCCCCATCAAAACGGACAAAAAAAAATTCAGGGGAGGGGGGTGCAGATTCGGTATAAACCCTTGTCAAAAGCCGGAGGCCATCCCATCCGTATCCAAATTTGGACCGTCACATCTGCTGTCCGTGCATGCAGGGTGGTCGAGGTGATCATCTTGAAAGTGGGTTACACACACACACACACAAAACAAAAAAAAACGTCAAGAGCGCTGTCAGCTGGGGCGTAAAATGGGTATGAAATGGGAGGGAACGTATTTTGCTAGAGGCGTCATGTTCTGCATGGCGGTGAAACTATAGACACATTATCATTACTATTATTGCTACTGCATAAGAAGAAGCGAGCGATATCTTCTGACATCGATGCCCTCGCTGCTCCTATACCAGCGGGCGACTACAAACGAAGTCCTTCGACCAATGTCCTTACCATAATGTCCTCACACTTCGGTCTGTGAGCGTTGATTAAAAAAAAATGGCATTGCGCAGGAGACGGTACGTTACCGTTGAATAACAGTTCATCGTGCCTTGTTCTGTCCTTGCCTTGCTGAGTATATCATGAATGCAATTTGATCGACGCACCAGGTGGCGACGTTGCCGCAGCTGCAGGGCGACACCACTGCCATGGATGGATGCATTTTATCGGCATCCCCAAGTTTGAATCGGGGCAGTGGCTGGAGCCATCTTGCGCAGCAAATTTAAGCGCCGAATTACTAATGCCTGAGTCTACGCTACACAGTTAGACGAGCACAGACGGCAAAAAAAAAAAGAAAACACTTATCTGAACATTCATTTCATCCTGAATCACCATCACTTAGGCCCAGCAGAGTGACGTGCTCACTTCTTGCGCATACTGGGCTATTTCCGCTACAGTTCTGAGCTGTTTCCAATTTATTTATCTCGTACTGAAGTACGTAATAGGTACGATAGACTTAAGGGGCGCCATCAGGAGATGCGGGCTCAACACTGGAGCTTATTTCTCGAGGGCACAGAGCCGGGCACGTACACACCGACCCACCTCGTCTGGCAAGGTTCACACCTTCCTGCTGTTAACTACAAAGCGCCGGTGCGCGTTAGCTCACACTTCCTGGTTACGGGCCTGAGGCAACAGCCGTGACTGCATCCGTGGATAACCCGTGCCTACACCGTGAACGCCGACTTTTAAACGCAGCGCTTCTTCCGCCAACCCGGTCTGCACCGCGCCAGCACACCCTTACACTCTGTGATATCTTCGAAGTAAATAGTCCGCCGAAGGCAATTAATGTTTCGAAAAATATCTGCCGGAACTGAACGGTACACAAGAAGGAGCATGCGGTGAACAGAGACGAACACGGGACGGCCGGGATGTCGCACGTGTGGTGCACTTCGTGCTAACTTTCAAAGTTTTGAAGCGAAAAGCTTCACTAGGCTCGTCAACACCGCGCTTCGCGTGGGCCACCCATGGGCGCCGCCGCGGCGCGCCCTTCCTCCTCCTCGCCACCCCCTTCTTTCTCCTCCTCGCCACCGGTTTACCCTTCGCCTCTGCCGCACGGTCTCCGCCGCCGTCCCAAGAGGAGAAGGTTCTTTCGCAAGGTGTTGCGATAACGCGTGAGCGGCGGCCGTAGAAGAGGCGCAGACGTTCGCCATGGAAGGAGGAAAAGAACACCCAGAAGTAGCGAGGGAGTTGGCTCAAAATCTACACCGATATAGTGGTGCTCCCAGTGCATTGTGCGCAAACTGCGACAGCCATGACGTCAAACAAAGCATAACTGCAGCTTTTCGCTTGTATATCCAGGCTTAACCAGAGCTCAGCCACTGCCAATTTTTTTTCTAAACCAACGGGCCCGACAAGATGTGTTAGTCGAATGCAAGGCGTCTACATGAAGTCTACAGAAAGTGCGCCTAGTTTTCCACCTACCCATCCGCACAAAACACTGCCTGTTCTGTCGGTCACAGACCTCCAAGTTCGTCAGCGAAAAAGACCACACACGCCTCTTCACCCTTGTTATAGCGACAGGTAACAGGGCCCGAACACGATTATACGCTTCGCAATAGCCTAATGGCCACCCGTACAACTCCACCGCGCGCCGCGTTCAACTCCGCTCGCACGCATATTCCGATCGCAATCGCGTCGAGCCGTCCATTTCGCCTAATTACCCTCGATCTTTTCCACGCGGTATCAGCCGCGTGAATCGCGCGGGCTGCTTCCGCGGTTCGCGCGACAGTCGCGCGCGGGCGGCGCAGATCCGCTTTCATTCACAGCCCCTATCGCGCGCAGCCATCGATCAGGCGCTATCAGCTCGATTCGCTCCCGGAACGCACGTGCGACAAGGGAGCGGCCCGCGCGATAACCGAGTTACGCGGAAAACACCGCCGCTGTTCCCGTTCTGTTACGCACGTCGCCCGCTGTGTGGCGCCACCTCAGTACACCGGCCTCCATCCGTACCTCTCCACCTCTCTTCTCCGTACACCGTACTCCATCCATGGTGTAAATAAATCATGTAAATAAATGTAAATAATTCATGTAAGTAAATGGAAATGTAATAAATGTAAATGTAAATAATTCATGTTGATAAATCTGCAGTGGAAGTTAGCAAAAAGCGATTGGAGGATTGGTGGTTGAAAAGCAGAGATGTGACGTAAGGTTAGAAGTGTATAGAAACCGTAGTGAAAGAAGATGGCGAATCTTAATGAGAATTAACAACACAGTTGAACAAAAATAACGAAAGAAAAGCTGAGCATGGCGGCAATTGCCCGTTCCAAAGGGGGGAGCTTCTATCCATCCATCCATGCATCCATCCAGGCGCCATGTTTTTCTCCCTCTCCCTGGAAATTATTATTCCATTCACGGCGAGCCAGACTAAAGCCGAAAAGGAGCGATAATCAAAAGGAGGAAAACGATTTTACGGGGCAATAACAATAATATTATTTTATAACAGCAATTATAGTAGTGGTATTAACATTATATCTAGTTCACAGAGGCTACACGGCGTCCACCAGCGTGCAAGCAATACTGACGTCTGCAGGCTCTCCCCATGTACGGTCGCGGCGTCCGCCGGACCCGCTGACCGTTCTACATCGCGCGCTTCCGTCTGGGCCACTCACCTCCCAGTCTCTGTCACGCGCTGTCGACCAAGCGCACGGTCTAACCTCCGTGTTCAGGTTAGCTAACTACAAGCGCGCACCACCGACCGGCCGATGCCTATATAACCAACTCGGACTGCTTTACTCCGAAGGGCGGCGCCCTGTTAAAACACTCGACAAGGGACCATGCCGCGCGTTGCGATATACTCGAGCTCGTGTATGCGGCTTAAAGCCTTTAATACCTCATACTGTCGTTAGTAGACGCTGTCGGCAGCCGTGTCGACAGACGCGTCGGCAGATTTGTCCGCCTTTCGGCGTCACTGCTTAAAAAGAAACTGCGCCGAGGGAAGAAATCGAACCAGGGCCTTTGGCATTTGAAGGCGGAGACGCTACCACTCCGCCACGAAGGCTCAAGGTTCGAGCATGAATAAAGGCGCATCTAGTGAATGCATGGGTTTCATGAATAAAATAAAAGAAATAAAGTGAAGAAAGGGAAAAGTAAAAAATAAAAATAAGAAAAGAAACAAAAATAAAAACGAAATGGAAATAAGATGAAAATAAAAATATAAAAAACAATAACATAAGAAAAGATAGCAAAAAATTAAAAATATATGAAAATAGAAAAGTAAATAAAAACAAACAGTGCGCCAGGAAACGCTTTCGCCTTGCAGCACTTTAGAGACCCAAAGTGCCCCTGAATTTTTTCGTTAGGCATCGAACTCTGCGCCTGCACCCGCTTTTTGACGTTCAACGCCCGACGCTGCGGACAGCTCCAAATCGGTCGACACGCGACCGATCTCCGCAGCGAAGGGGACCTCGTCGATCGATGCCGCATCAAGGCCACGCGACTTCTGCCGCAGTGCCTAAAGTATGCGGGTCTTCGAGAGACCGCGTTTTTGGTCTGCCCTTTCAGCTGCCTCTCTCAGAGGCTGTGGCGACGCTTCACGACAGCGTTAAGCCGCCGCGGTGGCTCAGTGGTTATGGTGCTCGGCTGCTGACCCGAAATACACGGGTTCGATCCCGGCCGCGGCGGCTGGAATTTCTTTGGAGGAGAAATTCTAGAGGCCCGGGTATACTGTGCGATGTCAGTGCACGTTAAAGAACCCCAGGTGGCCGAGATTTCCGGAGCCCTCCACTACGGCGTCCCTCATAGCCTTAGTCGCTTTGGGACGTTAAACCCCATAAACCAACCAACCAACGACAGCGCAACAAATCGCCAAGACACAAACTGAAGCACGACATCGCGTGTTCAATTTGCGCGTCCAAATTGTCACTCGCTGAGAACCAACAGTAGAATTCAATGAGATGCCGAAACAAGACTGAATCATGGTTGTCACAACTAAAACACGAACTATACGGTCGCTAATTTTGTTTATTTCGCCAAATTATTCTGCGTAAATTTTCTTATTAACGGACTTAACAAGTCAAGTCCGGTAGACTTTGATAGCTCAATACTGTCTAGCTTGACGTCTGCCTCTCTTGAATGAGCAAATCGGATGCCCTTGAACTTTGCCCCGCAAGTGTACGTCTTTATTGCACACTCTGTAACCGACTGAGTTGGTCCTGTATACAGTGTCCGTTTACAACGCTGCTATTTCACGTTTTAGTGAAAAGTGATTTTTTTATTTTCTTGCACATACAACTGGCGTTTAAGCGTATTTTTCGCTGCAGGTCCCATTTAAACGTTGTGATTGTGCGGTCTCTCTGCATTTATGTTCGCATAATTTAGTAGCTGATGTTTTTTTTTTCTGCAATAGAAACTCTGAGGCTATTCGACGGCGTTTGTCTCGGGACTGCAGCTATCGTTTCATGTAATGGAACTGAAGGTACTATCGCGCTCAATATGAGTTGCAACGCGCGGTCATCGACCGGGGCTCGTTCCGTGGTGTGCCTCCTCCAAACAGTCGCTCGGAATTCTGAGAGAAACTGCTGTTCCATGAAACAACAGCACCCCCGCTCAGGAAAAAGTTTCTCCCAGAATTCCGAGCGACTGTTTGGAGGAGGCACACCACGGAACGAGCCCCGGTCGATGACCGCGCGTTGCAACTCATATTGAGCGCGATAGTACAGCAGTGAAACGAAAGCATGAAATATCGTCTTTCCCAGGAATACATCACTTTTCAATATACATTCCCACGCAACCTGATGTCTGGCCGTTTCCAAAAATGCGTCAGCAGTTCAAGAAAGTTTCCGCGGGATATGAGCCACTATTATAAGCAGGACGGCGAACACAGCCATAGTCACGCCAATCTAAAGCCTTCCAGCCTCTTTTCTGGTCTTGGCGTTTTCAGTCCTACCTTCCTCCCTTCCCTTACGGCGCGGTTCAGGTGTCCATCGAGATATGT
This sequence comes from Amblyomma mixtum, assembly GCF_055824585.1. NCBI lineage: Eukaryota > Metazoa > Arthropoda > Arachnida > Ixodida > Ixodidae > Amblyomma > Amblyomma mixtum. The sequence continues at coordinate 8,857,001 of NC_143018.1, read as the reverse complement.
GAGACAGATACTGCGCCATTTCTTTTCCTCAAAAACCAATTTACCAATGTATACCTGTCTTTCGTTTGCGTCAGAGCCCCAAAGCGGAGATAAAAAGGAAAAAAAAGATGTGTTTCGTCGAGTAATGCCACTTGGGTTTCGATAAAAACAATAAAAAATGGGGGCAACCGTATAGGCAGCAAGCTGGCCGAACGCACACTGTGGTCGATTGCGCGGCTCTCACGTTCCAGCATTCGCGGGCAAAGACAATACACACAGAGACAGACTGTCGGTCGTTTCCTGCCAAGGAGAGGAACTCGGCCTCCCCTAGTTTCCGTTTTTCCCGACAGGGCCGAGGCGGCGAATAACTGCTCAGGCATGTCCGCGCCAGTTGCACCGCTTCCCATATCGACAAGACTGCGCCCGATCGCGCAAGCGTCGCCTCGCGCGTGTCGGACGACGAGCCTCTTTTTCCAATCGGGGCGCGGAAGGAACTCGGCGTTCGCGCGACGAGAGCAGCGGCGGCAGTTAAGCATGCGCATCACTCAAACTCATCTGCGCGTGAAATTCGGCCGTCAGCAGCCGAACGCTATTACAAGGGTAAGGGCACCGAGTTCTGTACGCCGCCGACTCTCCACCGCCGAAAAAAACAGAGGGGGGATGTCACGGTCTGCTGGAAGCGCTCTTTCACTTTCCGACTCGCGCTGTCGACACACACACAAGGACGCGAGGCACTTGTGCGACGACGATATCGCGCCTCGTGAGCACGGACTGCCTTAAAGAGGAAACGCTTTTGTGCAGTGGACGCCATGCGAAGCAGCGCTTGCAGAGACGGAATGAAAGCCCGCCGCGTGTTCACCGATGGCGCCCGGGGCAGGAATCCATGGAGGCAAATAAAAACTCCCAGAGGTTTCAGCCACGTCAGCAGCCCAAGAGTGCCCATTCAGAAAGGCAACTCAAAGGCCAACAAGGGACAGATCTGCCTGGATCCCACCGCCGCACGAGCAACATTCAGAGTGAACATTCCAAGGCCAACAGGGCCTGAATGGATTGCATCACCGCACGGGGAACCGACTGTTCACTCCAATGTAAACGGGGGAGATGCCTGGATACCATCATTGTACTATAGAAACGTACACAATTACCATTCCAAAGCCAACAGGGCCCGCCTGAATGACATAATTCTGTACGGGCAACAAACAAAACATTCAGAGGCCAACAGGGGCGATGCCTGAATCCCATAACTGCGTGAGGAACATTCAGAGTGACCATTCCAAGGCCACAAGGCCTGAATGGATTTTCACTCCAAGGTAAAGAGAGGAGATGCCTGGATCATATCAATGCACGAGGAACGTACACAATTACCATTGCAAGGCCAACACGGCTTCCTGGATCTCATCACAGCACGAGGAACGAGGATCTCATCACAGCACGAGGAACCTGCATGGATCTCACCTCCGCACGGGGAACATCATAACGACAATTCCAAGTCCACCAGGGCCTGCCTGGACCACATCGCCACACGGGCAGCATTCACAGCGACAATTACAAGGCCACCAGGGCCTGCCTGGATCACACCGCCACACGGGGCATAGATTAGCCATTCCAAGGCCAACAGGGGAGGCCTGCCCAGATCCCTTCACACCACGAGTAACATTCAGAGTGACCAGTCCAAGGACATCGAGGGACACGCGTGCGAAAATCGCATCACTGCACGGGAAACATATAGAGAGTGGTCATACTGGGGCCAGCGATGAACTAGGCAGTATACAGCGAACACATCCGAATAGGTGGCGCCGACGGCGTCCAATCCAGAGAAAGTCACAGACACAACTATGCCTAACTCTGCAAAACTCCTTGTGTTGCTACCCCCCCATCCCTGCCATCCATCTGGAACGAATATGCAACAACGAAAGCACGGTTAGTATGGTACACAAACCGATTGTAGAACCATTTGTAGAATTGATGCCCGAGTCCGTACCGAAAACCAGCACTGTATGGGCAACCTTCTGGGGAGCCTTGAACAACTCCAGGTTGTGCTCTTAAGGCTTATACGACATGTTGGGCGCATCACAGCAATCATGTGTTGCGTTTAAAGCACTATAGTCCGTATACCGTCGCAAACGCAGACCAAGGTATATTTTCATGACGCTATCCTTCCTTTCACGGCAAGCTCTTGCCATCGGACCGAACATGTGAAATACGCAGCCAGCACTGAGCCACGTCAAACATACACGTTAAGAACCTTCAAGATCAAAAGTATCACGTGTAACACTTTTGCTGTCGCCAAGTCATTCATACACATCAAACCATTATCGACTGGAATAGGCTACTCTCTAACATCGGGACTGAACATACAGAGATTTCACGAACTTCTAAAAAATATTATTGACGTGTTTTTTTTTTTTTTTCTGCTAGTTCTATTCTGAGTAGCCGTTGTATTTTCGATCTGCACTTCTGTTTAGTACGTTGACTTTCGCGGTATTTCTATGCTTATTTTGTATTCTCGTATTTTTGCCTACCTTTACCCCTGTACCATGTAATACCCTACTCTTAGGGTGCTTGGGGTATTTCGAATGAATAAATAAACAGAACTATAAGCAAGCATCCGAAATGACGCGTTCAAGGACTTGGCTCACACGTTGGCCAGCGTGTGAGCCAAGCCACTGAGGTTCACTAGCTCCAGAGTTATTGAATTCCGACAAGTGAGAAACTCCGCATCAAGATCCTGGCGTGACCTTCGGCCAGTTTCTAGATGTAAACATATAGTGGCACTACCTGTGAACCGGGCCTTCGGCAACCAGTCGCGGAGGTGGCGCTACGCAAGTTTTCTTTCTCCACTACATGATCAGCCCCCGGTAATTCATGTGAACACCACGATGTGGCGCGACAATCAGTTAACTCCCGGCTTTCGGACCAATCAGAGCATCGATTTCGATATGAGGGTTCTAGGGCGAGTTTCACAACTGACATGATTAAGCACCTGAGCTCGCGTGCCAGACGATGTCAGCTAGCGTTTGAATCAGCTGGAGCCGACGAATCCGAGTTCGTTACGACATTCGCGCCTGACACGAGCGTCGCGCCCGTATGGTCTGAACGTTTCCAAGCGCGACCGCTGCGGCTTCGTGAGAACCAGGTGTGCAGTGCGATATACTCGAGGTTCAGCTCGGCGTTTTCCCAGCAAATTTTCAAAGAAAAAAAAAAACGAGAGATACGTGCCAACACACGCGAACGTTCGCGCGAACACATATCGGTCGTTCGCGACGGAAAAGATCGGGGGAATCAAACCCAACAAAAAAAAAAAAGGCAAACGCCACGCGCGTCTCGGGCGAAACAGCTGCGTATATCCCCACCGTAGGGCGAAAAGGGCCACTTGTGCGCCCCACTGCTGTGTGTCACCGCGGCTGAACGCACGTGCACCGATGCAAACATGTAACCACCGCAGAGTCGGCGCTTATACTTCCAGGCCTTCCGGGCATGACTAATTCATGTGCAGCGCTTATACGGGGAAGGAGCGGAATAAGCTTTATTGACAGTGCCCGACATAGTGCGCAGAAGGCTAATTTAAAACCGTGTAATCCCGACGATAGTGGCAGAAGGTGCTCTTTTATCTCACGTTAACATTACACTGGGCCGGTTACGAGGTCGCACCACTGATGATGTCCACATGCCCGGTTGGTCTGTCCTTTAGCATGCATCATGCACCCCCCCCCCCCCCCCCCCTCTTTTTCCGATCTTCGTCGCCAACGACATCATCATCACGCGACCAGTTGCGCCCACTGCAGGACAAAAGCCCGACTCACAACAACCTCCCATTATTTCTGGCGTGGGTCAACCGCGGCCACGTTATTCCAGCGCACTTCTTACGCTCACCACTGCACACGGCGATCGGCCAATTCAGGTTATGGTTTCCTTAACAACATTATTACTACTATCAACTCGAAAGCATTATATGGCTCATATGCAACGAAACCGAAGTCCAGAAAAAAAAATGGCGTCCCGAAGTGTGCACGTGACCCGGCACAGGGAAACAAAATTTCTTCCGAAGGTGCGAGGAACCGACAGGGTGCAACCCCCCCCCCCCTCCCTTTCTCTTTTTAACCGTACCTATACTACATCGAAATTACGTTCTATATACATGAACGATTTACAAAGCTTTAAGGAAGTGGCATAAAAAGAACATCTAAAAAAAAAGGCAGAGCGCTAAAGTTCTAGACGGGAGGTAAGGCTGAGCACGCCAGCAATTGGGCCAGTCCGTTTAAAGTATGTCTGTTCATACACTTCCCTCAGATGAACAATCATAAACCGTGTTGCTATCTCGGCGAACAAAGGCGAACCTAGTATATGTGTTGCCTAACGACTGTATGATAACGAACAGGTGTGTCATTAGAAGGGGAAAAAGGAATTAAACATGATTTCGCATTCGAAGCACGTCAATCAGTCTCAATTGCCCTCCGTAACTTTTATTAATAATATTCCCTCCTCTCGATATCCCAGGTGACAACGCCTCCACATCATCGCCTGCCTTTCAACTGAAAAGCCGCTGAATGGATGTCCCACGGGTGGATCATCAAAAGCACTGCGTGTAACGACTCTGACGATGGCAGGGCAAAGCTATGCGGAACTCCTCCTTTCGTAAACACTCCCCAGACAAAAAACAAAAAAAAAAAACGAAACGCGCTAAGAGCGCGGGCCCTCCCGGAAGTCTAACAAAAATTCATGAAGCCCATAAAGAACGAAGCAGCATATGCCACCCTCCAGCCAATGGAGGATTGGCGTGACAGGGGATCAACCACGGAATAATCATCACGTCACGAAAATCGGACAATGCCACTGGCTATAGAGGGCATCCTTGAGGGGCATTTGCCGCTTCATTCTCGAGTCGTATCAGACCAAAACACGGTTCACCGAACACTTTACCGATCGAGACAGCCTGCAGGACAGAGGCTGCAAAAAAGGGGAAACCAAGCAAGACAACTAAAGGCGATGTGAAGAAATTATGCAGGGTGTTTCATGTAACTTGAACCAAGGATTTAAAAAAAGCGGTAAACCGCAGCCCGCTGAAACCAACGATACATTGCTTGCCATCATGTGGCGCTCCTCAGAATATTTTTTTTTATATTGCGCTTAATTAGTTGTTAGCTAAAATGAATTATGCAAATTTTCAACTATTCATTTTAGCGCGAAGACCGTTACGTTAGGTTGTAGAGCAGGTTTATAAACAAGCGATCCAGTTTATTGCATTATCGTATCTCCTACGGGGTCCTATTTTCCGGCATCTCAAGAAAGCCCGCGAAATACGAAAAAATACCATGTGACTACGCTCGTGCGCTACTAAAGTCACTGGAACTCTCCAGTGAACTCTCCAGTTCCAGTGACTTTATGCGCTACCAAATTGCAGCGCTCTCAACGGCGTTTCGAGCAACCGGAGCGTGCCCGCTGACCGTGACCGTCGCGAAGTGAACGGTCAGCGGGCACGCTCCGGTTGCTCGAAACGCCGTTGAGAGCGCTGCAATTTGGTAGCGCACGAGTCACGTGGTATTTTTTCGTATTCCGCGGGCTTTCATGAGATGCCGGAAAAAAGGACCCCGTAGGAGATACGATGCTGCAATAAACTGGATCGCTTGTTTATAAACCTACTCTACAACCTAACGTAACGGTCTTGGCACTAAAATGAATAGTTGAAAATTTGCATAATTCATTTTAGCTAACAACTAATTAAGCGCAATATAAAAAATATTCTGAAGAGCGCCACATGATGGCGAGCAATGTATCGTTGGTTGCAGCGGGCTGCGGTTTACCGCTTTTTTTAAGTCCTTGGTTCAAGTTACGTGAAACACCCTGTAGATAAGACAAAGTATATAGCCGAAGTTCCCTATCTGTGCTCTGCGTGTGGTTATGTTTATATAGGTAAAAATAAATCGCCCTGCCGCTGCGAGGCAGCAAATGTTTCCGCTCCTTCCTTCATGCGCTCGTTCATTTCTTTATTTGGTTGCCTACTTTTTTTATACATACATATATATGCCTCCAGGTTCGCTAAGCACGGACAGGCGTGAACGGGGCTATAGCTGAGCAGTTCCTACAGCCGGGCAGTGTGAAGGGCATTCGCTCCCTCGGTGACAAGGTTCGCTATGGGACAGGTCGGCGATTGTGGCGATGCGTGTCGACAGGTTATTCCACTGGCCGGCGCAGCTTGGGCGGAAAACGAACGTTGATAGCACACACAGCATTCGGTGTCATTAAGTGATTAGATATAATACCCGCGCTCTGATGACCTCGCCAGCTCGAGGCACTGGATGATAAAAATACCCATATGAGAAAAAAAAAAAAAAGGAGAAACAGTCGGGTTATTTTTCGACGGGGAACGAGGGTGGCGAGAAGAAGGCGCGCTTTTGGTGCCAAGATATTCCCCCGCTGCAAGTGTACATTGAGGCGAGAGGAATCTAGCGGCACGTTGTGCTGAATGGATTCGACGCTGTTAACTGGATTGCTTCACTGAGAATCGATAACAGCGCTCGCACATTTTACTTTATGGCAAACAACGCTTTCCTACGCAAGCAGCTTAGCGGATGTGCGTACCAGGGCCGAACTACAGCGCAGGAACCCTAAAACGCGGCTGGCAGAATTGAGACCACGGTGAAGGATCGCTAAGTTATTCGCGCATGCATTCACACTCACCCTTACACGCCAACCTCTCAAGCCAGTCCATCTACTAGGTTGGAGAACACAAATTTGATCAGTTCCCCTGTATGCAAGAACTCAAAGACAGGAGGTAGGAAAAACGGAGCTTTTTCCTGTTGCTGCTGCTGTTCGTTGATAATAGAAATAAAAAAAGGCGTCTCATATTGTTTGTTATTGACAAAAATTGCAATAATATAACGTCAGGCTAAAAAAAAGCTATGATACCGTGGGCTTGTATCATCATCAGCCTGACTACGTCCACTGCAGGACAAATTCCTCTCCCATATCTCTCCAATTAACCCTGTAATCATGCCGCGACACTCCAAACAGAATTTCGGCACATCGATTGCTATCAGCCGCAACACTTTGCTGCTGTAGATAAATGAACCTCTAGGCCCTACTCAAAATGCCAGAGAGAGCCGCCCACAGATGGCGCCTCCGTCGGCCCTGATTCAAAGCGCAAGGCAATAACATCAGTCCACGAAACATTACACTGCATCTTTTCCGAACCCCAGCTGCAGGCGGAACTACGCCTGTAACCTAGAACCTGGATGTTCTGTTAACTGCATGCTGCTTTTGCCATTATGCAGAATGTGACCTGTGTGTTATGTAATTTTTTCATTTCCTCGCAATATGTGTGGACAAAGTTACTTTTCTTCCGAACATTGCATTTTCGTATAAATGCGAATCCAATGTTGTAACGGCGCGTTCACGGGCCTGACAGCATAGATCAATAATCGAATAAATAAATCTTAAAGCTGAGCCAACGTAGGTAATTAACGAACTAAATGACCCTTGCGACTCCCCCCCCGCCCCCCAAAAGAGAGAGGCGGGGACTCTCAAACGAGCCCAGTCACCTAACTTTGTTTGCGTGTGTGTTTTCTTCTTCGCAATGATGCCTGAGACATTGGTACACAAGGATCAGCACGCGCTTTTCACGTATACGACCGGTAAACAACTTGTCATCGAATTTCTTCTCTCATGCCATCTCACTTTCAATAACCGAACGATGACTGTGACATCGAATCTAAGTATAGGTCACCTGTCGCTCTAACTGAGGCTCTTCAAGCCGCCTTGCGTAAACGCTGCAGCGAGTTAAAATGACGAAGCAGCAATTAAATCGCAGTTCTTTTAGTGCTTCAGGTGATCTATACTAGCCGTTGACGCCACAGACAAATTTGGGGTGGTGAAACCGAAACACCATGAGAGGCAATCCAACTTGCCAGTCGCGTAGGCGAACATCTCGTGGTGATACATGCATACTAACGTCTAGCGCATCATCACAAAGAGGAAAGCAAACATTTAAAACCTGGTCTCTATACTCTTAAACAGCAGTCCTGGCGGCATGATATGCAGGAAAAACAAAGCTAAAAAAAAAAAATTCCACCCCCGTTGCAACCACTATGCAGTGCTTATAATGCAGAAGACGAGAGCTCTCCACGTACGCGCGAACTTGAACTTCATCCGGGAGGCGTCCAGCCGTAGATAGAGTATGCAGCGAAAAAAAAAAAAAAAGGAAAGCATGGACAGATCGAGAACGCGCACGCATGCAAATTACTGCCGTCTTTTCCAGCAAGATCCCCCCGCACCACGTGGCCGACTCGAGTATCCCCGCGATCACCGGAAGGCACCGGCGGAGAAAAGCGTGCATATCATTAACACCCTTCTTCCGCAGCCACGGAGACAATGTAATCTACCGGCGGCCGCTATCTCGAAGAAAATCAGCACCGACAGCCGCGTTGCCAGTGCACGACGCCGATTGAAAGCGACAATCCACGGGGCTTCGCTGCACTTGACCTTGCAACAGAACAGGGAAAAAAAGTGCTAAGCCTAGAGAAAGAGAGCGCCTGTATCCAGGGGTGCGGGAAAACCTTACGAGGTCGAAACAGCGATGCGATAGATGCCCGCGCGAAAGTGGCGACTTGAAAACGCCGAGTGGATTTAGCTCGTTACGTCCTTGAGTACGAGGCCTTAATAAATAAGTGAGTTTTTTTAAGTGAGTTTTTTTTTTCATGTACCGTATCATTCCCATACTTCAGAGCTATTTTCGAAAGCAAACATAATACGCGCGTTTAATCTTTACAACTATAAGTTAAGTCTGGCTTTCAAACGGGAGGTGAAAGAAAATCTCAAGTTTTTTCATGAATTATCTGATCTCGATAAAAACACAGAATCCTACACCACCCGTTACACAGAACCGTGGAAGGTGGTCACTGCGCGGGCAAATTATTCCAGGCAAAAAGTGGCATACACACTGCCAATCCTTTTAAATTAATTCCACAAATCTATAGATTTGCATACAATTTCTGTACGAACCCTAAGCAAACATTTCATTAACAATACTTGCTTACAATAACAACTAAAAGTGTTATCTTGCCTTTTGTTATGTTTACCTCTTGTGACTATCAAGTGTGCGTGCATTAATTTTGATTATTGTGCTTTCTGCGAGTTTTTTTTTTTCTCTATCGCTGCCTGCTTTGTAGGGAGGCTGTGGGCTTCAGTCAAGTCGCTTCGTTGTCAAGCGGCTTTTATCCGCAGTCTCCCCCATGATGGAAATAAACAAGTTATTATTATTATTATTATTATTATTATTAATAAATTGCGAAATTTGATGATGATGATGAATTTTTAAGGCGCAAGGGCATCTGCGGCCAAACAGCGCCGTGGAACAGGGTATTTTTCTCCTACTCTAGGTGGGGTCAAAGACCCATGCATTTCCCAAGCATTTCACCCTAAAGAAGCCGATCACGAGGCCAGGGGAAAGCTTGTACCCTTTTGTATCAGCGGTGGGTACCCGGAGGCACTGGGGATCGAACACCGCACCTACCGCATGCGAAAATTGCGAAGTTTGAATAAATGAGAAAAATCCCATATAGCCTTATCAATGAAAAAATGTAAGGGGTCATCTTCGAGGATTGCCACGATAACAGGGTCTTCATTACCTCAATAGGTACTACTAACTTCTATGGAAACTTACAACCTTCAGTAGCGTGATTTGAATTTTTTTCAGATGACTCACTTGCAGCCGGTTTTATTTTATTCAATGTCTAATCTCAGTATGAGGAATTCCTGCATCTGCTGCACTTGAATCTCATCTGACCCACAACACTGTACTTGCCTGCAAAAAAAAAAAAACTAATTTCGGTTCTTCCCCCTCCATGCCATGCTCCCAGTGGACGCCAATGAGAATAAATAAATGAAATAAATCAATTAATTTCCGTGCTTCGTTTCTTGCTTGGCAGAAATACGTCGCGGTTCGGAAGCAAACGTCCTCTGTGTCATTCCGATGATCCTCATACTGAGCCCATAAACTGCACTAACGTTTGTCAGATCTTTCCAATCCCTGTACAGGGAAGAATCGTGTTTCATATATGTGTTAGTTACAGCGATGAAAAAAATGAATTTTTTGAATGGCCGTTCTTAGACCGTTCGCTGCTGGGAGTGCAATTCAAGAATGGTGTATTTAGTTTTAAAGGACAATGGACACCACATTTTAGTTGCATATTTTGTTCTTTAAAATGATGCATTAGACATTAAACTACATAATTCACCACACGGTATTAGCCTATAACGGAACTCCGTGTCGACGCTGTTTCGGTGTCGGTTTCAGCAGCAGAATTAAACGTGCGAACGCACTTGGGAATGCTTAGCTCACGCGAGACTCGAAACAAACTGCAATATAGTAACCGCTGATACACTTTCAATTCAATGCAACGCTTAGGTCGGCCTGCTTCAAGAGCTGGAACGACAACAAAGGACGTATCAGCAGTTGCATTACCGTTTTTTCGTGTCTCAAGCGACTTAAACGCCAACTATACACGTCACAGCCATCGTTCAGTTGCTGAAACCGGAACACCTAGCATCCAGAAGAAATTCAATTATCAATCATTTAGCGATCGTAAGCAAATACCACGCGGGGAACCATGAATTCTGATATCTAACGGATAACTTGAAAGAATAAAACACGCAACTAAAATGCCTTGCCAATGGTCCTTTAATAAGATTGTAGACAGCGACTGAAAAAGGCGACGACTTCGGAGTAATTCTGGCCGCCATCAGAGACTGCATGGGACACAATTCCGCTGCATGCCTTCATAGCTAATCAAATAAACCAGCAATGCCATTATTCACACCTGCCCTCTGAAAAGCGGCACAAACATCGCCGCTGCCCCGCTTTCCACCGCACCACGCGCGGGTTTAGACTGAAGCTGGAGAACAAGAAGATGATAAAGTAGGTGGCGCTGTGGTCGCCAGAGTAGCACACATCGTCGCTCATACGAGATGTGCGCTGGCACGAGCCGCCCCCCCAGCTATATCAAAATGCTTCATCGCCGCTCCATTCTCTCCATTTCTTCCTAGTACATTTCTGTTTCTCTATTCTTCGTACACTCGGCCCCATCGTCTTCTGCGCCTCCCGACGCCCCCCCTCGCCGGTATCTGATGGAAATAGACTCCCCCGCCATTGTTTCGGCAGCCGCGCGAACAACGCATCGCCTCTCGATACGTGCTGGGTGATGTTATCGGCGATATACACGCGCGTGTGTGTGTCTCACAAACGACCCTTCCGAAGGCGCCCCTTTCGCCGTTATTAACGAGCGGAACGAACTCATCTGGTGCGTACAAATGTATACACAGCGGCGGCGTTTGCCGGACCGTATATCCGTGCTTCGCAAAGTGCTCCAAAACTTGCGCAACGTTCCTGAACTATCGCCTCGCCTCGCTGTAGAGTATATATAGCGGCTTTGTCGTACGTGACACGTATATAATTACGCCAACTTCCGCGATGTGCAACAAATCTATGCACGCTCCTCTAATTATTACACAGTATACACTTCGCCCGCTTATTGCCGATATTATTGCTGTATCCGCTGGCGACACCACCGCGGTGTCGTGTCGTATCACTCTATACACCGGTTGCGTTTCCGTACGAAGAATAAATGAAAAAGGGCTGTGGCTTAACTTGGTTAAGCCTGGAGAATGCGAAGAATCATCGTGTCGCGTAATTTGGAGGCGCACAACCACAGCGACGGCGCGAGGTGGGCCCCCGTTTCTGCACTGTCGTGACGTCATCAAGTCACGTGGTGTGACGTCATGTATCACGTGATTTGGAGGCGCACAACCACAGCGACGGCGCGAGGTGGGCCCCCGTTTCTCCACTGCCGTGACGTCATCGTGTCACGTGGTGTGGCATCATCGTGTCACGTGATTTGGAGGCGCACAACCACAGCGACGGCGCGAGGTGGGCCCCCGTTTCTCTACTGTCGTGACGTCATCGTGTCACGTGGTGTGACGTCATGTATCACGTGATTTGGAGGCGCATAACCACGGTGAAGGGCTGAAGTGGTAGCTAAAGTAGTATGCTTCGCATAAAAAAAAAAACACCCGCGTCCGAATATTGTAGCGCAAGGCGCGCCTTGTAAGCCCGGATGTGCAGCCCTGACACACGAAAGTGCACTAATGAAACATCAGCTCGCCAGCTAGCTTCCGACGAAAAGAGGAAAACCGAAGGCGACGTGAAGCCAAGTCACGCGATTCGATACCTGCGATATACGAATCGACGAAGCGTCGCCGCGATGATTCCTGGACTGCGGGTACCGGCAAAAGACAGCAAAAAAAAAAAAAAAATGCATACTCTGTTGCGTGACACGCTCACCGGCTAAGGTGTCGACCAGAAACAGGCAGTGTTGAAAATAAATAGGTAAATAAAAAAACTTCATTTAATATATCCTTAACCGTCCATAACATACAATGCACGGAAAACCAAACAATACGAGTACTGGTTTGGTTTGGTTTGGTTTGGTTTATGGGGTTTAACGTCCCAAAGCGACTACGGCTATGAGAGACGCCGTAGTGAAGGGCTCAGGAAATTTCGACCACCTGGTTCTTTAACGTGCACTGACATCGCACAGTACACGGGCCTCTAGAATTTCTCCTCCAAAGAAATTCAACCGCCGCGGCCGGGATCGAACCCGCGTCTTTTGGCTCAGCAGCCGAGCACCATAACCACTGAGCCACCGCGGCGGCACAATACGAGTACTATTCGCTGGCAAATGTCGCCCGCCGGACGACACAAAGATGAGGCCTTCGAGCATCGATCCACTTTTCAACATGTTCAGGCCAGCTCCGGACAAAATCGCCTGGCCATAGTCTCCGGTCTCGCAAACGCCGCCTGTTGTTACTGTCTTTAGCTAATAAGGTTGCGTCCGAAAACCACATTGCGAAGAACTGCACCTCTACGGTCTCGAGACGCAATAAAAGCAGACAACGACCGCAGTGTGGGACTCAATCGCTTCTTTACGCGCGCCGTCTATAGCGCTCACGGTCGCCCGGGCCCTTTTCTGGCGGACCACCTGAGCGCCATCTTACGTCATCACGAGCAACGCTGTCCGTGTAGCAAAGCCAGACGATGCATACACTTCGGCAGTTCTCTATATGGCCAAAAGAAGTAAAAAAAGAAAAAGGCTTAACGACAACGACACGCTACCTGCGCCGTCTCGCGCACGCCAAAAACGAGCTCGACCAGAGACCACCGGGCAAGGCGATGAGCGCAGATGGAAGCGGCACATGCGGGCTCGGGGAAACCCCCCACCCACCTATCGATTTTGCCATAGAAACAACAATGGTCGTTCATATGGCGACGAGTGTGCCTCTTGTTTGCTCTTTTACGCTCCCTGACTCTTTCCGCCTGCGTTCATTGTCGGTCGCGCACCTGTTCTCTCTTCCCGAACTTGATCTCAGGTTTTTCTGCGTAGCATATTGCAATCACTTAGTTCAGCCCTTGGGCGCGGCCGGGCAGCCACCAAACCACGTGACGTGATGTCACGTGGTGACGTGACGTCACCAAAAACTTAAAAAAAGAAAAACAGGGAAAACAGAAAACAAAAACAGAAGAAAAACAGAAGGAAAAAAAAGAACGGCTGAGCATGGTGGCGGTTGCCACCGCCCCGTTTCAAAGGGGCGCTCCTATCCATCCATCCATCCATCCATACGTCACGGAGGAAAAGCTGCTGAGAAAATCGAGTGCCGCCAAGCAATACCTCGCGCAAAAAGAGCGCGCAATATGCAACGCATTCTTGGCTTAACCAAGCTAAGCCTGGGCATCTTTTTTTTGTTTTTTTTTTTCAATTTTAGAAACAAGAAATTTCATTCCTTCTTTCTTCTTCTGCTCTCAGGCAGGAAACACGGCCAGTACGCGGGTAAACACAAACAATAGTTTCAGCGGTAGACGCCGTACCGCGTATGAAGGAGTGGCGTTGACAAAAGAAGAGTTGGGGGAGCAGGGTATCAACGTTAGTCCGAGGCCTTACAAAGGCGAGCACATGGACGCTTGGCCGGCGATTCATATTAGAGCCACCGGTTTATAGTTAAAACAGCGTATTAAACATTTAACGCCGAGCACCGCGAATTCGGGACTCACCGTTTCACGCCGTAACTCATTACTATACACGGATCTCGCATACAACGCTTGATGTCAACATGTTCTGTATAGCCAGCGCTTTCCGATCAGAATGTTTGGGGTCACTGTGGGGAAGCTCAGTGAAGAAAAACGCGGCACGAATGTGCGGCTTCCATGACAGCGTCCAACAACTGCGCATCTGTCAATTTCTGACAAGTGTGGCAAGAAAAATGAGAAGACACATCTGTTGAATAAAAACAACTGTCTACTGTCCCCGGGCCGTCCAGCTGGTTCGAGGTCTTCGGGTTCGTCTTTCACACAGCCCGGAAGAGCCGGTCAAAATGGACTAAACGCTAATTGTTGCCAATTGACGACATACCGATTTCTCAAATTTGTTAGCAGTGCTTATAATAAAGTTTAGATACCGGCTTTTGAATGTGGGTCACACTAACTAGCATAATGAATTATTTTTTTCTTTGATTCTTTCATAACTTGGGCACTAAAAGGCCAGTAAAGAGCGCTTCGCTGCTTTCGGAGAGGCTTCCCGGCAATCCTCCGCGAACCTCAGAGGCCGCCATGTTGGTATACATGGAGAACGACGAAAGGCAGAGCGCAGTGTCTAGCCAGCGCTTATCGCCGCCTGCTCCGGTCTGCAACATTGAAGCTGCGAAGTTTTGCCGCGGCAATCATACCAATCCCGCTAATCTCTTACGCGGATATTACAAACCATTTACGCCTCTGCAGGAGGGTACTCCCGGGACCCGCCAAGGGTCTCGACAGAACCGTGGAGTGCCACCTCAGACGGCTCCAAACCGGGTCTTTCTTAAATCCCGCCGTACTAAAACACGTGGACCCGACTTTCACGGGCAGGTGCAAATTCTGCGGGCAGTATGTTGACCTATACCACATGGTGTGGGCCTGCCAGTACAATGCACATATAGCCGTTATAAATCAGCCAACCGGGAGGCGGCCCTGTCCAGCTCGGACCTGGAGGCCCAGCGGGCCCTGGTCCAGAGAGCACGGGCAGCGGCGGCGGTCAATGGCGTCCCGGAATAGGGACTGCCACCCGGCTCAACGACCATCCCCACCTGCCTCTCCCATTTGAACAGAACGTTCTAATCAATGTTTTCTCCTCCTCCTCCTGCGAAGTGTATAACCATAATATATAGCATCCATGGCGTCCAGTGATTAATTCTATTACGAGCCACTCCGTACGTGTGGCCGTCCGTACAGATACTACAGAACGGTGCGCCTGGGACTTATCATTACATATATTTGCTCAACTCTTGCAAGGCAGCGGGCGATAGTGTGAAACGTGCTCACTGATCGGTAGCTTGCAATGTGTTTTTTCTCATTCCTTGACACATCATGAACTTGACAAGATAATCGTTGTTAGTCATCTATACCTGTACCGTACGTGATCTTTATATAAGGTTTTCCGCGCCAAATAAAGATCGTTCAGTGGAAGCTTAGCGCTTGTGTGGTGTCCCTTCAATTTTGTGCGCTATGGGTCCTCAGGTTGCTTAATGAACTTTAACATTTTATTTTAATTACCATAGAACTTATGATTGAGAGTTCGTGCGGACACTTTGCGGTTGCGTTCAACTTCCGTCCACGCCCCTCATGAGCCTAGAAAGGCTTACGCCTTAAAAGTGCGAGCATATAGCGCTGAAGAGTTCGCGCGACTGCGCGCCAGTTTTACAGCAAAGCTAATGGTGAACGTGGCGCGAAAGACGAGGACGAAAGGAAGAGGCCAGACTCGGCACGAGCGCTATATCGCAATCTTCATTGGAAGAACACGGAGTATAAACCCACCTCGTGAAAAAATGTTCTTAAAATAAAGGAAAAGAGAAAAAGGTTGCAACCAAAGAGATAACATGAATATCGCGGGGTATGATAGTTATAACTGACAAGAAAAGCTGAGTAAAAACACACTGCTTCTTCCTTTTGTCCTCGTCTTTCGCGCCACCTCCCCCACGAATCCGATAGAACTCGCCCAGCTTTCCACCTTAAAGCACAATTAACTTAAAAACCCTGCTTGCATAATCCGATATGCAGACAGCACTCACGTACGCATCAACCCATTGCTGTCGCTAACTGCAGCCACCCTTCCGGAACCAATACTAAACTCGAGTTCGCCCGACCTCTCCTTCACATCAAGGGCAAACTACGCATGCGCGACAGCTCTCTTCTTTGTTTTCGTATAATCGCGTAACTATGCAATTTAGCCGTCGCAATCTTTTTTTTTTTTTTCTCTCTCCTTTCTTTCGCGTTATTTTTAGACAGGCGAACCCAGACACCCAGTACACGCGGTGGAAGTCCCGACAAGTTGCGTAACAACGGCCGGCTCGTTTCCATCGGTCGATATTAGGGCGCAAAACGGCCATTTTCGCGGGACACGGGCGCCGCTCCGTAGCTGCACCCCTTTTTTCAAGCTCGCATCTACGCCCTTGACGGGACAGCGACAAGAGGACCGCGCGGCGCCGCGCCCTTCCGACCCGACGATGGCGTGACGATAATTTGCACTCCCGGAGACGCTCTATACCAAACCAAAACCGACCACAAAGAGGAAAAGTGAAAGGCTCAGTAATTCGGACATAAGCTGCACGCCATCGTGCGCCAAGTGAAAATGCAGGCTCGGTAAATTGGTAAATTGGTTTTTGAGGAAAGGAAATGGCGCAGTATCTGTCTCACATATCTCGGCGGACACCTGAACCGCGCCGTAAGGGAAGGGAGGAAGGTAGCAGGCTCGGAAGCACCCGGAAACGGTAATAATAGATGAAAACGGGCGTACAGTCATGCCCGCCCCATATATCCTGTTAACATTGTTTTACTTTTGATTGTTTTCAGTGACGGACGTGAGGAATGTTCCAGAATTAAGCTCACCTTGCATCCGCGCAAATCTGAGTCGTGATCACTCGTGACACGCCGTCGTCAAAATGTTTACTGCAAGAGGGTGGCCTGACAGAGTACAACGACAGAGGCCTCGACGCCGCAGCACCCACAGTGCGGGGTGACAAACAATCGCCGATCAGCAGACAGCAGCTGTGGCGTATTATAGCTCGCAGACGATCTGCAGAAACTCGCCCACTCAGAGTCGGTCCAAGAACACTTGTACCTGCAGCCCCGCGGGCTTCCAAAAAGACAACCGCGCCCTCGGTTGACCAAAACAAAAAACTTACACCGCCAGTTGTTAGAGAGAGAGAGACTCTTTAATGAAATACAGAGAATTTAGCCGGCGTTTCAATATCGCTGGCATGCTACTCTGCGTAGGGAGGGGAATTTGGGAGATAAAGACAGAAGGAGAGCAGCGTGGAAGAGGTAAAAAAAAAAACGAAGATAAAATGCGGCCATGGAATGGGTACTAAGGATGCAATGGCGAGTATTGATGTAACCTATGGAATGATGGAGTGCACAGTCCGACAAATGGGCTGACAAAGTTCACTGCATGAAGAATGCATGAAGGTAACGTGCGAGTGAATTCAGAGCTTATCGAGATGTCCAATTGCTTTTAAATATGTAAAAAGAAAGTTCATTGCAAGTCTCTGTTGCCTGAAGCAGGCTAAGGGACCTAAAACTTTGTCCATTGTTAGTCCGCATTGTGACAACTGTGCCTCGATAGAAACTGTGGAACATATCCTGCTTGAGTGCCCCGCGTATGCTAACGAGCGTGCGTACTATGAACATTGCATGCAGAAGCTCTGCCCAGTGCCGCCAGTTGTTCGGCACAGACTAAGGCATAGTTTCGACAAAAAAATACGACATTTCCGCGTCGTCTCTCCTTCTCAGCTGCGGCTGCGACCGCTTCGGGCATACACGCTCGCTCTCGAAGCGTATACTGCCGGAACTCGCGCAGTCACGAATCGGGACCGAGCGCTTTGCATTTCAACGGCCCCCGCTGAGGGGTAGTGATGCGAGGAAGAAAGACGGGGACGCAGGCCGGCTCGCGCGGCGCCCATCGCGACGACGTCTTGCGCGTGCCACCGCTCTTGCCCTTCCTCCTCCTCCTCGGAAGAGCCGAGGCGCTGTCTGGTGTTTACAAAGCGATGAAGACGGGCGCCGAGGGGCGAATATTTATGCGAGACACCCCTCCGAGCACAGAGGAAGGCGGGGTTCGGGCGCGCGACTCGAAACGCGACCTCCCCCGCCCCCAACTCTTTCGCGAGAGCCACGGCTCGGGCCCTCATCATCAAGGCCACGTTCCGGGAACTCGACGCCGTCGCAGCCGGGGGCCAACGAACGCCCAGCAACAGCAGCGAAAAGCGGGGCCCGTCTCGGGCAGACCCCGTTGCAGGACGCAGCACGGAAAGATATGTGATCAAGTCCGGTTAATGCGATCCCCGTTAGTATGAAACCCTCGAACTGTAAGCAATTTTTGGGGCGGAACAAAGCTTATTTCAGCTTATTTGCGCGTCGGCAATACGGAAACTCGCTGTCCGGAACTGGGTGAAAACGCACGGAGCCCACTGGGGTCCAAGTGTTTTGTTGCGGAAGCAACACTATGCTAGGTGTGAGCGATTTCGCAGAGCCCCGGAGAGCCCCAACTGCGCATGCGCGAGCAGTGAGTGACGTCAGAGCAACGCCGAGCCGCCGCCGCCGCTGCGATTGCCGCTCCTTTGCTTTCGCAATTCTACTCGGGATGGTCATTGGTCAAACCACAGCCATTTTTTTTTTCGCGTTAACCCTTTAATGCGCAAATTACGAAGAAAGCAAAGAAAAAAATCA
This sequence comes from Amblyomma mixtum, assembly GCF_055824585.1. Taxonomy (NCBI): domain Eukaryota; kingdom Metazoa; phylum Arthropoda; class Arachnida; order Ixodida; family Ixodidae; genus Amblyomma; species Amblyomma mixtum. The sequence continues at coordinate 8,838,220 of NC_143018.1, read as the reverse complement.
TTTCCACCAGATTCAAAACTAATATTAATATTTTTTAGCGCCACTAATTTTTGAGAAATCGGTACTAACTTTAAGGGGTTTTAACGTCCCAAAGTGACTCAGGCTACGAGGGACGCCGTAGTGAAGGGCTGCGGAAATTTCGGCCCCCTGGGGTTCTTTAACCTGCACTGACATCGTGCAGCATAGGGGCCTCGAGAATTTCGCCTCCATTGAAATGCGACCACTGCGGAAGAAATCGGCACGTCGCACCAACTATGGGCATTTGGTCCATTTCGCGCGACCTGCGACAGTCGCGCCCCCTTTTTCAATACACCACTTGCTCAGAGTGACACCATACATACTGAGATGAAAGCGCCGGCTATATTCAGAACATGCCGACGTTCAATTTTGTAAGCGAGCTCCATGTAGTAATGTAGCAATGATAGACGGCGCGAACAGTACGTCGCGAATTGGACAGCGATGAGCGTGAAACGTCGGCTGCCCTAGCCGGACTTTTCGATTTCAGGAGTTCCAAAGGCGAAATACTACCGAAAAATCTCATATGTATATTCGAGTCATACAAGGCTCGTATATACGGGATAATGGCATATGTTTCATACCTGCCCACGTGTCTCATATATACGAGACTACTGGGGAGAGAAAAGTTGGGCGGGATGAAAAAAAAACAAAAAACACTGGACTCTAGAATAGCTATCATACAATTAAGGAAGTGAAGAAAAAAAGTAAAAGGATGCAAAAGCATGCCTCCATAAAGATTCCGAATTTCGATGGAGGCGAAATTCTAGAGGCCCATGTACTGTGCGATGTCAGTGCACGTTAAAGAACCCCAGGTGGTCCATATTTCCGGAGCCCTTCACTGCGGCGTCCCTCAAAGCCTTAGTCGCTTTGGGACGTTAAACTCCAATACACCAAATCGAACTATCAACCTGCAGATCTTCAGCTGAACTGAGGAGTACACTATGCACGACTGCCACAGCAAGCTTTGCGTTATTTTTGCATGACAAGTATCATTCTACTTTACCGCCTGTTTGGTTCTTTCCAGTACAGAGACTGCGGTCGTGGAGAGCCGACTGTCCCTGAAGTGCAGGGAATCTTCTTTCAGGCTCTCCAGATGCGACACTGATATTCTGACTCTTGGCGTGCACTGTGATAGCATGAAGCATCTTGGCATGTCAACGGCCCCGTTTCGATGGAGGCGAAACGGAAACCCGGCCGCGGCGGACGCGTTTAACGTGCACTGACATCGCGCAGTATGTCAGCGCACGTTCAAGAACCCCAGGCGGCCTAAATTAATCCCGAGCCTTTCACAACGGTGTCCCTTGTAGCCCATGTGTCGCTTAGGGACGTTAAAGCCCACAATTCACAATCGTAATTTTCACAGCGCCGGCATTCGTCGTGCTCTAATTTCGCACGTTTTTTTTTTTTTTCTTGCAAGCGGAGGCCTGCGGCGAAAATGCCTGGCGTTATGCGTTGCTTAGCTTTACAACCGCTCAACAGAGCAAGGGAGGCCATATTTAACTGAACGTGTGTCAAAGCACACTGGAAACGACAGACAGCTGGGCTAAACGGTGTTCAGAGCGAGAAAGAGGGCTAGAACAAGAAAAAAAAACTGAGAAGACCGCGAAACAGGCCCTGTGTTTTCGTTTGTTTCCTTACGCATTGGTTCTTCTCTTCTTAGTACTTCGCAGCCTTTCTTTTTTTTTTTTTGCATGTGTTTCCCGAAACAGGCAGAACTTTATGCGAGGCACTCATCAGCCGCCATGTGTTTCATACGAGGCAGATGTGAGTGGATGCGAGACACATCTGAGCTCTTGTATGTCGCGTGTCATTTAAAAAATACGCTACAAATAAGTCCATTCTGGACACATTTGGGACGCGTATGTGCTCATATGCGGCACATATGAATTCACACAGGAAAATTTTCTGACAGGAGCTCGTATACCGCCCATATGAGTTCATACGAGACACATTTGTGACGCATATGTAATACACGCGCATTCATACGAGACACGTATTTCATACGAAATTTGAGATAGGGTTGGCAGCGAAAGGTAGTGCGAAACAGAATATGGCTTGGTGATGTTTTTTTTTTTTTTAATAGTTTAATAGTGCGAAGGTTATGGTTTATGACGGTTTAACGGCACAAAGCGACACAGGCTATGAGGGACGCCGTAGTGAAGGGCTCCGGAAATTTCGACCACCTGGGGTCCTTTAACGTGCACTGACATCGCACAGTACACGGGCCTCTAGCATTTTTCCTCCATCTAAATTGAACCGCCGCAGCGGGGATCGAACCCGCGTCTTTCGGGTCAGCAGCCGAACGCCTAAATCACTGAGCCACCGTGGCGGCAGTAGTGCGAAGTTGCCCTTGCCGATGAGCCTTTAAATTCTCCGTACTGCATGAAATCGCATCCAGCAGCCGTCAGCCGGGTGGGTACAGATGTACAGCCTTTGTCAAAAGTTTGGAGCCCAGGGCTGCCACGAATGCTTCAGGAGTCCCACTACAAGGCATAGAAGCAAACCCTCTGGGCTCTAAACTTTTGACAAAGACTGTACGTGCGCTGCAGCGGTTCGTGAAAGGCGGACATTCGCGGTAGGAAAGACGTCATTACGCCATGAGACGCTATACGCTATAGGGACGAAATACAACAAAGAAATCGCGCTATGCAGACCAATATTATTGCCCATGGCGCTGAATGAGCAAGCTACCCTCGCGCCATTAACAATCCTATCCCGGCTGAAATTTTCCATATCGGCCACTTAGATGGGGTTATGGGAATATGGAGTGCGGATGATATGGAAATATACATGAACATTCCATGTTCTTTCTGTACGACTGTCATATCAATTCCATATGTTGTGCATGACGTCATTCCGAGTCTATATGATTATATATTAGTTGTCCATGTATAGCCCATATCCACTTCGTCGCCGCATGGAAAACAAAGGAATTATGGGACTCGTCATATGGAACGTTTCACGGGGATCAACATCTTGTTTAATAGAATGGAGGCCAGGATAATCCACCGGAACTGCCAAAATTTTGGCGTGCCTGCGCACGCGCTGGATCTGTTGATCGGTCTGTAACCTTCAAATAAATTTGTTGTCAGTAGTACTTGCACTTATATTAAGTTTCTTCTCAACCTGCGTACCGTCCGAACCTCGACGTTCGTCGGCACTGCATGGTAGAGGAGCAAAGAGTGAACAAGGGGTTAATTACGAAGGAACTCGAAATATAAACGACATCCTCCGGTCCACTCGCGCAAGAAAGGTCCGTGGTGGGCCAAGAACGACCCCTCCCTCCCACCCGACAACTGCCAATCGTGACAGAGGAACGAGACCACATCCGGGGCGCCAACCAATCACAAACCGATCTCGCGTTCGACAATATCCCGGCCTCTGAACTCTGCGGATGTACAGACGACATAAGGTCTCATATAAATGCATACATATGAATCTCATACACAATATATGATATATACAATTCAATAGGACTGCAACGGCAAATGTGAAGATTGCTAGATACCGGAGTACATGATTAAAAAAATAATTCGGTCAATATCCGAAACCGTTTTTTCTTTCCCGTTCCAGTTTCATTAAGTTCAGTTTGCCACACCGCGCGCAAGAACATCTTTATCCGCAAGATAACTATATCGCTTCGTATCCTACCAGCGATTACAAAAAATGAGCCACGTTTGCAAAACGATAAGGGCAGATAAGGACAAAAAGCACAGGAATGTAATACGGCGCTTACCCCATGATGGTCGACCGCTTTTTTTTTCTTTTGTTTATTCCTTCCCATGGCTCGAAATGCAGTGGCAACTGCCGCACACTCTTAGAAAAAAGGTAATAGTACTTAACTATTGGGATAGTAACTGGTTGCCACATATGTTACTACCCTGTTAGTAACTGCAGGTAGTAACGACTGCTACCTGCAGTTAGTAACGGGAAGCTAGTAGTATTTACTAAAGAAATTAATAGAAACTCGCATATGTTGCTAGATTCATCGTACGGTGTGCTGGCGTGGCTTGTCAAATTTATGCGTACTCGAAAAAGAAAAAAACAAAACTTCCCAATCAATTTGACCAATTCTGGAATCCAGACAGAGCTATCACAGCGTGCTGGCCGTAAATCACACACTTGGGTTTAAGATTATCGCGCATTGCATGTAGAAATTATGCGAGGTGATGGCATCAACAACCTTACCATGCGCACACAAAGGTTCAGAATGCAGGAAAAGCAGAAATCAGCATATGCACATGTGGGGAAATCTTTCCTAGTCTTATATACTCCGTAAATCAGACTCTCATTTACGGGCCAGTGGCTCTTACCGGGTGAGCTAAGATACCAGCGTTAATTATGAAGTTGAGATGGTAGAAACAACTTAGTCTACCTAACCATATGCCCCGGCAGAAATGTTTACTTACAAAACCAATTTATTAGCACGACAATCTGTGTCAGCTTATATTCTCTGACTTTATTTTAGGGTTAAAGGAACAGTTACTAACTAGGTAGAAACTAGCGACCATAGTTAGTAAAAAGGTGGCAAGGGCTACTTTTACTAACTATATCTAAACCTACCTATAAAAGGTAGTAAAACGAAGTCAGAGTAGGTAACTGCTGCACTTACTACCTTTTTTACTAAAGTGCTGTCGAAACAAGAGCCCAGCTCCGCCGTTAACAACAGGGCAGACAAATCACGCATGCGATTTCTGTACTCGCGCGCGTCTGTTTTATTTTCGTGGACGACGCGGCGCGGCAGCTTTTAGCACCCAGACGTTTTACTGGAGGAAAAGGCGAACGCAGAAGGGAGCCAGCACGAAGGAAAAGTGCAGAAGGAGTCGGGCGCCCAAAGTAAACAACACCCCCTCACAAATTCTCTGCTTAATTTTTTTTTTTTTTCACACAGCACCGAAAGAGCAGATTTCGGAGCAAAGCTTCGTGCACACGACACGAAAGCTGGCCACGGTTGCTCAGACAGGAATGACATTTAGTTGTTCGTACACAGCTCGAGAACGAGTGGATTCTGGGCAACGAAAGCCTCAGTATGCAGACGTTAAACAGAGCGATACGTACTACAGACAACACCCGCCTAACTAATGCGCAACTGAGTATCTGCCCCCCTTTTCACTCTAATTCTAGGCCACACTTTTCAGCACAATATCCTTTTTTTTCTTTGAACCATTTTCCCCAAACTCCTGCTACCGCCTCTCTAAAATCTCTCCCTTACGATGAGTAGCAGTTACCGGCTTTATATAGACTGGCTAAAATGTCAATAACAAATTTTCGCAGCAAAGCGCCATCAATATCTTTCGGCGCAGAAGAAAAGACCGCTAATTTAGACACAATCATGTTCTACATTCTCGATGTGAGTTTCTGTTCTTTCTGCAGGAGAACGGAGGAGTCCACAATAGCGATACTTGTTCAGATTATCAATGTCCGCCTTTCTCGCAGAGTTCTCCAAGCTAAAATAAAGACTGATTGATTAATTTGAGAGTGAGTGAAGCTACGCCCATCATACGATTGCCCGCTCAAAGTTTGCGTTTCGTGGCCGGTAGAGATATAATAGGTAGGGCACTTTTAAGACTACTGACGAGCTGTCAATGCGAAAGCATGCGTTCGGTGTGTACGGTTGCTGCGATGGCGCACTACTATAACGCGGTGGACAGAGAAACTGATCCGTTCACTGATCCAAGGGAATGTATGCCCTAATCGAGTTCCAACCGAAGTGGCACTGAACTGTGCTCTTCATTGCCTGTTACTAGTGCTGGGCTGCGTAGGTGTGTCATACATTATGCATCGTGTTGATTTTGAAGTTTTGCTCATGGTTTGCACTCAGTTCATGCTTATTGAGCATTACATCACTGTAATAACGCTATATTGAAAAAAAAAAAGCGGTGATAGGTCAGTAGTTTACTGAAGTAGCGAGCGAAGCTGATCTGTCCGCGTCGGCCTGTGTTCGAAATGCACTTAAGTAGAAATTTTATTTTTCTTTCTTTCCTGGTAATCATATGCACTGCCGATGACGTCATGAGGTCACGTGAGTTTTCGGACCGTCTGGCGTGTAAATTACGGCAACCCCAGATTTTTTTGTAGCTCAGCAACACGGTTTAGTTTTCCGCACACGAATCCCCGGACAACGCGACCGCGCGCCGGCATCGATGACGTCATGCGGAAGCCCCGTCTGTGCGGCACGCGACGCCGTCGAGAACGCAACGCGAGAATGAATATTGAATCGGGCACGCGCCCACTGGCCCCGCCGGAATGGGCGAGTGCGAGCGATTGTTTGTAAACACTGACTCATTTATAGCATGCCAGCGTGGCCCCCCGCAGACAGGAACAACGCCGATTTCTCTTCTGGCGCCCGACCAGCCCAGCCGGCGCGCTCTTCCGCGAGCCAAATTTTGGCCGTTCACAACGCGTACGAGTGCGGGAGGAGACGCTTATATAGCTCGCCCCATATACCTGCGGCACCCATATCTACGCAACGCCGACCGCCAATTCGGTCTCCCCGACAACACCGTCTCAAAAAACTTCTCTGCCTCCCTTTACCGCCCATTCTCTTTATCTTACTTCCGTCTCTCGGCGCTCTCGCAGAGCAGGATCAAGGAGGACCGCACGTTCGTTACACACATACATCCATACGTTGATATTACCACATGCAATAACAGATAAAACGCCGATCGGCACTTCCTCCGGCCGCACTCAACACGTGCCGGCTTTCCGAGCCTGCCGTGTCCTTTCCGCCTTCTAATCTCTTCTCCTGCGCTTGCCACTTTCATCGCAACACGTTTTGATGCATCTCCGGAGGAGAGTCGAGATCAGTGCATACGGAAGCACCGGAGACGCCGAAGCGATTGCACACCCTCCACAAGCGGAAGGGCGAGACCGGCAGGCGCGCCGAGCATCCCGGCCTGGAAGAGGGGCCCCCCCGTCTCGCCCACGCTTCGTCGCTCAAAACCACGCCGCTAGAAGATCCACTGCTCGGGTTTGCGGAGAGAACAGCTGCGACGGACCTGGCTGCTTTCCTGCCCCCGAAGGAGAGAAAAACGCCCGGTCTCTAAACTGAACGTGCTCCTTTTCGAGCAGCCGGCAAATAATAATAGCTCTGCCTCTGTCAGGTCGCTGCTGAGCGCCGGAGTTGTAACGAAACAAGAACCAGAAAAAAAGAAAGCAAACCCCTCAACAAGCCGCCCTCGTGCGTGCAACTCGACTTGTGCGGCGACGGCGGCGTGATGCGCTCAAACTTTCAGTTTCCAACGCCGCCGCGTGGTGCCGGCTTGACGCGACGCTTTCCCGGGAGGACGGCCGCGTCGTGCACGGAAGAAGAAACGCGTCCGTCAGCCGGCACGCACAAAGCGATCGCCGCCGCCTCGGCGTCGTCGGCGACAGCGACGGCGGCAGGGGGAAAGAGGGGGTCAGCCCCCCGAAAATAGCGGATCGATGGTGGGGCTCACCGGCGATGCGGAGTACGGCCCGATCGGCCGGGTCCAGCTGCAGGATGCTGAGCGGCTGCTCGCGCGTCCACTCTGCCAGGCTGGGCCCTAGGTCCATGGATGGAGCGGCGTGCGAGCCGAACGAGCCGTACCAGGCAGCGGTGGCGAGGCCTCGTCCTCCGCCCGCCGAGAACACCGACGACGCCGAGCGCTGCGGAGGCGGCGGTGGCGCCGGCCACGGGCCGGACACCAGGCAGTCCGTCCAGCTGCGCGACCGGGGCTTGGCCAGCTTTGCGCGCTCACATCGCGCACGCACGGGCCTCGATGGCGCACTGCCCACACTGCCGCACTGCTACACTCTCCGGCCGGACGGGCCGCCGCATCCGACGCTTCACTGGTTTTCCAGGCTGCTGCTGGCCGCTGATCCCACGGCCATACACGGCGAGAGGACGACGCTTTCGCAATACGACGGGGGGAAGCGGCGTAGGCCTAACCGGAAGAGGGAGAGTCCGCGTCGGCTCCGCGTCGCTCGCTGTTCTCGCCGGTCTCGCGGCGACGAGCCGCTCGCCGCTTGGCAGTTCCTTCTGAGGCCACGGAGGGCGCCACGAGTGACGACGCGCGCTAGTTGCGAAACTTCGTCGAAACCCCCCGCCAAAAAACTGGCCTCTTTTGAGGCCACTCTTTTACACTTTACAGATACAAGCGTCACCTATTGACAAAAGCCTAACAAAAATATTTTTACTTTTACCAATGGAAACGCATTTCATTATTAAAGTTTCGTTCACAGATAACGCTTTTAATTGTAAAATATTACTATTCTAATTTCGAAAACTGCGAGTAGTTTTCAACTAACCTAATTAATGGGCTCTAGCTGAAAGAGTGGTCGAATGGAGGGAACGGTGACAATGAGGGCAATGTTATTCAAAGTATAAAACTTGTCTTTAATGATTTAATGGCATAACTAGCAAACGAATAAGAACACTGACTGTAGGGCAGTGCAAGAATGGTTGTGAAAACGTTTTGACCATGGAGGCACACTACCCGCTGCCGTTGCAAGAGGACCGCGCTGCTGGGCCACGGCCGGTCTCGAGTAAGTCACTTGATCTTGGAGGAAGGAAAATTTAGTTTTTTCCTTCCTCCATGCAGTGGAGTCTCGAGGAGAGCTTGCTCCCCCTCAAGACCGGCCGTGGCTGGACACACTTCCATTCTGCGAACGGTGCAGCGCCGAAAAAGAAAAGCTAGCTCTGCATTTTTTTTTTTTTCATTTCAGAATTTGCATTTTAGAAGGGTCGGCAAGCTATCACATTAAGGCTGCTTTTGACAAACGCCATACCAAAAGCGTATGTAAAGATGAGTTTTGCGCATGAGTTGGCGCTCCACAAGTCCCCAGGAGCGCAACGTGGAAGCCGCAATAAATGGGGTTCGTGCTGCCATCTATTGAACAATTGGCTTAGCATTTTACTTGCAGGTTTTGAATGCTGCTACAAGGGAGCGCTACCAACACTGTCTCAACTGGTATCAATATCATCGAATAGTTGTTTAAATGTTTACTTCCTGGTTATAAACAACCGCTTTTATAAAAAATGCAACCAAACAAATTGATGCATTATTTTGATAAGACATTAGTTTAAGTAGAAGGTTGTGAAGTCAAGGCAAAAAAAGAACCGTAATTGTAGCTATCATCATCGTCCTTCAACTGGTTCCTTGTGGTCCTTCTGCTACTGCAGTGCGAGCTTTTGGGTTGAAATGGCTGGTTTGTTGAAGAAGGTAACTATCTCATGCTCCGCTTCATAATGCGTCAGTGTTGGAGTCGCATGGCCTCTCGGGTTGTTCACGAGCCGCACCGCAATACCCTTATCTTTTTTTCCAGACCACTGGATTGACGGGGCTCGCAGTGTCCAAGAACCCGCACCATGTTTGTATCCGCGGTCCTTCGACCTCCAGGCGGTCAGGCTAAAGCTGTCTCTGTTACGATTTCAGGAACTGTCGGTGCTGTACAAAAAGCTGCAGCGGGCGCTGCAGAAGCTGCCGGAGAGCGCGGCCTACAGACGCTACACGGAACAGATCGTGAATGAACGCCTAGCTCTAGTGGAAAGCGTGAGTGGGGCTGTGACCGGACCGTGCGTGAAACGGCCACCGTTGTGGCTGCTGAACTGTTTGGTGCGGTTTCCTAACCGACGTTGTTCTTGTCTGCCCACAGGAGAAAGATGTTGCACAACTGGAGCACCGTATCGGCGCCGGGCAGATCGAGCAGGTGATCAAGCAGGTCGGTACTACATCTTTCGGGCTCGTTCCGTTGCGACTGGAAAAATAACGGCTGTGCGGACCTAAATAGTTCCGTCGGTTTGATTGTGGAGCTAATATGTCCGCCACCAGCTGAAGTTGATGCCTGGTTATACCCCTGTACAAAGTACTGAGCTTATCAAGCTGCTCACTCTAATTGCATGTGCCAAGAGCGACTTGCCACAGCTGGTTTACTTTTCAAGGGAGTGTGTCAAAATATAATTTGTTACTAACGAGTCACCGTTAGTGTTCTGTGACTGGCATTATTTCGATGAAAAGGAGCGAAGGTGATGCACATGATCTCTTAGTTTTTGGGCACCTACGAGCGAGGTAAACTGCTCGATAATGACCAAAGTAAACACATTCGCTTGGATGAGACATCAGCTTAGGCTTGTGCCCCAGCCAGTTGATTATAGCTATTTATCCAGCCAGGCTAATTGGCCCCAGCAGTTGTGAAATTTCGGACGTTGTGCACATGTAACAAGGCTATTCAAAGGGCACATTCTTTCGTGGTTCATTTGGGAAACACAAGAATAGATGATGCTGTTGAAATCACTGACAGGGTGTCCCGATGGCACCATGAGGGTAATGTTACTTTCAAGTTCATCGTGTTTGAGCATGATACCCAATACCTCTCTGTACTGGACGAGTATAGTTTAGTTTGTAGAGTTGATTACAGCATAAGGTACAGCATAAATACATTTAAAACTATTAACTGCCATTTTCCTCAGCCTAATAGCAGTAGAACTGCTGTTGACAGTACAATAAGGTTGTGCATGTTGTCTTCGACTAGCCTGAATACTGCTTTCAGAGCAGTTTCTGATACCATAAAGCTACTGATTAGTTAGTTGAATTACAGTATGGATGTTTAGGAGTTTACATCCATGTCCATGAATGTCTGAAAATTCCTCAATAGTCCTGCTTTTCTGCCTCAAAACAGCTCACTCTTGTGTAATTCACATCACCACTCGTGTTAGACGTTTGAATAAATGTCCATCCATTGCAGGCGGAGAGTGAATTGGTCCTGGCAAGGCGCATGCTCAACTGGAAGCCGTGGGAGCCCCTGATTGCGAAGCCCCCCACTGACCAGTGGAACTGGCCGCCCCAGTAGCTGAACCAAGCTAGGCGTGGGCATTCACAAATTCTGTCTTGAGTGACAGCTTCATGTAGGGCCTCGTCTGGCCCACTATGGTGGCTGTCCTTGCAGTTTTCGTTTAGGCATGTTACTTTATAGTCTTCGCTGTTAAGTTGAATAAACCAACAGCCTTTATCAAAGACTTACCATTGTTTTTACTACAGCTTCACTTTTTCATGCATGGGCAAAACACCATGGTTGAGGACATAGTACTTGGTGCCTGGTGTACAGGATTCTTTTCTTTAAATGTGTACTGATTTTTCCTACACAGCAACACTAAGGACAAATTGAGGTCACTCTGTACACATGGATAACCACAGTCTAATCACATAATGATGGTTCAACAACACAAACACACACAGACCAAGAAGGAGACAAGACACACACACAGTGCTGAACTTGCAACTGATTGTTGTAAGCTGTTGAACCATCATTATGAATGTACACCAACTAGCCCAATCTGCAGTTCTACAGTCGAATTAAAATTAAGGAGCTTACTTTCTCTCAAAGTGTGGCTTTTATAAACTAGAAAAGACCAAAAAGTTGAGGTGCAGGAGTCTCTGTCACTGGCCGTTTGCAAGCAAACTGCGGCACCATGAAGACAGTTTTTGTCGTGGATCCCCGAGGCTAGGCTATAATGCCGTTCACTTCCCGACGGTGATCACGGAGTCATTCTCGGTCTTGACGTCACGAATTGGAATTGAGTGGCAGGAAAAAGTTGCATTTTTTTTAAAGTAATTTTGTCGCCAATTTGTCTTTCTGGCGGACGAACATCAACATAGCTGCAAAGAAACAAGCGGTCGATTTTTACTCGTAAAAATTCAGCAGCTGCTCCTCTGATGCAGTGTGGAGGTATCTTGCGCAGGATTGTAGAAATACGTCCCGCCAGAATTCTCGAAAAAAAATCGCACTTACACCGTACTGCCTAAGTAGCGAAACTCAGCGAGAGCAAACGTAAACGTTACCTGTTTTTTCATATATACCTTACCAGGAGTTTCAGGAACGCCCGCCACTAATTTTTAAACGGGATTTTTGAGGTGAAAAGCTTTCTGCGGCATAGTAATGCCGCTGTACGTGGGGCTCAGAAAACGGGCGAATCATGTTAACTAGTAAAGTTATTGAATTGTGCCAGTTAATTTTTTAACTTACCGGTAAGCGCCTAAATGCAATTAGGGGTATATAGCCGGCCTGTAATAATAGCCACATCAGCTTTTAGTGTGTTGAAATTACGATTGCCCTCGCCGCTGTGGCTCATCACATTTCGGCCATTCCTCGGGCCTTCGAAAACCGCGCGCCTGCGGAGAGCGCAAAGCGGCGTTCGTCGAATTGGTTCACTCAGTGGCGGGCGTACCACGTGACAACCAGTGCTGGAGCAGCAAAGTGACGTGGAGAGGGAAACCTGCTAAAAATCTCTAATTGCAACTAGGTGGCTGTCGATAATAATAAAAAAACTGATGGTCGATGCGTAATATATATAGGCCAAATCCGAATTACGTGCGCTACCGCTGTGCGGTCATTTTTTTGCATTGTTTATCGCCAACCTGTCACCTAGGTCAGGTGACCATGTGATATATATATATATATATATATATATATATATATATATATATATATATATATATATATATATATATATATATATATATATATATATATATATATTTAAGGGGGAGATAAACACGTTCTCCCCATTTAACCGCGCGCACCCCACCCCGTGGTCGCGAGCGCTACCGAGCGCACGCCGACCACGGCGGGCCTTGCTCTGCGGGAACAAAGGAACGACACACTGGCTGACACAAACAAGGCATTTATTGCTATAACAACAATAACGCCAGCTGGCAACAAATACACTGAGGAATCGAGGAAACACTGAGGAAACATGTTTCCACACGAGGTCGCCGCCGGCGAAGAGCGGAGCTTTGCGCGTGAACGTCCACACGCTATCCCGGTCTCAGGGAGAAGAGACCCAGACCCAACTATCCCCCGCGCGTGCGCAGCAAAACGCCATCCGTGGCGCTGGTATAGTGCCTAGAATATTAGGCACTATAGCGCTGGTGTCGCTGCGGCGCGAGCGCCCTCCCCTGTTAGTTAAAAGTAACCGAACCGAGAGGAGTGCTTTGCGGGGGAGCTAACCACAGGGAACTAGTGCGTTCTTCAATTGTGACTATACCTTATTGCCAAAAGCAATCGAAACCAAGGAGCATTGCGGATTGTTTCTATTTATTTATAATTGCTGGTGTTGATCGCTGGGATATTAAAGCCTGAAACGCATGTAAGCGAAAAAGAGAGCGACGCGACAAGCGGCGCGACGAAGGCGAACATAGTTCGCTCTGTCGCGTACAAGGGGAAGACGCATGCACGCGACAACGCGAAACCGACGGCAACGCGAAACGGCGACAGCGCTCAGTGTTGCTGGCATAGCACACCGCAAAGGTATTCGCAAATGAACAACAGTAAAAAAAATTGCGAGAATTTAAACCGGCCGCCGTTAAACCCGCCACAAGATAAAAGCCTGTAACGCATTTCTGTGAAATAGTAAATTCCAGTTCTGCATGCAATGCTTTCCTTGTCAGGCAAATCTGCTACGCGGCAGCGCTCATTTTCTAACGAATGATAACGATCGCTCGACGACAGCTAAGACCACATGCATGAAACATAAATGAGCGCATTCACTTCGTAAATGTCCAGTCTGCCTACTGAAGCAGTTAGCAGTCAATGAAACCAACTCAATGAAATTGTTTACAAAACTGGTGCGCCTGGTGCACCGACGGCTTCTGCAACTCGGCGCCAAGCCGCATCAGAATGGCCGCGATGTTTATAGTACCTGTGCTGCAGGTCCCTCATAAGGCGCTCATTGAAGTTTTGGTTGGCCGTCGTTTTGTAAGAAGCGCGAATGCGCGGCGATCGCAATGCAACGCTTCAAAAAAAAAAAAAAAGCACGCGAAATGACCGGCAGTGACGTACGCTGAGCGGTCATGCTATTGGCTGATCGCGCATGCACTTCCGGGCGAACGGGCGAAATTTTCTATTTCGGCAGATCCGAGCCAAGCGACACATACATTTCCGTTCGCGCAAAGCTTCGCGCGACGCGTGCCGCCGTCGCGTTCGCGTTCGCGTGAGTTTTCGCGTGCATGCAACTCAGCCTTAATTGCGTATTTATTTGATCGCTCACAGATAAATGATCAGAAAACAGAATAAAAAATAAAATAATAAATAAACTTCCAGGGTGACGACGACGAACTGCTAAGGGCATTAACGAAAGATAATGTCAACCACCTTTGGATCTTTGACATGCACTGACACCGCACAGCACACGAGCGCCTTTTGCGTTCCGCCTAGATCGAAACGCGGCCGCCACGGTCGGGTTCTATCCGGGGTACTTCCAGTGCCGCGTTTCTGCCGCATCGTGGTGGTGGTGAAAAACTTTTATTTGAAGGCCTAAAAAAAAAAAAAATCTCTGCCTCTCCCGTAACCGAGAGTAGAGCAAGCATGAAATGTTTACGGGCATAACACATTGCTTGTAGATGGTACTAGTCAAAATCTTGAAATGGGTCTAGTGTTCGTTGTCGGCAGGGCAGGGGCGAGCAGTCTTCTTCTGTGGCGTATCACCCGCAAAGATATCGCTTTCCGCAAGACGCTTACTACCTCTCGTTTTATCAGGCTCCATTGCTCGGCTTAAGCAGCTGTGACGGTGGCGGCATTGAAATGCAGGACGATGCAGAAGCGTACGCGGACACGACGAGACGCAGGCCTGACACGAATATATATGCAGCCCATTCGAATACTCAGCGAGCATGTATACATCTGCCTGCCAAAGGGAGCAACGTCATGAGCTGAAGGCCCAGCGGCCGGTCTTTTACATGCGTGAGTGTGGGACCGCAGCGCCATCCTTGGAGAGGGCGCGAAAGCAGTTTTCTGCCGAAAGCCCTTCTCGCCCTGGAGCTCCCCTCTTTCTATGTAGAAAACCAGCGAGAAGGACGCATTCACAAGGAGGAGAAGTACACAGGACAACGCTGGACAACTTCTCCTCCTTGTGAATGCGTCCTTTTCGCTGGTTTTCTACATACCATGCACCAACTGGCCCAACAAGCTACGCTTCTTCAATCCCCTCTTTCTCTAAGCGGCCTTCTCTAAAAGCCCCTAACAGATCATGTATGACAACGATGTGTATCGTGGCATGTATGTGCTTTTTGCACGCGTTATTAGAAATCGGAAATTATAATTCCGTGCATTATCAAATGCACAGCTCGAGTGATATCTTGATGAACATTGAGAAGACACTTGCAGCAGTTATTTTTGTGACTCGTTTGGAGAGCAACCGGCGCTTGTATGCCGGTCCCGCAGGAGGGCTTAGAGAGTCTCATTGAATCTCGTTAAATCTCGTACGGTGCCCGGATGTTCTCGTTTCAGTGCCCGGACGAGTAGGATTCAGTGCCCGGATGTTGGCTCTTGGTCTCGGCGTGACGTCACCACACTGCCGACAACGGGAGCTAAAAGCATTAAAAGAAAAAACAGCCGCATGCCGCCGGCGGGATTTCAACCCACGGCCTCCGAATACACATGCACACAAATGCACCGTTTCTCCTCGCTCGTGTTGTCTTTTTTTTTTTTTTTGTCCCTCGTCGAATTTCGCGCTGGTCGTCAGAATGAACACCAACCTATATAGCGTGCTTCATCTTAGACTTTACGCAGTTTTTAAAAACAGGTTTTCGGAGTAAGAAGAGCGATTTTTTCGGCATAGCATTGTCAGCGGTGTAGTACGTGCTAACCAGCAGGCTAACCAGCAGGCTGGTTAAGCGATATTGAATAGGTAACTTTTCGAGCACAGCTCTATGGTGCCCGTTCCTGCGTTTCGCGGCGTCGCCGTTGTCCCTCGTAACCAGCTCCGCAGCCTGGGCAGCGCTCTGCTCTGGCTGCGCGCGCTCCTGGGCGCCATTTCTCCCACACGCGCAAGCCGAACGCGTAGCCGCCGCCGTTCGCCACTGCGTGTTTGGTTTATGGGGTTTAACGTCCCAAAGCGACTCAGCTATGAGGGACGCCGTAGTGAAGGGCTCCGGAAATTTCGACCACCCATGGGGTTCTTTAACGTGCACTGACATCGCACAGCACACGGGGGCCTCTAGAATTTCGCCTCCATCGAAATTCGACCGCCGCGGCCGGGATCGAACCCGCATCTTTCGGATGAGTAGCCAAGCGCCATAACCGCTGGGCCGCGGCGTGACCAAAAAACAAAGCTAGCGGCGGGCTTCCCTGAAACAGTATATCTCTGTCCAATTTTACACGTTTCCGTTGACAGGTGCAATCCCGGCGACTATCCACTGTAAGACGTACTGCTCACGCCTTTGCTCACGATTACTCATAGCTTATGACACTTGTATACACAGTAAAAAAAATTGCACCCTTAAAAGTGTAACGCTGACGACTGCACCCTTTCCACACCCTTATATTTTCTTTTTTTTTTAACGGTGCGCTGAGCATGGTAGCGTCTTTTATGCGCCCTTCAAAGGTGAACGGTTGCAAGGGTGTTGTAGCTCCTTCGGTTGCAAGGGCGCGTAAGGGTGTACAGGTGTTCTTTGACTTGTCGAACAATTAATATTGGATTTGCTCAATCAAGCGTGGTTTTAAAATGTGATCTATTCGAGCTTTCTATTAAATGACACCTGCAGACTTGATGCGAGCAGCTATGACTGCGATTCGCGTCCCTATAATGTGGTAATTACGTGAATTATTTCACCTGAAGTGCTAAGTATCACTGAATCCAAATAGGGGCTCGCTGAAATGGCATGTATAAACTTGGAGAAAGTATGCTTGTCATGGCAAGCAAGTAATGTGCGCAGCAGTGGTGTCTTCTGTGTTGTACTCTGTCAGCTCAGTAGCATTGTATGATTCATTCCAGTTACGTTTATACCTGTTGGTGTTCCTTTGGCTAAAATACGTGTCGCATTATAGGATCTTGTTACAATTAGCTTTTTTTTCTTTTTTTAATGTATTCAGGGAAATCACGCCGTGCAGACATCACAAATTCGACTTCACAGCAAACAGGCTCAGAAACACCCTGAAAGACGCACCTCGGTATTATAATTATGGTTAGGGGTGACGTAATGGTAGTGCAAAGTTAAACAGGTCGTCAGAAGCTTTCGTGCGGTATGTTCAGATTCCTACCGAAAGTGCACTAAAAAAGATGATCAGCGTCTTTTAAAGCAATCAAAATCTACGAAACTGTTAAGCAGTCGGAAAAAGGGTGCAACTGTAACGATCACACCCATACTATGGGTGTGACAAGCATGCTTTGCACATTTTTGGGAGGGTGGCGAAATGCAGAAATGGGAGAAATGCACCTTTAAGGACGCAAATTTTTTAAAAGTGAACATATAACAGACGCGCCCAGAGCGGGATCGAGAATCGTTGCGACGCGCGTCCATGCCGATGGTATGCGGACACAAAAACCGGCCGCTTTCTGCAAGATCAGAAAGCAGGAAGCTGTGGCAAAGAATGCATTTCTGTATTACAGACATGACACTCCTGAGGTGGAGCAAATGCCGACATCACTAATGTGAGGCATAACACAGGCTGCACTTTACAAATTAACGATTCTTGCTAAAAATCACGGTAAAGTTTTCGAAGCGACAGAGAAGATATTTTCCGACAACCACTGCAATTAAGAAAAAACGGTTGCCTGCTTCGGATTCATGCAGCCCCTACATTCTAGCGCGGAGGGTCCCAGATTCCGTGTCAATACTGGTTGGAAGTGTCTGTGATCCCCCGGACTTTAAGGTTTGATTGTACAAAGGAAGAAGAGGAAAGTGCGCGGTCCTGTTGACTGGCCTCTGCAGGGCAAATATCGCTGCCACGTGCAAATAGAAAATAAATAAAAGGCAGAAATTCGCGCGTCCACGTGCGTGTTTATGGCCAAGGCCCGGCCCCTAACTTTGCGGTGGAAAGTTTTAAATTCCGCAAATTGAGAACAATGTGTCCGGAAGTTCCGCAGGAGGCATCAAATAGTTCTTCAGAATGCACCTCGCGTTATATTCGTAGCCTTGGAGTATTTGAATGTATTGAAGTTCGACTTTTTTCCTCAGAGGTTTTTCAACATACCGGGTGTCCCAGCTAAATGTAACCAAACTTTTAAAAAAGGCCAAGTGTCCTAGTCCAGTGAAACCAACTCATGGTTGTTCGTAGTCGCGTGGCCTATAGTCTTGAGCATTTTTTCGCTCTTCAAAGTTAAATAATTAGTTAAGTTTAATTAGCTAACTTTTTAATTATTAACTTCAGGAAGAAAGTGTCAATGCAACAGTTTTAGATCACCTCGAAAAACCGCTAGTAGTGCTGTTTCCGTCAAGTTACGATTTACGTAGCTTCATTTACGAGGTCTGTTAGAAAAGTATCCGACTTTATTTTTTTTTTGCGAACACCTGATGGATATGAAACAAGCGCGCTTGCACCAGCCGACCTTGAACCTTCGTGCGCATGTACGAATATTTTCCGGCCTGCCGATAGCGTCAGTCGCTGGGACGCAGCGTTTGAGTGAGGCAGTGCGCAGTGCTTTCGTCGGTTTTTTATTACAAGGAAAATGGCGGAGCGACAGGAGCAGCGCTACTGCATCAAATTTTGCCAGAAACGGGATTGCAACCAAGTAGAAACTGTTCGGAACATTCAGTGCGGCTTTCTGTGAAGATGCTATGAGCAGCAAACAAATTAAACAGTGGTACAATTGGTTTAAAGATGGCCACACATCGGCGGAGAGCGAGCCACGCTCCGGTCGGCCATCAACATGCCGAAATGACTAGGTCATTGCCGAAGTGAACGCTGTGGTGATGCGGGACCGTCGTGTGACTATCCGAGAAATTGTGCAAGAGGTGGACATCAGCAATTTTTCTGCACATTCCATTATCCCCGAAGATTTGACCATGGAGAGAGTCGCGGCGAAATTCGTGCCGAAACTGCTCACGGCGGAGCAAAAGCAGCTTCGTGTTGAAGTCTCGCAGGACATGCTAGATTCCACAAACAGTGACCCAGACTTCATAAACACCATAATCACTGGTGACAGGTCTTGAGTGTACGGGTACGACCCGGAAACCAAATCCCAGTCGTCACAGTGGAAGCATTTCATGTCACCGAGACCAAAGAAGGCCCGCCAAGTATACGCAGCAAAGTCAAAGTGATGCTGACAGCTTTCTTTGACTCCCTCTGTGTGGCACACCACGAGTACATACCCTACAGGGTCAAACAATGACCAAAGAGTACTACAGTTGAGCCCACTTATAACGAACTTGATCGTCACGCGGCATTTGTTCGTTGTATCCAAAGTTCGTAGTAAGTGGACCACCTATAATACGGGCAAAAAGAGCAAGCGAGACGAAAGTTAACTTTATTTTTGAAAAAAGTCCATGATGCATGTCTGCTTGTTCAAAGCTGATCGCATCGCTGCCGTTTCTTATTTTTCCAGCGTGGTAATATGTTCATCGCCAAGGCCTCTGCTGCACACGAGTTCCTTAAGCGACGCGATGTAACCGATCGCGGTTGAAGCGTTCACAGCAACCGGCGGTAGAGCAGCATCCTCGTCATCGTCCTCGTCGGTCTCTGGGCAGTCAGGAAGGGCTTGCACTTCACGCACAATAGCTTCGTCAGTGCATGGCTCCGCAATGTCGGCGTCGTCATCAGCAGAAACGAAATCGTCCCAGGCAACGTCAGGTCCGGCCAGCTGCGTGTCAACGACGTGTTGCCACAAGCCCTCCTGCGACCAGCCTTCCGGTGGATCATCTATGGCGTCCTCAGTGCCTGGGCCCATAAAGCCCGCCTTGCAGAAGCAATTTGCTATGCACCCCGCGGTGAGTTCCATCCACGCCGCTTTCAACATCTCCACGGCGGCAAGCAAGCTGATGCGAACTGGCATGGCAGCATCAATTGCGATCAACAAGCGTTGGATGACGCGCCGCCGGTAGCACACCTTGAACGCATGAATGATGCCCATATCCAGCGGCTGAATTTTGCAGGTTGCAAAGGGAAGCAAGA
Source organism: Amblyomma mixtum (assembly GCF_055824585.1). Lineage (NCBI taxonomy): Eukaryota > Metazoa > Arthropoda > Arachnida > Ixodida > Ixodidae > Amblyomma > Amblyomma mixtum. Next base: position 8,818,354 of record NC_143018.1, on the reverse strand, counting down.
AGACCACTGTCACCGCACTCAAGGAAGGCTGCACATGGTGCGCCGCACAGTTATCCAGCACGAGCAGGACCTTCCTGTTTTTTCGTGCCATGTCGCGGTCGAACTTGACAAGCCACTCGGCAAATAAGTCACGACTCATCCAGGCTTTTGTATTGTTCCTGTAGCGTACGGGCACGCAGCTTCCAAAGCATCGCGGCTTACGTGACTTGCCGATGACAAAAGGGAGCCGCCGGTCACTGCCGTCCATGCCACTGCCGCGTCGTGTCAGGGGAACACAAAGTGCGCGAAATTCGCCTGCCGCGCGTTCGCAGTCGAGCGAAACCGCGCCAAACACCGCCGGCTCGGTCAACTACGGGGGCCCGACAGCTTAGCGTTCGCTCTAACCGAGTGTTGAGGCCACAACAGTTCGTTCTATGTGAGACACTGTGCCATTGTCCCAATATATATTTTGACGGTAGCACCGCCCTCGTTCGTACTAAGCGAGCGTTCGTTATATCTGCGGCTGTTATAAGTGGGCTCGACTGTATAGGGACGTCCTGCGTCGCCTACATGGTGCTGTGCGGCGCAAGAGACCGGAGTTGAGGTCAACAGGAAATTGGCGCATCCATCACGACAATGCTCCTGAACATTCCTCGCACTTGATTCAGACTTTTTTGGCGAAAAACCAGACTCCTGCAGTTCCACAGACTCCTTACTCTCCTGATATGGCCCCCTGCGACTTCTGGCTGTTTCCCAAAGTCAAGAGGACATTGAAAGGAGCGCGATTTCAGACAGGAGAGGACATTATGGCTGCAACGACAGCTGAGCTAAACTCCATTCCGAAAGAGGCCTTTTCGGAATACTTCCAACAATGGCAGCATCGCTGGGAGAAGTGTCTGGAGTCCCAAGGAAGGTTATTAGGTTTCCAACGCTCCAGTTGTGCTAATTTTTTTTCTTCGGCCAAAGGTCGGATACTTTTCTAACAGACCTCGTATTGGCCTTAAAAGAAAGTTGTCACGTGACCAGCTGCTCGCTCACTTCTTTGCCCCAATGTGCACCCAAAGTCTCATCGAGGAGAGGACTTCAGAAAAAATGGATTTTATTCTTTAAGGCGCGTCTTGGGACGTTGAAGTGGCACAGTTGTCATGTGGAAGCTTTTTCTTATTGTGAGGGTTATGGTTAAAGGCCGCTAAAAAAAACTACTTTACGTAAATATTACTTTGCTGCAAATGTCTCAGTAAGCTGTTTCTCAAAGTGATCTAAAACTTTTCCATTGGCACTTTGTTCCTCAAGTCAATAATTAACAAGTTAGTTAATTAAGTTTGACTAATTAGTCGACCTTGAAGAACGAAAAAAATACTGCAGACTAGGTCACACGACTCTAAAAAACCCTCATTTGGTTTCAGACGGCTAGGACACCCCGTGTTTTTTAAAAGTTCGGTTACATTTAGCTGGGACACCCGGCATATAGCGAAAGTGAACTCCGCCAGCAGGCCTATAGCCTTTAGAAGTCAGCTTTTTAACCCCCTTGGGGCAAAGCGTGCGGAGTGCAAATGCAAAGGAGATGGTGGCTGTGAAAAGAAGGGGTGCGGGTCGTTGAGAGAGAGGAGGCGAGTTGAGTGGAGTATGGAAAGCAAAGAAGGGCAGACGGCTGCGGAATAGGGGTTTCTTGTTATTGCGTAGAGGGAAAACTCGCGACGCTCCACTTCGTACGCCATAGAGAGACGCAGAAATGCCGGGAAGAATTCGTATTTGGCTTGGCTGTTGTTGGCATGAAATGTAGATTTAACCATAACATGTGACTCTTCTCTCGGCAATTCTCGAAAAATACTGTGATACTTTCCGTACCAGCTACTACCAGCCTAACACTTGTGTGAAGTTTATTGAAAGGGCGAAAAATACATTATTTGAATACTTTCATCTGCACCAAGACGAGAATCTCGCGGCGCAGCTGCCCATTTTGAGGCAGAATCCATGAAATTTGGCCGCCGCGGCCGGTATCGAACCCTCGCATTTAGGGCTGCTGACCCGAAAGACGCGGGTTCGATCCCGGCCGCGGCGGTTGAATTTCTTTGGAGGAGAAATTCTAGAGGCCCGTGTACTGTGCGATGTCAGTGCACGTTAAAGAACCCCAGGTGGTTGAAATTTCCGGAGCCCTTCACTACGGCGTCCCTCATAGCCCGAGTCGCTTTGGGGCGTTAAAACCCATACACCAAACCAAACCACATCAAATCATGTTTTTGGCCCAACATGAACCAAGCCAAATAGAAACCTCGTATTCCCGGCGTTTCCGCGATGGATGAAAGCTCGCATAGACGGTGGCCCCAGCTTTCCCTCCAAGTGTTATCGACAAACTCTATGAGGCGCAAGACTGGGCAGCTGGAACACCGGCGGTGGCGGCAGATGCTGCAACATGCGTGGGAGGTTCCGTTCATTAAAGTAACGGATGCTTGGCTTCCCTCAGTAAAACGGTTAGTTGAGCGAGTTGGTACATCTTGAGAAAAAAAACAGCGCAGGAACAGGGACACAAGAAAGGAGACGACCCAGTGCCTGTTCCGTCGTCTCCTTTCTTGTGTCCCTGTTCCTGCGCTGTTTTTTTCTCAACTTGGCTTCCCTCGATTGTGGCGCAGGCACCTGTAGTGTCGCCTCTTAAATAACGTCGAAGTGTCCACTCATTCTATATTTTAGCGTGCTGTCGGTGTTTCTTTACTGGGGGCATGGGTGAGTTTACGGTGCTTGGCTATGGTTGGCCTGAGGAGTTTTTCGTAATATTTTTTTTTTTATTACGAAAGCAATACTGCTCTCACTTTCGAGCCATTAGCGTGGTCGTGGCGCTTCCACCATTGACCTTTAGCTGACCCCTGTGGTGACGTCACGCCAGACCGAGAGAGACAGGGACCCAGCTCACGCGGTTAGCATGGGCGTGGCGGAGCTGCCACGGCGCACTGCGCAGCTGCCGCGAGAGGGCGCGCGCACACACCATTATCACGTGACCATGTGACATCGCGCCAGACCGAGAGACAGGACTCCAGCCGCCCCAGCTCGTGCGGTTAGCATGGCCGCGGCGGAGCTGCCACGGCGCACTGCGCAGCTGCCGCGAGAGGGCGCGCGTTGCTATGACGTCACACCAAGGGGGTAAAGGTGGGGGAGCAGCTCGGTTGCTCCCAGTTGCCGTGGTGGAGCTGCCTCGGTATGTCGTATGATGTGTATAAGGCAAAGCTCCAACGAAATGCAGCAGCCAGGAAACGCCGGCGCGCTGAAAAAACAGATGAAGAGGTGGTGGCTCGGCTCGAGCCAGTAGGCAGGCCCGTGCATTTCATTTCATCCTTCTCCCAGTCACAACAACAACCGTCGGCGCAAGGCGGCGGTAGACACGGCGGATGCGGGCTGAAGAAACGGATGAAGTTGCTTTCGTAATTTCCGGGCTTAACCAAGCTGAGCCTCTGCCAATTTTTTTAAATTATCCTCAGTTCTGACATTTTTCTATTACATCCTACAGATGTCCGTAGTAATAAAAGCATTTAAAAAATAGAATTTAGCTCCTCGCGCAATTCCGCGAAAAATGCTTAAACCGGCGATTTGCCGTGGAATCGCGGGAAGCTAGGGGCCTTATTTATGGGTCACTCTTGTAGGAAATGGTCCCATTTGAACCGTGCATTTTTTCGACTGTTGTAGTTGAAACAAGTTGTTTTGGGAGTGGTCTTCCTATGTAAACTTTTTCCTGTGAAAAATAACTCGAGCCCCCGCACGTTGATGTAGGTATAGTTGATGCAGCAAGGGACAGCATTCTATTTCTTGGCTTTCTGTAGAAACAGTTGAACACCTCATACTCAAATGAGATAGTATCCATCCGGATGTCGATGCAGGCACAGTCACTCTCCCTTAGACCACAATGGTCATGTGAGTGAATCTGCGGTACAAGTTAGCAAACAGCGATTGGGAGATTGGTGGCTGAAAAACAGGGAGGTGACATAAGGTTAGAAGTGTATAGGAAAACGTATTGAAAGAAAATGGCGAGTTTTAATATCAATTTACAAAACAGTTACACAAAGATAAATAAAAAAAAACAGCCGTGCATGGTGGATATTGTCCATCCATCCATCCGAAAGGAAGGAAGGCCCGCCAGCGTGCTGAGAACTCGAACAGAGGAGAGTCATCGGCAGCCAAAGTGGCGGCCGCGTAAGTTCGCGTAATACTGCTGCGCAGGCGACAAGAAAATTCAAACAGCGCTAGATAACTGGACCAGAAAGAGGAGGAGAAAGGAATGAGAAGGAAGAGAGCAGAGAGAAGTCAATACATACCTACAAAAAAGGGTACACGTGCGCACAGTCATACATCCAAATTAAAAAAAAACTACAAAATGACACAATAATCGCACGTGTTGTACCTGCCTTCCAAGCTACCCAATGTCATTTCTTTCGCTGAAAAAACTAAACACGTTTTGCTAACGCAACCATTAGATTTTCTGATGATGTGAAATGCTTCGGCGACTTCTCTGGTAGTTTTGTCACTATGAAAAAATAGCAATTCTGTGTCGTCAAAGAATGGCACGCATTTACACACACTGCAATGACTTGCCAGGTTCGTGTCTTTTTGACCCAATAACTGGCATGCTCCGTAAGTCTAATATTGATGCAACGGCCTGTCTTGCCCATGTAAGTACGACCACATGATAATGGAATTTGGTACAAAACGCCCATCTTGTAATTAACGAAGTTATTCACATGGTTCACCTTGCGGACAGTCTTCCGTTTGACGCCTTCCTGCTTTCTCTGAACTGCTGCCGCTAACTTACCCAGCTTATTAGGAGCAGAAAAAACAACCTTCACGCCATACTTGGCCCCTACATACCCTCTTAAAACGATGCGACAACGCGTGCATATATGGCATGACAAGGATTTTTTTCCCGTCAACATTTTCTTTGGGCTGTCTCAACCATTTCAGTGCTCTAAGAATCTTATTTGCTCCAGCTAGAAGTACGGATAAGCGGCCTCCCTGCATCTCTGGGCTTGGACTACGCGTTTGATAAGGACAAATTCAGATCTAAGAACTGCAAGACGTTCCTCTGAGGGATCTCATGTGTAAACCTCAGTCCAGACCCATGCCGTGAAAAAACATCAAGTAACTCAGGCACACATTCAGTACCCAAAGACCTAACTAGAATCAGGAAGTCGTCCACATACCGAAAAATTCGAATATACCTTCCATTTAAGTCACTCTCTACTTTCCTGTCAACTTAACTTAGAAAAATGTTGCTAAGAACTGGGGCAATTTTGCCACCAATACACACTCCCGACTTTTGCTTAAAAACTGTATCTTCCCACATTACATATGTGTTCTCTAAATAAAAGGATAAAAGTTCCAGGAAGGACCCAATGGAAATGCCACAATCATTTTAGAATACGCACTTATCGTTTTGCTCTGAAATGCAATTCTGAACACATTGCAGGAGCTGATTATGGGGAAGAGAATAAAATAAATCGACCACGACTATGCTAAAACCAGAGCATGAAGCCGGGTTCTCTTTCAAAATAAACTTTACAACTGCCTCCAAGTTTGGCACAACAAACGGGTCAGCAACGGAGTGTGATGACAAATGCTTATTAAGGTATGACGATACCACTACTTGCCAAGTGTGGCGCTCTGAAACTATTGCTCGAAAACGAACGCCAGGCTTATGTGTTTTAGCAGAAAAGAAGATTTCAAGCACAGATTGCTCTGCATCCTTAACTTTATTTGCCAAACTTAGAAACTTTCAATAACGAAACGGCATTTTTCTCATTCTGTACCGGATCCTTTCTAGTCACTTTAAAATGTTTCCTTATGGCCTCACATGCTTTATGTGAAAATTGCTTCTCAGAAAGTACAACAAAGAAGCCTTCTTTGTCGGATTGCACGACGCGCAAACGACTCTCACACAAGAAATCCACCAACGAGCGAATGGTTACGCTCTTTAAGGCACTTGCTACTGGCTACAGCGTCAGCACACTCCGATACACACCTTGGTCTGTTGGAGAGGAGGAATAACCGCGAACTTGACAGGTAACTAGCAACTGAAGTTTATTGAAAAAAGACATGTAACAGCAAAGGTTGCATCTGCGCATAGCGTGCGAGAACGGAGATAGTGACACGTGGAACACACGAGATAGTTAATGAAATACATCGAAAGGAACAAAAAAAAACGAACAAAAAACAATGAAATGCCCGTCACAGGTTTAACAGAAACCGGGTCTCTTTATCTAAAAGCGCCACGGAAGGCTCACTCACACACATATCCTCCTCTCCAACATGTTATTCCTCCTCTCCAACATGTTATTCCTCCTCTCCAACATGTCAGACCAACTGGCCCAAAGCTTCCCCTTGTTGAACCTTGGTCTGTCCTCAGGCTGAGCCTTAGATGACACGTTATGGGCGAAGGCCAACTTTTCATTGGTTCGCAGGGTCGAGGCAGAACTTAGGTCCAAGGCGCAAGGTCTTTTCGTGCCTAGAATCCAAAACGACGTCCTCGAGGACCAACAGCTTTCCTTCTGCAGGTGTTCTTTCTGTGCCTTTCGGAAGGGTTGGTCGGACCGTGTTCCGAAGGAATTCCGTGAGATGATCAATGGACACGCAAGAAGTCCACCAACGAGCGAAACCTATGGTTGCGCCCTTTAAGGCACTTGCTAGTGGCTACAGCGCAGGGACGGGAAGAAAGAACGACGGGGACATCTCGCTGCACTTTGGGAGATGACACGAACCAGCCGCAGTAGGCGCTAAGAAAGAGAACCGAACAACGCTGGGGCTCGTGGTATGGCACACACTACCAGTGCCCGCGGTCTGTGTGAACACTTTTGGAATGGCATGCACTCTGATAGCCCAGCGAATTCAGGAAGCGAGGAAAAGTGAACGGAAGATGGATCGAATGAAGGGGTCGGTGGCCAAGGCGACGCGTATCACGTCCGTCGCCAGAGCCCAGCCGTTTAGTCAAACGGGCAAGTCCTTGTTGCAGCCTGCATCCGAGACTGGACCAAGCAACGCAAAAGTGGACGAGTAAACGCGCAGGTGAGGAGGCCTCAACTTGGAGCAGTTTATGTGGAAACGGTTCAGAAATGCACAGGCAGCGACGAGACTTAAGGCCGGTTCACATGCAAGCGACTGAGCGATTGAGCGACGCGTCGCAGCGAAAATTTCCAACTTGTTGAAACCTCGCCGCTCGTCGCAGCGACGACTCAAAAACAGGTTTTTCCGCCGCGGCGACAGGATTCGCTAGCATTTTCGCTGTCATGTGAAACAGGCTTTACAGATATCACCGGTGCATGCGTAAATGGTCATATCCCTCTCGCAGACACCCTAAAAGACACTAAGTTCGGCAAGACGACTTGGGCGAGTTGGTAACGGTAATCCGTAGCTACAGTGCAACTGACGAGATACATGCTTGGTTTATGGGGTTCATGGGGTTTTAACGTCCTAAAGCGACTCAGGCTATGAGGGACGCCGTAGTGAAGGGTTCCGGAAATTTCAACCACCTGGTGCTTTGCACTGACATCGCACAGTACACGGACCAATATAGAATTTCGCCGACATCGAATCGAAATTCGGCCGACACGGCCGTGATGGAACCCGCGTCTTTCGGGTCAGCAGCCGAGCGCCATAACCACTGAGCCACCACAGCGGCATTGACGAGATACAATTATAGGGAGCGCTGTGTTGTGTCCTCTCTATACTGTGTCTCGTTAAATGCGCTGTAGTTATGGTAAAAGATACCGAGCTTGCGCATTCCGGTTCAAGCTCCGCGCGGCTCTCTCGATCCTTCTCGCTCTTGTGCGATGTTCCTCGCCGCTCCAGCCCGGACGCAAGAAGAACGAAAAACTCCGGAGAAAGCCTCACGTGACAGTTTTTAAGCCCAGCTATATAAAAAAAGAAATTCCGTCCATTTGCGTAGTCAGGCCAAATGCAAATAAGGTGCGGGCACTGTGTGGCCGTAGTCTAGCCTTATTCATCTTGGTTTTGCATTGTTTATGGTGGTTATGCTTTGTTGTTCATGATATTGCTATTTGATTAAAGTGCTGTATCAAATGTATTCTCTGTGTTGCAAGTTTTTGCATGGCATGGATGAAGCACAGTTTATTACAGTCGCTCTACGCATGCATCCGGCTTCGCGGCGTTTGTGTGCGGAAAAGCAGGCGGCCCACCTGCCACCTAAATCACTTGACCTTGTGACGTCATCACAACCTGTCCACCGTGCCAGGTGAACACCTGTTAACTGCGTAGTAACCATATTCTCGGGTGTAACCAGATGCAGATTACACATGCCGACCTACATATTTACTGTACATACACACCTGGGCACGTTGCCCCCGGTTGCTCCGAGGATTCAGAACGCATCAGGTTTTCAACGAGACCGCGTTAAAGGCCTCATTCACCAGAAAATCCGGTGTCTGCGTTGGAAGCGAAAAATCACGGGCATGGCTCTGGCGGGTGGTCCCCAGAGAGCAACTTCGGAGGCAGGTGCGCCACCTATAGTCACGTGACCTTGCAGCGTCATCACAACCTGCCCACCGGATAGTGAGCAAACTGCCCTCCGTAGCGGGTAGCTCGGGAAGCGCAACCTGGACCGCACAAGGCCCACCGCTGGGAGCACCCGCCATCGCAGCGCAGTGGCGCATCGCTCAACCGCCGCGCCACAGCGCCAGGAGGGGTATGAGGACTCCCAAGGATCTATGAATGTGCAGAGAATGACCTACTGCATGTTTGGGAATTAACCCATTACGCTATCGCGCCGTACCCTTAAGGAGGAGCTTAAAGGGCTACTGTGGCGGCTTTAGAATTCGATGAGTTTAAGGTTGCCGAATGTGCGAAACGTGCACGTAAAGCCTGCGAAATCGTTTTGCTCTAGCATTTAAAATGGTGGCGTAATCGCCGAATAAAGTCGTCGTCGGCGTTCAGGCTTCTCTGAAGTGCACAGCGACGGGCAGGGCCCCGATAATGACGTCACGTATGACGGCACTACGTTTCCAGCGAAGAAACGGTTATTCCATGGCAGAAAACCAACGCCATCGAAGGTGAAGCTCACGATGCATTGTTTGGCGCTATCTGACGACACACAGCAGCATGCAGGCGTAAGCAGCGAACATCTGAAATTTCGGCAACAATGACGTCACTGCCGAGTTTCCCCGCAGTCCTCCAACGTAGTGAGAAGAAGCCTAAAAACATTGTCGCGGTTTTAATCGATGATTATGACATCATTTTAAACGCTAGTGCAAAAATACTTTTCATGCTTTATCTAGAAGCTTGATAGATTCGAATTCTTGAATAACCTCGAATTCTCAAAAAACCGTTACAGCTTCCCTTTAAGTGTCCCCTCCAATTCTTTTTTCTTCCCCTGAGTGCGGGTTTAAGTGCTAGCGCACTAAAAAATAAAAGGTGGTCCGCACGTGAAAGCCCGCGGCGCGTTTAATTACAACGAAAACAGCGCAAACTTCCGGGTCTCGGCCCTCACGTGGGGACGACCTTTAAAGGGACAGTGAGGAGAGCACTATTAATATTTTTTTTTTATAGCAAAATCCGATAGTTCGGCATGTCATGGCTTTGTTGCCACTTGGCCGGCAGCGAAAGATGCATTTATTTCTAAGAAATTTGGATTCGAAGTTGAAAAAGTTTTTCCCGCCGCTCTGATTCAAACTTGGGATTCTCCTATGACGACACAGGACTAAGTGACGTAAAACATGACGTGAACATGACGTAACCCAGACTCCGTGATTTCTGGCCGCCAGCAGTGCGGCCTAGCAGCAGCCGAAACGAAAGCTACTGCCGGCCGCACGTTGAAGGCCTCTATCGGCTATTGCGGCCGTCGCTACCGTCGCTTCGTTTACGTTTGCACCGGCGTTTTGCCAGCGTTACGATGGATGCCGCTCTCGAAGTCGTCAAGGAAGTTCTCGCAAATAGACACCTTTAGCATACCGTGTACCTTGTTACCACTAGCGGAATACCGGGAGCCCCCCTAACGCCGGCGAGTAGGCGCTGATTGGTCCCGATGCTCCAGGCACGCGCGTAGCTGCCGGGCACGTGGCGCCATCTGGCGACATCAAGGAGATTTGCGCATGCATTGGCTGCGCCTCAGTGATTTGTGCTTCTCGTGTCCTAGCGTTGCTAGAACCATTGGTTCTAGCGACACTGTTTTGTCCTATGACGTCATGACGCTTGTACTTGCAAGTTTGGCCTGTGGCGGCGATACCTGTATTTTGGTTCTTGCTCTTTTCTGCGTTACAAGAGCTTTGTTGTCAGTATGAGTGGCGTTTTTGTAATCAGGAGCTGGTATTCTGCCGATACAGGCCAACTTCAATTTCTCCTCAGTGTCCCTTTAAAGGGAGACTGAGGCGGTTTTCGAATCAGCTAATTTTTTAGGGTTTTGAAGTAGTGTCATTGCTGATCACGTCTGTGAAATTATTTTTTCGATTTTGGCCAAAACAGTGGCGCAATCGCCAATTAAAAACGCGATGTTTAAATCTCCCGCGCCGCGCGAGACCGCAGGAGAGGAGAACAGCGGAGAGGGAAACCTCGTCCATGTCGGCCAACGTGACGTCACGTTGAGGAGCCGGGGATACTTCGGCGCACCCGAGAGAGCTTTCAGCGCGCGTTGCTTCTCGTGCTGCACGCGTTGTTCCTCGTACTGCGTGCGTTGTGACGTACAAAGCGTGTCAGCCGACCTTGAGAATCAGATTCAACACGAGGTACTACTCTGCTTTCGTGTCCACGAACAACTACGCCCGCGACTGTGTCGTCTTCCACTGTTTTCCGCAAAATCATACGCTCGCAGCGCAAGCGCTCGCTGCTGTGACGAAGAATTCAAGCCGACCAAAGCAAGCGTACTCTGCTCGAAGCACTTTCGTGACACCGGCTACATGCAGAGCTTGTCCCTAATGTGATCTCTGGAGATTTCGGTCGCGGCTGAACCATGACGCAGTTCCTTTCATTTCCTCGCGCATGAGAGGCGTGTCACCATTTCGAAGAAGCGCCTCTTCTAAAAGCAGAAACATGCTCACTAGAAACACGCCCCTGCAGAAACCTAATAGAGGCTCAAGCATGTGTTGCTCTTCTCAGCTTATAGGTGCGGCCTGACCACCTGAGGCGTGCTCAGCAAGGCTCGGTTAGTGATTTTGTACTCGGTTCGACGTGTCCAAGCAAGCAAGCAAAGCAAAACACAATAAAGCAAAGCAAGCAAGCATTGAAGCTCTTCATATGCGGCATCTCGTTTAATCGTATCTAAGCGATTAAAATGAAAGCGTTCGACGTTCTGATTTCGGATGCAAATTAGCAGAGAAATGAATGCCAACGAAGTTTTTGCAAAAAAACATCATGTCTCGCAACCTTAGTCGGTTTCTTCTTCAAGTTGTGGCAGCGAACGAGTTGCAGCTAGCTTGGCTTTTAAACACACATACAGTTGGTCACTACTTCACTGAACCTAAACTGCAAATCTAGGAAGGGCGAATGTTTCCGAGGCAGCGATTAATATTTTCTGGCATCTGCTGAACGCGCCACGAGTGAAGCAGCAGCCTTGTGCGCGTATTTAGCTTGCTTTCCAGCGCACAATGATTCCTTCAATATCCTGTGGTCACATGCCTCGCATTGCTTGGCCACTGCGCTTCGCTAATTTTGACATCAGCTTTGTGCTGCTTCATCGTTTCCTTGAAATACTTTCTTGACCCAACCTACGCCGGGTAGTAAGAATAGGATTTTTTGTACACAGCGCTTTGGGCCTTTTCTTTAGGATGACGCTCTTTCGGGCGAGCCAGGAGGCGTCCGGTGGTGGTAATTGACGTGAGTATTGTTCGCACCCCTTCCTTTCCGATAATACCAGCCGACGTTGTGCTGGCACCTTTTACGCATGATCTGCGTACGTGTCTTTCACGCTAGCGTATGCTTGTGCTAGGCGTTGAATTTTTGCTCGTGTCTTTTTTGCTTTCAGGTGATACGTGGAATGAACAAACTGTAGTATCCTTTTCTTTAGAGGTCAGTAAAAAAATAGTCGCCATATTCGCTTTTACAACGCCACGGAAAGCTGCGATCTGCACTCAGCGCAGCGCCGGATCCGCATGGGCAGCTTCTCCAGTCCTCAAAGTGACGTCACGACCTCGCTTGACCAATCACGGGCGGCGGCGCGCCGCGCGGCGTGCCCCGCGGCAGAGGCCGTATATTTCTGCTAAAAAAGGCAATTCGCGCTTGTTTTTGCCTTATATGGATGCGATATTTGAGCATACAGCATGAAAAACTATAGGACGCCGCTGCCAGCCTGATTTTCAAAAAAAGTGCTTCAGTCTCCCTTTAAATTACGGGCCCGGAGAGAGAAACTCAAGGTGTCACGCAGAAAGAAAAGGAAAGCGTGACAGATTTACTTTTAGGATTGGCAGTGGTGTTGAAGAACCGATAGCGAAAAGTGACGTTGAAGGCTGCCATCGAGTGCCCACACGAAAGACTGGTGAGGCAAAAAACAAACAAGCAAGCATTGTCGTGCAGTTCAAGACACGCACAAAACGGGACGCTGTCGTGAACAAAGCCAAGAAAGCACGCCTGAGGAAGGTTGGTAAGTGGGACGACTAAAAGATGTTGCCTCGGGACATAGACGTTAGACTTAATCGGGGTGTTAGTGGTTTGCGGGGCTGTGTATATAGTGTTCTGGGCTTTACTCGATGGTATTTTTGGTGTACACACACGGTACTGTACCGGATTTTACACGGTATGCTATCCCGAAATGAGCCACGAAAATGAGTTTTCGCTCCCTCTTTCTCCGCAGCAGCTCTCTCCGGCCAGCACTATGGAGTCTGGACATATGTCATGGACCTGTCCAGGATAAATTCTTGGCAGAATGCACGCCGTCTCGACGATAATAAAGTTTACTCCCTCCCTCTTCTTGAAAAACGCCAAAATGACCACTACTCCCATTCATACTCTGTGCAGCTCCGCCCCGGGCCGCATAGCGGCGCTGCCGTATGATCTCGTGCGGCACGAGACCCACTCGGGAGAGCTCCAGCGACGTCACGCGGGAGACCCGTGGCGCCACCGGCGGCTTTAGCGCCGGAGTCGAGGAGCAGACGCCGCGGAGGTAACAGCCGAGCCGCGCAAAAGACGTGCTCGAGCGACTGCCGGTGGTGGGTGTCGTGGTGCTGCTGCTGCTATCTCTCCTTCCCTCGTCGTAACCGCTCGCCAGCCGGCGGCAAAAAGCCCGCACGCGCACCACGAGGGGACCGGCGGGTCGCCAGCACCGCTAAGGTGAGGTTCTTACGGCCGGTTGGAATAGGCCGCCGGTGTGTTCGCTCGTGAGCCGTGGGGACGGCCCGGTGACTGGGCCAAGCAGCCATCGATTGAGGAGCAGAAGGGGGCGGCGCGCTGCGGCTATCGATTGGCCCGGCCGGCCACGAGGTTCTGTCTTGGCGAAGGGGAGCGGCCGCCATACCCGCTGCAGGGCGCGTGCCGCTGCTGCCCGCCCGACAGCTGGGCGCAGCGAAGCGCTCTCGCGCGCATCCTTAATCCCGGCAAAGACCAGACTAGTAGAGGGCGGGGAAATGCTTTCGCCTCCGACGAAAAGCTCCCGGTTTCCGTTTGTACCGCGCATCCCTTTGCGGTCCGCAGCGCGCGGACAGAGAGAGCATTCGCTCGGGACGTCGTCCAGTGTATACCTCCCATGCTCATCCCTCACACGCTGAAAAGTGTGTACTTGTGCTTGAATTCGAACGAGATACGCAGCGAGGACGATGGTGCCCGGCAAATTTATAACTACTTTAGAGGACATAGCCGGCTCAGATGCACGAGGCCGCCTGGAAGCATTTAGCGGGATGTCATCCGATGTCTTCCTTGCTCCGCTTGGCTATCCTGCGAACTTTGGGAGAGATGTGAACAGCGCAATCACTTAGAAAGTACGCTACGGAGTTATCAGTTCTTTCTTGCAATTTGGCAGCTAATTGCTTGAACTGCTTGCCATAGCTGGCGAGAAGAGTCTGAGGAAGGCAGCCAGAACAAGTGGACCGCAGTTCAGGTGAAACTTGTTGCAATTGAAAAAACGTGATCAAGTGGTTCTACCGGTTGCAGATCTGTCTAGCGTGATTATGTTAGCTCGTTTAGTAATGGAAGTGAAGATCGGCTCGTTCTGATGATTCGCGCTGCTGTTCCCGTTAGGGACTTGACTGCAACATATTGCTCAATCAGTTTGTCGCTCCCAGCGCCGCTCACGCATTTCTTGCGCACTTGGTTTCCTAGCTTTTTTTTTTTTTTGTGAAACCTCTTGAGATAGGAAAAAAAGGCTGTTTGCCAGGACTAAACGGTAAGGTCTCGGCTTTGCCGTCGAGTCGAACTCGAATGATCGCTCAGAGTGTATCCGGAAAGTAAAATGAACGGATCGACTTCTATATTCAGCAGTGGCAAGTATATGTCGCTACCAAGCTGCGGCCTATGCTTCGCCGCGAGGCCGGGGTACGCCCCTTTGCCGCTTGGGAGTTTTCCGCGCGCGCGAGAAAAAACAAAAAGGAAAAAGTGAGAAGAAAAGTTGTTGGTGTTTCTTAAATTAACCACGGTGTGTTCGATGCCCGATAGCGCTCCTCTCTTTGGGGGCTGCAGAGCAGCAAAAAGATATTTATAAAAGCCACCAAGTCTCTAATCGCATCACGTTTAACGTCGATCGGCGTACGATCTATGTGCGTCGGTGATTCCCTTTAGAAATAATATTATGTCTTTCTTTTACCCGAATCAAAACTGGGTAGTTTTGCGGCCTTTATTTGGAAGCGTTTATGAGTGAACTCTTTTTTTCACCCCAAACTAGTGTCCAACGTAACCGGGCTATTTTGGAAGGGTACGTTACGCTGCGATGCCTCTTTATATGTCGAGATAAGAAGCTATGATCATTTCTTTGTATGAGTCTATTCGCTGTAGCCGTACGCACTCACTTCGCAGCTAATAAAAGCGAATAAAATCGACTGAGTGAGGTTTACGACACTTTTGCCGCGCTGATCACATTTGGGGCCCCCTGCAGCGAGGAGTCTCTGCGGCGCATTCCGCCAGAGTTGCGCAAGTGGCGCTTTTGCGCAGCGGGTCATCATCAGCGCCTTATGTGGTCTCGTTCGATACGCGCTTGGCGCGCAAAAGAACAACCGTTCCGCCGCGGCTGGGAGTAAAGTCGTTTCGCTTCCTTTCTTCCCACAGCGCGACCCGCGGCGACGAGTCTGCCTCCGCCGCGCCGCAGTGGGTCGGTCGTTGCCCTTGGCTCGATACTCCCGCCCGCGCTGGACGTCGCGCCGCTTGATCGGTCCCCGGCACGGGTGTGCCACGGGAATGTCCAAGTCAGCATTCAAGCCGAAATAACTTGCACAATTCAGCCGTTTTCTCGAACGAACGTCAACGTATGTACATATTACATTATTGCCGAAGGTATTGCCATCGGGACATCCTCTTCATATCTGTTCGTCCAAAGGCGATTGTTAACATTCCATGGATGTACGAGTAGTCCATTAGACCTGGATAACTTCCACGCTTAAGTTCTTTCATCCACACTGCAACAGCGCTGTCCGATGGACATCCTATTAATATCTGTGCTGAGTAAGCAGTGAGAGGTGTTTCTACGACCACGCATCAGTTGCTAGTGCGCTCTTGTCCTGTCCGTTCTTGTGTTTTCCGTGTTTTTCTGTGCGCCGTTTTTTGATGGAAGATCTGTGCATCTAAAGGCGAATACGAACATCTTCTGAATGTGCGAAAAATGTCCCAAAGCGGTTGTTTAGATTTGGATGACCAGAGTACACTCGCGGTATAAGACCTGCCTTGTTTCAAACTAAACATGCTCAGACACGGAAGGCTTTGACGTTTATTTTTAGCCATCAGGCGCATGATTACTAATTTAGGCTTTCAATTAGCATCGTCCACACAATCTGTATACATATTGTTAAAAAATAATGCGAACAATAGAGATTTAACCTCTCAATTCAGCATTGGCGCAGTGTCGTTGGCCGCAGACTGTGCGTACTTGTCGAAGGCCCCGAAAGTATTGCAAACAGCAATCTGGCATCTTCCGCTAAAAATCATATAGCCAGTATTTGTGCCTGTGCTCGTTGTTTTTTTGGTCTCGTTTGCATTTAAATAGACCCTAGATACTACTTCTTCACATGCGCTGTACTGTTCGTAAAGAGCATGCAGTTTCCACTTGCAGTCGTTTTACGTCCCCAGGACGCTGAAGACTGCGCCAAAACTGCACCATGATTCATGCCTCAGCCTAGCTGACGCGTACTGCAGCTTCAGCGACGCGTGCGAAGAGGGTCCCCTTTACTGTTGTCAGAGGTACAGGGTTTACCTGCGAACTGCCTTATGCGGCCGCGTGTAAGTGAGTTGACTTTTCAGTCCTCATCTGCAGCAGGTAAGCAAGCGCCGTTTAGACTCTTCCCCATCTCCTTCAGCAGGCTCCAAGAAGGAGGAGGAGGAGGTGAAGGCGGCGGAGGCCGCGCGCTCAAGCCTTCCAGCACGGCGGCTCCAGCGGGCCAGTACCCGTCGACGAACCCGTTCTCTTCAACACCGGCCGCCAAGATTTCCTTCTCAAGCTTCAAGCAGGGCTTCACCAGCACCACAAACTACCTCCGGCGGCGCTTCTCGTCGGGCGACCTCTCGGGGGAGCTCGACGACCAGCCGCAGGCCGCCGGCGGAGATGCGCCCGCGGCGGCCCCGGCGGCCGGCACCAATGCCGCCGGCTCGGCCCAGCCGAGCGAGACCGACCTGTCGCTCAACCTACGACCCAGCTCGGCCACCAGCGCGCCCAGCTCGCCGGCGCGCAGCGGCGTCAGCTCCCTGCTCTCCCGAGGCGCCTCGCTGACGGGACGCGTCGTTGGCGGAGGCGGGGGAGGATCGGCCGCCACCGGCAGGGAGCGACAGCTCACGCTGCTCGTGGTGGACGATGCGCACACCGACTGGGCCAAGTACTTCCGCGGCCGGAAGGTCCACAACGAGTGGGACGTGCGCGTCGAGCAGGCAGAGTTCAAGGACCTGAGCCTGTGGTCCAGCTCGGAGATCGGTGCCACCGTCAGCATGGCCGCCATGAGGCAAGGCACCAAGGTGAGCCACCTTCCACATGGCTCCGGTATGGAGGGGAACGCGCTGTCTTTATACAGCCAATGACGACTCCACAAGTATCAGGGAAAAGCGGTCTATTTCATTTGCTCTTAATCTTTTTTTTTTTTTTGCCGTCTACTCCTTTCCATATATGGACGAAACCACTTGCACCCTTCTGGACGGATGATGCCTATAACACATGTTGAACTTCACTGCAGAAGTAACAAGAGAATTCGTTCTTGCATGCTAACTGGCTGTTTCCTTTCATATTGGAGATTACAACTGCGCATGGTGCCGATCATTTGCTGCGCACGAACAAGGGCCTGTGATCTCCTCTGGCATATTCTGCTGGAACGTGCCCTCTCTATAGCTCATTTTCTCCGCAAATCTGCGTGCGATGTTAATTAAGCATGCAGCTACCACAGACGTTGCAAATGCATCCCATTCGAAATTCTGCTAGCGGGTTTCCCTACTCATCACAGTGGAGCCAACCGAGACGGCCAACCACGCTCTCGAGGCATGGCCTAGGACAAACGCCACGAGAATCAAACCCTCCAAGCGAGAGGTCGACCATCTTGGTAAGGTCAAAAGATGATAATGATGATGACGATGCATTTCAGTGGCGCAAAGGTAGCTTGGCCAAAGAGCGCCGCGACACAAAGTGTTTTTTGTCTACACAAGGTGGGGCCCATACTCCAAGCATCTCACCCCAGAGAAGCCGAGTACCAGGCCAGGGGAAAGCTTGTGCGCATTGCACCACGGATGGGTAGCCGGCGGTACTGGGGATCGAACACCGCACCGTCCGCATGCGCGGCGGATGCCCAAACCACGATGCCACCAATGCAAGGCCAAATGATGTGTATGCGGAAACCCTCAAGCGGAATTTCGCACAGGGTCCACCGAGTGCGAGGGGACCATTTCTGGTGCAGCTGAGGTACCTTGCAAGCGACTTCCAACACTCGAAACGATCCTCAACGCATTCCACCACGCCTGCACAAAGCCAAAGCCTCTTATGGCAGTTGCTGAGAATTTCAGGATAACAGCATGTACCGCGCCACGTGATTACAGAATGTAGTTTGAATTGTGCGTTTGAAGACGTCGATCTTTTACACACCATGGATATTTGTTGCAGTATACTCTCAAAGCGCCCTCAAATGGATCAGTTGTTTGTAATGGTAGAACATCTGCCTCGTGTGCGGCAAGTACAGCGTTTGACAAAAGTTTGGAGCCCAGGGGGTTTGCTTCTGGGCCACACTCAGTGGTTCGTAATGCATCTCCAGCGCTCAAAATTTCTTGAAGGTAAGAAGATTTCTAGTCCTACCTCCTCCAATAGGTAGGGCTGCCACGAATGCTTCAGGAGTCCCAATGCGAGGCTTAGAAGCAAACCCACTGGGCTCTAAACTTTTGACAAAGACTGTACATAGTCGTAACCCCTGAGTCGCCGAAAACCTTCCAGTCTTTTACCGAGTGCCACCAGCAGGTGTTCGGCATCGTGAATGGAAAGGCGCTTGGAAGAGGCGCCACCCTGTCTCTTGACAAGATACTTGACCTAAATCCCTTATAATAAACGATTTCAATGGGAATGCTCCTTGCACATTATGGGGCCGTAACAGCGTCTAAGCATGAGTAGCGCACGAGAATCCCCAACGGTTTCAGCCCGCAGAATAAAGGCGACGAAAAATCTGCAGGAACGAATTTCATGCATTGCAGGCCAAAACACTTTATCGTGCATCTCAGGTCCCACGACTGAACGCGGCAACTCTCCGGTCAAGGCCGCGGCAGCCTGCTAGTGAATGAAATCATCTTTCGATGTTATACGAGTATGTACGTCGCCGACGCGCAAGAACCGCAACAGCCCTCGGAGACAGTGGCTCCTCCAAGTCCAGGACAGGAAATGTGGCCGCCTACGACTGTTTGCTCTTGCACAATGCGCGAGTTCTTTGACCGCAGGCGTTTTACGTATTCGGTAGCTGCGCGGCCGATGTGTCCACGAAAGATGCTCTGCAGTCTTTCACCTGCAAGGAGTTGCCGAAAGCCACCAAAGGGAACAAAGGGGAGCGCGAGGGCAGGCAAGGTCTGCACGGGCTAGATGTATAGACCAGTCTACTCAAGTGGGCCCAGTTTGCCAAGTACTATTCCAGACGACGAGGCTGTTAACGTTCTTTGTTGCATTGTACTTGCTTAATTGTTTTGATCAATGGCCTACTGCTGCCTCCACGACGAAGGAGACAGGGCAGCGAATCGGCAGAGTTTGTACAGACATCAGTTCCAGAGGAAGGGAAAGAAGCTGAATGGGCGAAAATTGGAGATTTCCTTTAGCCTAGTAATTTTCCCGGTGCAGGTGGTTCGCTCATTCCGGCCCGACATGGTGCTCGTGCGGCAGCATGTTCGCGACGGCAGCCGCGACGACCGGCCCTTCCTGCTCGGGCTGCGGCTGGGCGGCGTGCCGGCGGTCAACTCGCTGCACAGCCTCTACAACTTCCAGGACAAGCCGTGGGTGTTCGCCCAGCTGCAGAGCGCCCAGCGGCGCCTCGGCCGCGAACAGTTTCCCCTCATGGAGCAGAGCTTCTTCCCGAACCACGCCGACATGGTGGGTATGCACTCACACAGCTCCTATAGAAGTTGCCAGAAAGTGCGACAGATGGCGTCACCAGGAAAGCCGCGGAAAAGCTCCAAGCATTGAGTTTCAACACAATATAGCGAGCCGAGCGATTTGCTGATACATTCTAAACCACCAGCGCAAAACGAGACGAAGTTCAGATACTGAAAACAAGCACTGACTCGCAGCTATTTTTTCTTCAGAACGAGACACATATAATTATACACTTATGCAGAAGCAGCCATACAGAAAGCATAACAAAAGGGTAAACGATGATTTGGTTACCCTTTTGTTATGCTATGTGTATGGGCGCAAAATGTTGCACCTTGACTGAAGGGAGGGAGGTGGGAATGGTTTCGTAGTGGAGGGCTTTCGACCACCAATAATTTTGATCGCCTGGGGATCTTGAAGCCTCCTTCGAAACGCGGCCGCCGGTGGGGTTCGAACTTGGGTACTCCGGCTCAGTAGCTAGCGCCCTTCCATCTTTCGCACTGGCAGTTTACAATGAAGTTACAAGCTTTAGTTAATTGATAGAAGAGCAGAGCTTTATCCGGATATATTCAATGTTAACATTTTATTTGCGAGGTTTCGCCTTTCCCGCCCGAATGCGGATGCATGATTTAGTCGCTGAGCTCCATTACAGAGCCCCTTAAACCGCAAAACTCTTCGTTTGCCTTAATGCTTACACGGCCTAGATATGCTGCAGTATGGCAGGAATAAAAAATCATCATCACGATTACCTTCATAGCCTAGCTGCGTGAAACAACTTTACTGAGCGGACGGTTGCTTGCTGGCATGTCGCCACGAATTTGACATGGCTGCACAAAAGATGACTTCAATTTACTAGCTATTCCCTTTTCCCTCTCAAAGTAAAAAAAGAACAGTGCACGGTGAGCAGAAACAGCCATCTGTGTCGCACGTGGCCTGAATGCCGAGCGTAGCGGTGGACCGCGCACGTTCCCGTTCGTGTCCATCGTCGGGTCGTTAGAGCCCATTCATGCGCCGTTGTTTTTATATTTTCTTCACGCTCGATAGCCCTGGCGTTGCAGGAACCGCAGACTTTTTTAAAAAGCATTGCCTCGCGTTCTTTTTCAATACTTTCTACTTCTAGGCACCACAGAGAGTAAGGACGAGTGGGCAAGCGACGTGAGGTTGACGGAAGGGGGGAATACTTTCGCGACGCAGAGCTCGTGGATAGCTTATTCGAGTGGGCGCTCAGAGAGCGGCATGTAGGGATATACCTTGCACCCAACACACGTGTTTCATGTTATACTGCGCAAGTTGCTCCGTTTTCACGTCGCCGTCCCATAAGCATGCTCCATTCGGCAACGAAAAGTCTACGCACACATATAAGCGGATTAGACACGGGTGAAGAACGTGGTCCTTGGCACACCAACATGACGGTCGCTATGGCGTCGGTACAGGCCACGTTTATTAGCAGCGCCTGCGGTACCACACTGACCCCCGCGGAGGGCTGGTGTAAATGAATACCGACAAGTGCAGGAAGCCGTGTATCGGGTTGGCAGCGTTCCCTTTTCCCTGCGAACCGTCTCCTGTCTCGACATTCATCTTGAGAGTCGACGTATGCCAGTGTGTTCTTGAACAACTCAAGGATCGCTGTGCCGCGGGGCAAATGCAGAGCAGGTGGGAAGTTCTCCCTTTTGGCGCAGCTGGCGGCGTCCAAGTTCCCCTGCGTGGTCAAGGTGGGCCACGCGCACGGCGGTCTGGGCAAGGTGCGCGTGCAGAGCCAGCAGGAGCTACAGGACGTGGCCGGCCTGGTGGCGCTGGCCGGCGGCTACTGCGTGGTCGAGCCCTTCGTCGAGGCCAAGTGCGACCTGCACATCCAGAAGATCGGCGCCGCCTACAAGTGCTTCGTGCGTAAGAGCATCAGCGGCCACTGGAAGGCCAACGTGGGCTCGGCCATGCTCGAACAGGTGCCGCTCGCCGACCGACACCGGCTCTGGGTGGACACCGTCTCCGAGCTCTTCGGTGGACTCGACATCTGCGCCGTCGAGGCAATACAGGCCAAGGACGGCAGGGAGTTCATCACCGAGGTGCGTGCCCTGGGTATTTCAAATCTCAGGACCGCCAGGAACTGATTTTTCAGATGGGCGTAATTTCCCCCAGTCTGACCTCCCAGGTCAAACCTTGCTACCGTCCTCGACTACGCTGGGGTATTGCCGGAAGCACCTTGACTAGCGACCCATAAAAGAAAAGGACAGGACACAATCAAAGAACTAGCGTGTACTGGTACTCACCTATGGGCCAGAAACGTGGAGGCTAACAAAAAGGGTTCAGCGTAGCGAGCTACGGAAAGGAAAGTTGTAGGTGTAACGTTAAGAGAGAGTGGGTCAGGGAACAAACGCGGGTTAACAACATCCTAGTCGATATCAAGAGGAAGAAACGGGCTTGGGCAGGACATGTAATGCGAAGGCATGATAACCACTGATCCTTAAGGGTGAGGGAGTGAATTCCAAGAGAAGGCAAGCGTAGCAGAGAGCGGGAGGAAGTGGGGAGGGCGGCTGAAATCAAGAAGTTTGTATTTGCGGGGCCGCGGCTGGAGCAGGGCACGGTTAACTGGGGAGACATGGGACAGGCCTCGGCCCTGCAGTTGGCGTACTCAAGCTGATGATGTTCCCTGTCCTTCTCCCATGGTGTCACGGTTGTTTGTCGGTGCTAGTCAAGATGCCTGAAATAACGAAGTAGCCTAATATGCTTTAGAGGCAAATTTTCATTAGGTTGGGTCTTTCCGACAAGGAAAGGCCAGCACGTGGACGCCTGGAAGCGAGGCACAGATTAATCGCTTTACAACCGACGTCGCAGGCCAACGACTCGGCCATGCAGCTGCTAGGGGAGAGCCAAGAGGAAGACAGGCGACTCATCGCTGATCTGGTGCTGCAGCGGATGCAACAGTACTGTCGGCCGCCTCAGCAGATGGGCACGGCACCGCCGGCACCCACCGCCGCTCCCGCTCCCACAGCGGCGGCGGCCGGCGCGCCCGCCGTCGCCACCACTCAGTGAGTGCAGTGCTCGGGCACGTCCCGCCTTACAACCCGACCGTGGGCCGTGTAATAAACGCCTCACTCATTCACTCCACGCGGCCAGCTCTTAGGTCCCACTGATTCGGTACAATACGTCGGTGCCAGAAGTGCAGCTCGTGGACACCAGAAATGAAGGAGAGGGCTGAGTCGGGCTGGTTGGTTCATGTTGAATGGTACGGCAAAACAGCGCTGACGGACGGGACGGATGTGTGTTTGTCTCATCTTCTTCCGTCCCGTCCGTCAGCGCTGTTCTGCCGTACCATTCAACCAGAAATGAATTCACATATCGTACACTTCCTTAGATAAACTCTAACTGATCGCTGCTTCCGAGTTCGTTTAGGCGCGCTTTCGACGTCCTGCGATCTTACTTATTTTTATATATTTATTTATAAAGTATACCTACAGCGCCCGCACTGGGACATTATTATAGGTAGGCGTCACGTACGTGACGGCGTCGTAGAAAATCTGATGGGCGAAATTCGTGTAAAGTTTAAACAGCAATATAGGAGGCGTCTTCTAGGATCTTCTCAGCTATGCTGACTTCGCGAACGAAATAGTTCGCTGGTTGAGCCAGCAGGGAGTCAGGGGTAGCCTCCATGTAGACAAGGCAGTAACGACCAAAATGGTATGCAAGGTGCTATTGCGTCACGCCAGTACAAATGAGCGCCGATGGAGCCGATGAAAACTCGGGAACCTGACTGGAACTTAATTTTTTGTGTTTTGTACCTGTCGTTCTGCAATATACAGCCATAATTAAAGTAACTGGCTTTTTCATCCGCTGCTTCAATGCACACGTCACTTCCCTTCTGGCTCTGCGTCGCTCAAAGAAAACTGAAGAATACTTCTATCTGCTAAGTGGCTGGCTTATTCGCGCTCAAATTTCCCACAGGGGTGGCATCTGGCGGTCAGTTTGTTTCGTACTACGCTTGGGTTGGGCATCATTCCGTGAGAATTAATCGGAAGTCCGCATCGCACGCGTCGATGCCAGGCCAGAAAAGATGCGTTCGCAACAGCTATAGCGGCAGCGCCTTCTTTAGCCCGCGAGGCGACGGGGAAGACTTGGTTTCGCGTCGTCTGCTTCCGTTATTATGCCGCCGACGCGCGAAGGCACTGCAGGTACAGCTGCTGCGAAAACGCTTTTGCTGCGGCATCTCCGCATACTTCCAATTCTTGCCGAACTGGTCGGCTAGCCAACGGTTTAGCAGCGAGAGAGGCATTCTTCGACTTCCTCTCTGCGACGTACCATCCGCTGTGTTCATTTCACTGGGCTATGGACGGATTTAGGACAAATGTCACCACAAATGCTTGGGGGTCGCTATAACTGTACCGGCTCAGAGGCGACTTACGCATGCGCAGTCGCTCAGGTCCGGTATACAAGATCAATGTTCAGCTCTGGACTCCCGGTCGGATGGTTACAAGCAGATCTTCGGTTATCTGGTACGCCCAACTTGACCTCGGGCCCGTATCGTGGGCGCAGCACCACCCGAGGCAGACCTTCGCGACTGAACGCGCATGGCGCGCGCGCGCGTTTCAACACCGGCTCCTCGCACCTCGCAGGGAACCTCGCGCCAACACACGGCCACGGCGGGAGAGTCAGACGAGCGAGAAAGGCGAGGATCCTGACGACACCATGAGAAACCTGCGCAAGACCTTTGCCGGTGTGTTCGGCGACATGTAGGCGGGGCAACGACAGGCGCGCCCCCTACCGCCACTGGCGCGCATCGAACAGCAGCAAGAGCAGCCGCCATCGCCGCAAAGAAAAGGGGGGAACCCCGCTTAGCGTAGCTCATCATGTACTAGAAAAAAAAAAAACGTTGCAGGGCAACCTCGATGACGACACCCGAGTCCCCACGAGGGACGACGGGAAATAGCAGGACGCCTGCTGCCTAGACCAAAAAGGCAGATTTTGAGGTCCCGTTGAGAGAGGGTGATCTACCCTCCAACTCCGTGGGAACGACTGCAGCTGCTTCGTTCCATATGGAAACGCGCGTCCCGGCCAAAAGCATTTCCGCGTAGGGAGATGTGAAGTTACTCTCCGCGTCTTAGAAGAGCTTCTCGACGCCGTCATTCTTTTCACGGGGCTTGAAGAGCTACCATGCTAGAGACTACGCACGCGCTAGACAAACTATCAAGGAGGACGAGCAGTAGTCAAGAAAGCCCTCGGTTACCTCAGATCACATGGCTTTGTCATAAGTTGTGCATGCGTAGCGTCATGGCAGCTAAACGCCAAGCAACAGACCAAGTCGCGTTCAACCAGCAGAACCGTCCTCTGTTCGGCGAGCCTTCTTTCTACTAACTGTCAGGCGATTTCTTTTTTTTTTTCTTGAGCAGGAGTCTGACGTCACCCCGTGACTTATGAAACGAGTAAGCCCAAATAGCGCTATCCTCTGAATTCGTCACCGACAATCAGCTAGGAACTTTTAGAAGGCCCTGTGTGACCGCTCCTGGTTGAAGAGTCGAAAACTTCTCTGACAGTGTATGTTAACCTCACTTTCAGGCCTGATGGCCAAGGTTAGCACTTCTGGACACTGTTCGATAATGGTCAGGTGACACTGAACAGCTCACTCCGCACAAACTCACATGACATCACCCGCAGCAGTCTTAAAAGCAATGTATCTTTACCAAATGGCAGAAAAAGGGATGTACTAGTCCATACGGCACTACAGGTGGCATTAGACTTTCTGTGCATAGCATAACACATATAAAATTCGTCAAACAGTCAACATACATGCTCTTCCAGATGGCCTTACATAGGTTATGGGCGGCTCAGCCATTTGTTTGTAACACAGCGGGTGAGGCAACCCAGCAAATAAGACCTTGCTGGAAATATAAGCGAAAGGTAGTTAAAAATGGCTGCAAAAGAGTTGCAATCTCAGTCCTGTAGCAAAACCCCAGCGACTGTGGCACTGAAGCAAGGGCATTTTGCAACACGGACAAACTGAGTTTGAAGCATGTGTCCCTGGATGTCTAGGAGGCAGCGTACTATTATAATCTCTCAAAAGCCAGAGGTTTAACACGCTTTCACTGTGGGTTCCTCCATCGACTACGGTAGACACGGCGGACGCACTGGCATGACAGCACACCAGATGTAGGCGCCTCTAGATGTGCCCTCCACACATAAGTCTATGCAGGAAACTTTTTTGCAACGATGCTGTTTCAAAATGAGGCATTTTTTTTGGAAGAAACTGATATGGTAGCTTCTTGAATGAATGGATGAATGGAAAGGACCGGTAATATTCAGCTTCAGAAGACCACACCTTTACATTTCCCACAAGCTCTGTAGCAAACACCCCAAGAGGGAAAGAAAAAAAAAAAGTGCGACAAGCATATGGCTACCCTATTCCAGAAGCATGTTTTTGGAGTAGACTCCTTAAGATCTAATACGTGAACAAGCTTTATTTGTGTAGTCCCGATCAGAGGATGTCGTAAAACAAGCGTGATACCCCCTTATGGCTGCCTTCAAATGCCTAAAATGTTCTGTCAGTCTTGGCACTGAAATGGCACATAAACTAAAGCAGTCGTGAAAAACTGCTATTGCCTGAACTATTATTGACTACTTAAAAAAAAAAGAGTTTTTCGCAAAAAGTACTGGAAGCTATCGGCAACAAGGCAACAGCGAATCTGGCAAAGGTGTGCAGTTTCTGTGGTATGCTGTATGTTTGCCACAAACGAGTATATGTGAAAATGCCCTTTAGTAACTCCAAATGTTCACCCTGTTATAGTAAACTGTGAAACATGAAAGACCATTGATGCAGAAGCTATTGGACTTTCGAGGTGGAATTTTCGACCAGCTTTGCTTATATGGCTAGTCAGGAGGCGTGCTGGCACCTGGCGACCTCACACAACCACACTAGACTACTATGAAAGAAAAAAAAAAAAGAAAACATCCCGAGATAAAGCCTACTCTGCGTAGTTCCCTAGGGGGCTCGTGTGTAGCAACGAGGTTCCCCTGCACTGCGCTCCTGTTGCGAGCAAACGTGATGCTGGAGCAGTTTGTGATTAACGTCGTAACACAGCGGCCGACTAGTTTGCAGACATGCCGTGGCAGACACTCTAGCTCAATGGATGGTACAGGTGGCCACATGTCGTCATGCAACAAAGTAACCGCATGCATTAATGGCACCTGGTGGCGCAGAATGCACACTTCCCACCGTGTGTTTCCTTGAGAGCGCTCGGTCAACAGCCTTTCCAGCCACCAGGCGGCAACATCACAACAGTGACTCTGAGCCTTCAGTGACACAAACCTGCCACATCAGAGATGAAAGTTTTCATTACTCAACACTGTTGCTCAGTGTTCTTGGACCGCTGCGGCACAGTTTGACATCAAGGTGAAAAGCGGCGTTTTTCAAACAGGAAGGCTTTGTCGCAGTAACTGAAAATGTCTAAATGAACAAACTTCACAAGCAAGCTGTGCATTCTGAAAAAATTCTTGCAATGTTTGTTCAGAATGCCACAGTAGTCTGTGCATCCAAGACTCATCCCTGGCCATGGAGCAGGGCCTCTGCCACGATGTGTCTCTTCTCTGTCAGGCTGTGATGTGCACGCAAGGCAGCGAATGTTTCGCGGCTTGCATAGCTCGTTATCAGTGCTATGATATAGGCCCCGAAATGCACAGTGTTTGCCCCCTTGGACAGTCAGTCGGAGGCAGCAGTGCTCGCTGCTCGCAACAAGTGTCCAGCTAAGGTGCTGTCTGCAAGCCGTTTGCAGAAGGATGGCCACAAGAAGCAGCACATCGGCGAGAAGGTGCAGAAGCACTACAGAAACAAGCTTCGCCTGTTTCAGAAGGTTCCAAAGTTATTTAGCAGTTAGGTACTTAATGATAAGCACTGCAAAACAAATAGAGTCCAAACTCCATTTAGCTGTAACTTCCCTCTTCAAACAACCATGCCACGTATGGCAAATATCCCAATGGACGCAAACTGAAACAGATGCCAAGAACGGACTTCCATAAGCCAGCGTATGCCAGGCTTTAAACGGTGCTGCTAGAAGGCTCGAGTTTGTTGCCTTAGTTCTGTGGCCATCCCTCTCGCTGCGTGCTCAGAGTTAAAACTCAGGCTGACTATCTTTATGCGTCACTATGGAGCCGAAGGACTCCGTTCTCAGTGGGTGTGATATATAAGTGCTAATCAATTGTGGACTGTTGTTCCGCACACTCGGGTGCCACCGCCATGGTGACCCCAAACTCTGTGGACAAGCAAGTTCTTCTTCGGATGTCTACCTGTAGAAATAAATGTGCGTGCCCGCTTGCCCTCCTCATCATCCTCCTCCTCCTCCCTCTGCTCTCCTCCTTTCAAACAACGACGATCGTCTCGATGATCACTGCCAGGCTTGCCAGCCCAAGAGTCACTCGAGCCGGTTGTGTTGCTGTACTACTGGCGCTTGCAAAATCCACAAAAGAAAACAGCATTCCCGAAATGCACACTCATGGATGGTCACGTAGGACAAAGAAGGCAATAAAGAATGTGGGCATCTGAAATGTGTTGTAATATGTACGCGCTCTTTTTGTGCAGTAAGTACTTTCTTAGAGCATGGGTTCTGGTCTACGAGCACTGTTAATGCAGAGTGACTTCGATTAACGAAGCACCAGATAAGTGCTGAAAATCAGCATTATTATGGGTTCTCTTGAGCGCTTCCTCTTTCGACTTAAAGGCCAATTCACAAGAAAATTGCTTTTACTTGTATTTTCTGCACCAGCAGAACAATGTAATCATAGAGCAGATTTTCTTTCACTCAAGTTGAGCTGGTGCTTTCATCAGGAAAGATGATTATACTCCAAGCATACAGCATAGCTCACAGGTGGCCCAATTTACACGGTAAGCATGCGAATTTGTGCTTGTACTAGTTGTCACGACAATGAGCCGCATTACATGTCACGCTCCAGTGTGATGCCTGAAGGAAAGAAAATTGGTGGAGACACCATCAGAACATTCAATTATTTACTCAATCCACCTGGATTAGACAAAATTATTCACCACAGTAAAGTGCATGTTCCCTCTTCAAAGCAGAACTGGTTCAAAGTTGCCCCCAGGAAACAGGCACCACATTTTCAACCAATGCAGGAAGTGCACTGGATTTGTTATCTGCAATATGTGGACTTAACTGTCACATACAATGTACTAGTGCCCTCACCACAAGCTGCACCGATTAAGCAAAATGTGAGGTGCAGCATTTCGACTCATTCAGGTGAAGTAAAAACGTATGGCTTATGCTTAGGTGTTGGAACTTTTAGGTTTTTATTGTTCAAAAATGTGGCGGACTTTTTTCGGTGTTTATTTCAGAACACCACACACGGTATTTCTCAGCGAATATTGTTTTCTACATACAAATTTTTGGTTTTTATCAATGAAGCATATGATGTCCCTGTCCGATCAAAAGTGACGTGCAGTTTACATTAGCTTTTTTTTTTTTTTTTTTTTACTAGAAGCTCATGCAGCAGTGTTGTCTAAGAGTTGTCTTTGCAGAAGAAAGTCATACAGTTGTAACAAAAAGCAGGAATGCCAAAGCTAAATGACTGGGCCTTGTAGAAGACCGCACACACCATGCTCCGTGTGCAGAGGCAGCGGTGGAGCTGCCGCTTAATCATCGCGGAAGCCAGAACACGACACCTTCGTGCCATTCATGCATGGTTTTGCATTGACCATTGCTTGTTACGGCTCCAAAAGTTTTCAAAGTCCTTACATGCAGCCGAAAAACCTATTTAACGAAGCGATGGTCCGACGTCGATGGATAAGTCTGAGCAGACTGCACTACTCTAGCCAGTGCTTAGCTAAGTGGTCAAGCCTTCCTATCTGCAACGGCATGTCTAAGTTTGCGGATCAAACCATCGTAACAACTCACGGTCACTGTACTAAATCCCCAAGATACCTTTGCCTCACCATGTTCTTGGTTCCTGCACGTTATAAATTTTCTCCTGTGACTTACTGTAACTGGCATTGAATGACCAATTACACGTGACATGCATGCCAGAAATACTGGCCTTTTTGGTTCAAACAGAATTTGGAAAAGTGATTTCGGCTTACTTTTACCAGTGTTTTTCGGTTTAAACTGGAAAGTACAGCCTCTACCTATGCTCTATAAGCACAGTGCTCCAATTTATTCACCTACTACGTGCATCAAGACAGCAGAATTAGATATATAAAAAGATTGCCATGACACTCGAGCACAAGTTTAACTACAAGCGACTGCATTGTACTAAATGCCTCTTCACACAGCGCCCGTCTGTTGTGTCTTCCTTCTATCCTCATCCAAGTTCGCGCTGTTCTTCAGGAAAATATAATACCAACTCGCCCAAGCATCCATTTTAGCACAGTTGAGAGTCACAAAGGTTATGTGACCACTGCAACTTTCGACCAATGTGCGGGTGAACAGTATCGATGTTGACATGAGCAAGTGCAACATATGAACCACTTTCACGAATGCTCTCGCTCAGGCCAAGAGTTGGTGGGTGGTCTGCAATGTTACTAGTAACGATAAGCTGGATGTAGAACAAGCTTCAGTTTGATTCCGAGGCACTGCTGGTTGGTTTAGCGGAATGTGAACTGGGGTCGCAAGGCTTTCTGGAGAGCCTAGCAGGTGTGACTACCCTGCAACTGCTTTTCGAAGAATGCGACCGAGCTGCCGCGGTGGCTCAGTGGTTATGGCACTCGGCTACCGGCCTGAAAGACGCGGGCTCGATCCCAGCCACGGCGGTCGAATTTAGATGGAGGTGAAATCATAGAAGCCTGTGTACTGTGCAATGTCAGTGCACATTAAAGAACCCCAGGTGGTATAAATTTCCGAAGCCCTTCACTACAGCGTCCCTTATATCCTGGGTCGCTTTGGGTCGTTAAACACACCCATAAACCAAACTAAATGATTGCGACCATTTGCAATTGTTGCTCTGACTAAAAATGATGCAGAACCTCTGCAGCTCGCAAGTGTGAATGGGCATGAAGCAGACTCACACAGGCCTTACAGCCAACTCAGTCAGTCTACTTTTATTGAATCATGCTGCTCGTCGGCATCTCCTGCTGCACCTTGTGATCAGCTGGGTTGGGGGCGCTCTCGTAGCTGCACAACACTATCCCCTGCCTCTGGGCCTGCAGAGATTCAGAGTGTGCACTGCCGAATTACACGCTTGTCCTCAACATTAACAGTGGTAGAAATTGCTAAAGCTCCGGTCTCACTCCCACAACAACACTTGAGTGAACACGATGCAATGCTACGTGCTTATTAAACCAGCACCACCTCACAAGAGAGCTTGTGTGTTTGTAGATGCGACACAAAATCAAACTGCCACTGTCAAAACTGTTAGCAAAAACAGATCTGGGAACTCAAATCTTGTTTTCAAGAGCTCAAGGGGCATTGACATCGCATGTACAGCCTTTGTCAAAAGTTTAGAGCCCAGGGGGATTGCTTATAAGCACTATTGTGGCACTCCTGTAGCACTAATGGAAGCCCTACGCATCGGAGGGAGCAGGACCAGAAATCCTCTTACTTTCAGGAGATTTGGGACGCTGAGGACGCATTACGATCAAAGCAATGCGGCCCAGAAGCAAACCCCCTGGGCTCCAAACTTTTGACAAAGGCTGTACATGTCTGTTTTGTTTCTCAACGGTACTCAGCGCACCACAACCGTTCCCACAGCAACGGCCGTATGCTCTGCCAATGTAAATGGTTTTAGCAGGTGCTTAAACTATGCATACTAGCCAGCCTGTCATTTTCTTTGCACTAGTGAGGGTTTATCTACCCTGTCCAGAAAGACGAATGACTGCAAACACCTGCAACGCATTAAGGCCAGGAACTCTATGCAATGAAACTGCCATGAGCACAGATTCATGCAGGACAGAATGTGAATTCGTTAAGCAGCACAAGTGGGAGGATAACGCACAGAGCAAAAGATAAACGCGGTACGGCGGTGTGGCGAGCCGTCCAATTTCACAACAGTCAAAAAGATTGTGAACGTACCTCTGAGAACTCTCCATGCAGGCCGATGTAATAGACACGTGTCACGTCATCGCCAAAGTTGCCCGGGAAGTGGAGCGACAGGTGATGCACGCTGGAGAACTTCAC
The DNA here is from genome assembly GCF_055824585.1 of Amblyomma mixtum. NCBI lineage: Eukaryota > Metazoa > Arthropoda > Arachnida > Ixodida > Ixodidae > Amblyomma > Amblyomma mixtum. The sequence goes on along the minus strand of NC_143018.1, from coordinate 8,786,629 downwards.
AGCCCTGCAGAGCACCACAGCCCGCTCGTCACCCTTTGGCCATCACATCGACCTCCGCCAGTAGCGTAAACCGCCCAAAGGCTACCACACAGAAACGTGGCGACCATACAGAAGCTACCACACGCAAGCCAAAAAAGCAGCAAACCTGAGAGGGTACTCTAGGCTGCCACTGGCATCGTGCTGGAGCTCAAACTCCTGCTCAGGTGCTGCACGAGCGTCACTGAAGGTCATCTGAGGCCGGTTCTTGAATCTGCAAGAAGACATGCCCACATCATGCCGGTAACACTGTGAGGACGCGGTGGCATGAGGTCTGTTGGATGAAAGCAGTGGCATGCTGCACCTGCATACCCACTTGTCTTACAATATGCAGTTCAATGACCAGGCATTGAAAACAGAGAAAAGTTATGAATTTCCAGGACTTTATCACAAATGGTCCCTCCACTGCAGAAATGTAAAGAAATGAGATTTGTTGAGAAAAAGACAATTGCAACATAATTACATTTAATGCTGACGATTTCTGAATGTCGAAGAAAAATAAAATAGGTCGCAAATATGCAGGCACACAGAGTAAATTAGAGGCAAAACTGAAACCTGCTCCAATACCTGCTAAGCAGCACTATGACCACAGAAATTTTAGGCTGTTTTGCTGTTAGAGTTGGCTTTTGCAATTTTTCAGCAGGCCTCCTATACCACTGGCAGCTGCCACTTTGACCTTGCTTTGATAGGTATGATGGAAAACACAGAGCATGTCTAAAAGTATGCTAGCAATTCATGTAGCTCTGCAAGCAGAAATGAAAATTCCAATATTTTTTTAGGGGAATCCCTCGACGAGGAGCAGATTTGTAATAGGGGAGTAATTACTCATTAGTATCCACCCAAGTGCAGTCATACAGCTTCAAAGAAAAGCTAAACAGGTTCCACAGAAACTTTGTAGCTAAAGGGGTCATGACATGGCTTACCAGCAAATCATGCTTTTACGCTGCAGTTACTAGCCAGGACATTATTATGCGCACTTAAAAAGCAAGTAGGGCTCTACGTGCACATTTGTGCTAGAAATTGTAATTTGAAGTTATTGGCTCTAAGCCCCTACCCATGGCAGCACTGGCCATAATGAAGCAGCTTGAGTGAAGTCATAAACTGACAGCACCATCGTCTGCTGCGAAACCGCCATGCACAGTTGGTGCTGAGCAGACTGTGCGCCTACTTGGGTGCGGCCGCGGCACATTGTGGAGAAGTCAACCAAACTGGGCAGAAGCTAGACAGAAAAGGGATGAACACAGGCCTTTGTTGCCTTTATCAGCCTCCAACTTCACCCAACCCTGAACAATGAACAAATCATTCCCTACACTCACTACGCACAGTTCAGTCACAAGCAAGCATATAACTATCGGTTTATATCGTCAAGAACGGCGAGCGTACCAGTGTTGCCCAACTGCCCACATGGTTCAGGAGAACTTTTAATCATTCAATTACGAATTGTTCGCAGTACCAAATGAGCTCATAATGTGTCCAGTTGTTTGAGATGTGTAGCGAACAACATCCAATAAACAGCTAGAGTCCAAGAAATGGTGTCATGACCCCTTTAAAGAATAATTCATCGTGTACCGGGGTTATAACCCCAGAACATGGCCTGTCTGGAGCAGTCATTCTACCAGTTAAAGGGGCCCTGCAACGTAGATAAAGCATGAGGTCTTTATTCTCTTTATGCAGAGTAATGGATACTGTGGCGAATGAACGCCCAAAGAGATCGCCGAAATCACAACATTTAATATCTTAATCTTCTCCACCAATGCTCATTTCGAGCTGACGGTGTCGCAACGCAGAGGAAATGAGCTGGCATCGAGAGTGGGCACTGCCTTTCTGATCGGTTGGGCATCCAGTTTGAATATTGTTCCATCATACTCGCGAAATTGATCAAAAACGTTACGTCGCTCAGTACTGAAAGCTTTCTGCATGCCACAAAAACTGGAAAGAAACAGTGAAAGCAAACGAAAATGAATAACAATAAAGCTAGAGGGCATCAATTTCCATTCCACTGAAAACCTTCGTGGGGGTGAGCGCTGTTCAAACACCACCAAGAAGGCGGTGAAAAAAAAAAAATTCAGCAGCTGGGCGGCGTCTCTTCATGAGGCGTTCCTCTCGTTCTTTGGGTGTCCCAGCCACCTACTTAGCCTTTCTCGCCTTGCTTTCACTCTGTCGGCCAGCTTTGTACCATGCGTCGACTTCTGGATCGGAAGACTCAATTTCACGCAGCCTCTATTGCTGCCGTCACGAGTACAATCGCTCTCCTTCTTCCATGGTGCGCATCTGAGGAGCGAGCACATCGCTTCCGGCTTATATCCCAGCTGCGCGGCGCGACTCTGCGCATGGGCAGTGAGGTGAAGCGATGATGTCACGCACGGCGGAACTCAACGCAGCGGCTGCGGCGGAAGCCGGCGCACACTTGTGGCTCCAGCACAACTGGTTGCCACGATAACGGCACATGCGCAGTAGTGGCCTTTGCCCAGCTCCACGAAATGTGCTTTTGCTAGCCTAGTGTAGCTTTTGCAACAAAAGCCCCAAAAATATAAAGAGAAAGGCCGGACAGAAAACGGGATGTGAAGTTGGGGGGGAGAGCCTTCCAATCAATCCTACCGACAAAGAAACATCGGAGAGCTTCCTTTGTTGTTAGTCGCCCCTGCCCTGTTAATGGCACCACGTAGCGTACACGGGGCGAGGAACGCCATCATCAAAGCAACAATCACATGCAAGCTTCTGCTGCGTGTGTGCTATGCGTGGCTTTGATTGGAAGCGCCTAATCTCAATACTCAGTGAGTGAAATGGTTAAGTGAAGCGCGTTTTCATCTGATCTTTTTATTTTGAATTTTCGAAGTGAAATAGCTTTCGTTTGCATGCTCCGATTTCAACAATTCTTTTTCGCACTGGTCTTTGGAACGCATGATGAATCTATGATGGTATTAATTGGTACAGAGGAAAGCAATGTGATGCACTTTTAAGCTAACCAGGACGGCTAGCAGATAGCAGGATGAGATAAGATAAGCCAAGAGATAAGTAATTACCATTTAATAAGATATTGAAATCATTGACATTTTCACACTGTTTTAGAGTTAATACGGAGGGTAATACAGGGCTAAGATGAAATGCCGGTGAAACCAAACAGTCTGTCACTTAACCCAACCTTTTCGATGACCAACCGCGGCAGATTTCAATCATGAATGCACAGCTCTGTGGTAGGTGAATGACACTCACATGCGGACTTTGGACGGGTGTGTGCCAGCATCTCCTCCAACCACCAGGATGGACTTGAGCTTCACATTGCCCGTAAAGCTGCAAGGCACACACACAAGGGGGCGAGTGATGGCAGCGGGCCCGCATGCCTTGCTCAGCTATGGTACGCACGGAATGTTGAAGAGCAGCTCCTCGTCAGCGTCACTGTCCACATACTGCAAACACCGGAAACAAGAAAGCTCTCAGGCTGCACAACACTTCCACTGCAACTACGGGCACATCCAGTAAAATATCTAATTTGATTCGTGGATTTCTATGCAATAAACACACAGCTATTCTCTGGGAAACCTCCATGACCATGATTCTGCACAATGATAACATTGCAATGAGATGGCTATGGTCACCACTCTGTTTCATTAGAACAACTTGCTGCATACTTATGCAATGCACGACGTGATATTTTTTCCTCATGCAGCAGCAGAAGCCTACAGCATGATGAAATATGCACAAAGACTTGTAAAGCAGGCCTTTAAGGTATATACTATGTAGCTAAAAAAAAAAAGGTGAAACCACACTGAGAGCAACTCTGACATAAGTCAGTCTTGGAATTAAAGAGGCCCTCAAATGATTTTGATGGTAATATTCTAAAGAAACAACTCTGCAGAGGTGGTCTTTGTGAGTATTCAAGTCAAATTTAAAGCTCTGCATGGACCCGATAAGTTGTGAACAATTTTTAAACATTTCTGCTAGCATCCGAATACAGTGAAATTTCCCGTATCCCACTGATGTAAAGTGGCGAATCTGGGCAAGCCTTCTCATTAGGTGTGACGTGGGTGGGACTGGGCACAGAGAGGTGCAGTCTCGACCTGCTTTCTTTATATTTTTTTTCTTGCATCCACGGGGCTCAGTTAAAGGGAGAGAGGAGAAGCACCATTTATAACTGCCAATGTCTTCAGCATTAATGAAGCCAGCTTAAAAACTTCTGCCCTGCAGTGACGAATGATGGCATACCGATCGCTTGTGCAATTTTTCCAACCTCCGTAAGTATCATTTTGAGGTTCCTTTTAACTCGATTTTTGCCACCTAACCACACCTCGTACACTATTCTTTCCAATAATAGTTTAGCTAGCTGCAATGCCCCAAATGCAAAACAAATTTGCACCGAAGACCTTGCTGCCTAAGCCTTTGTTTTTGTAATTATGGTTTATGTTATTTAAAGTCCCAAAGCAACTCAGGCTACGAGGGACACCGTAGTGAAGGGCTCCGGAAATTTCGACCATCTGGGGTTCTTTAACGTGCACTACTAACATTGCACAGTACACAGGCCTCTAGAATTTTGCCTCCATCAAAATTCTACCGCTGTGGCCGGGATGGAACCCGTGTCTTTCGGGTCAGCAGCCGAGCACCATAACCACTGAGCCACCGCAGCGGCTAATAGGCATCTCACAGAGTTTGTTAATCCTTATATGCCTAGAATACTACACACAAAACACCACTTTTTGTGCAGTAACTTTACAAGCATAGTGTTGTGTGCATTAAGAAGGAGCCACCAGTCTTCTCTGGAAGTAGTCAGCAGATTCGACCCTATTGACTACATTGCGATTCCGCAACAAAAGGAAGCAAAATTTGCCTCTACTCCATTTCATACATAGCAGGCAAAGCTGCAGAGGCTGAGGAAGTAGTGCTGCCGCGAAGCCATATTACTCCGCCATATATCATTCGTTCTTCTTGAAGCCTTGGTGAGTGGATGAAAACAAAGAGCGGTATAAAACAAGGTGCTAGCATTGAAAATCACGGTCGAAGCTTTGAGGCGCTCAGTGTTCAGGCCCTCTGGCTACAATTTTCATTGCGTGTCAGCTACCTTTTGGGCGAGGATGGAGTCTGAGTGATTCACCCTACCAGCTGTTCATACCGCCAAATGTCATTCTTACTTCTCAAAGTCTCGACGGGTCACAGCACAAAAATGCAGCAAGAGGTTAAACGAAGTCAAGGAGGTTTCCAGTCAGAGGACTTAATATTGTCGCAACGAAAAATGTGTGTTCACTTCGGTAGTGTGAACTACTTTTTCGGCATGGACTTATCTTGCGTGAACAGGTGCACCAGCTTCGGCAGCGTTGCCTGCTATGTTCTACATGGTGCAAAACGGAGTTCTACATGGTGGGAAGGCTCGAAACTTGGTGCTGAGAAAAACATTTCCAATAATAAAAGCATGGTTCTGAATTCTGAAAAATTTTATATGAAAAAATGTTTTTTTTTTTTTTAATTTCTGAAGTTTGGGCATATATGTGTTAATCTCCCGTCAGAGGCAGATACCGCAAAAAAATAATTTACAGTGCACATGACGAGAACGTTAACTGCCAACGTCTTCAATGATAATTATTCACTTCTTAAACTGCTGAAATATCTCGAGTGCAGTAATGCAAATCGTGTCTTGCTTAAGATGTGGCACACAGTGTGAAAACGATAAACACGACGAGAGAGAGCTCATCAATAAAAATCTATAGATTTTATCCAGTTGAAAAGCTACCCTGCGTAGGGAGCAAGGCTTAAGGGAGAAAAAGTCGCGGATGCACCGAAAAAAAAAAAGAAACCTCTGTCGAGGGCATTTCGATCAGCAACGCAGACTGCACAGTGTACTTCAACAAACCCGGTGCATAGCAAACTGTCCCTTCTCATGAATGCTGGGCACGCAAGGCGTCGATGCTTCCGGCTGCAGGGAATACAACAACTACTCAATTCCAATAATTAATATTTAGCAACGACAATACCTGCCTGGCATAGACATCACAATACCAAGAACCATGACCATGCCAGTTATCCCAGAGAGAATTAATGCGCAAAATGATTTCCTCCCCGGTAGCAGAAATACTCAGCCCTTGTTTGGGGTAATAATATTTATTTCGACCCTTGTAGGCTGAGGTGGACTGAGAGGCCGAAGGCCCTAACATGGAGCCCGCGCGCGCTCCGTTTGTTTCGTTCCCCTCGCATTCTGAACAGTGAATGCTGATGCAATCGCACCTGGAAGTTCCATGGTGGGTTCTGGAACTTTGATCACCGCAAGCAGTTCGCGGTTATGCCGCAAACTGCTTGTGGGGTGTTTTATAACACCCCACAACGCAGAGGGCGTGCAAACGGTCAGTGCCAGAAAGACTTGCCTTGTCCCGATCCAGCCTCTGCTCCCAAGGTTTGAATACCGACTTCCCCGAGCCTTCCTTCGCCTCGTTGAGGCACTGCACGTTGTCAAGGTCTATTTTGGAGTAGAGCGAGTATTGCACGCCCATTTCGGGACCGAGCGGAGACGCTCCGCCGTGGCCGCCACACGGGTCGCCGCCGTCATCGTGGTGGTGGTGGTGCGCCATGGTTCTCCTCGAGGCGTGCAGACAATCAAGGCAAACAGCGCGACCTACGACGCGTCCAACTCAAAAGAAGAATCGCCACAACCACACAACTCGTTGCTCAAAACACTACGGGTACAGTGCGAGGGAATGCGCGCGATTGCGACCTTACGGCTTTGGTGGCTTTGGCACCAGCTAGGATTGACTCGTTTCACGCTGCGCCCAATGTTGGTTCCGCCATAAGCGCACATTCATCATCATCATCAGCAGCTACGGGTTTGTTCCTTTCTGCTGAACCTCCTGAATTAGTTCACAACAGGTTAACGGCAGTGCTATGGTGGTGCGGAAGCAGATCACGCTAGCAGCTCGCGGATCGCGTTAGTTTTAGCATGGCGCGTACCGCACCCCGCCACTGCGCATGCGGAGTTCGCCCTGAAGGCGCCAGATGGCGCTACGTTTCCGTCTAGTGTAGAGTTCCTGTATATGCTACCACAGTAACTCTAGTCTAGTCTGTTCGAGAGTTTCTGTATATGCTACCAATACAATAGCTCTAGTCTAGTCAACAGCGCGCTCTACTGCCGCGTCGGGACCAATCAGCGCGTGCGCAGTGGCGATAGGACGAGGAATAGTTTTCATGTGACGTCACGGGCGCCATCTTTGGGTACTGTGGCTATACTACTGTGTATGTATGTATGTATGTATGAATATATATATAGCTTCCACAGTGTACACTGGAACTGGTTGGTGATGGGCGGGTTAACAAAACGCCAAGGGTGCGCTTTGCGGACCCAGAGATGGCGGCCGCTATGACGTCGGTGAAAATGTATAAAGTAGCTCGGCTGACCCAGCCAGCCGCAGCGTTTAACTCGCTGGCGGTATGTGAACTGCACGAAACAAATGAGCGGGCACGTTGAGAAGGTTCCACTTTGTGAAAACGTCGACCCCCTAGGAATGTGGAGGCGCCGCCATAGTATATGCGAAGTACAGGAGTGCTGACGCGTGTTGAATTCGCCGATACCGAGGCCGCCTACTTTGTGCAAGGCAGCCATTGCCCTTGCTCACATGAAGGCCTCGTATTTCAGATTAAAAAACTGTACTACTTAAATTTCACGCACGGGCGACTGTCCCTGCTATTTGTATACTGACCTCGTCCAATGCCAAGCCACCACGTGGAGCTGTTCTGGGTGCTTCCGCAATTGGGGAAAAACGGCAACATAGCTGCCAACAAACAGCATAGCGAGGTCCGATACATAGAGCACAGATGGTCCCCGCGTCGGAGTTCTCCAGGTAATGCCTATATGCACACATTCAGTGACCTGATTTGGGCCTACCGAGCCGACAGCTCTACCCTACACTCACCCCTCCCATGACAATACCACCAAACCCTAAGGCGCTGCCTCCAAACACGAAACCTCCCATCCCTTTATATTCAGTCTCGCTGCCACAGAACCGTAATAAACCCCTCTTGCACCCTCGCCCACATTCTATTCCAATGCCCGGCGGATCCTCCCTCGCAAGGCCTGGAGCACTTCACCAGCTTGGAGGACTAGGAGACTCTGCTACGCTCTAAGGACCCAGTCCGGCAGAAGACCACCACGGACCGGGCTGCCGATTTGAGTGTAGCGAGGCCGTGCGGGCAACCAGGGGCCTGCGAGTCCCAAACTCCTCTCTGTCAATAAAAGTTTTCACTACTACTAGTACTACTAACTGCTGAAAGTGGCGTGTTATGCTGAATCAAGTGGAATCACTGCATATCATGTTGCTGCAAACCAGCTGATTCCAGGTATTGTGCATTCGAAGCAGCGCTACTTTGCTACATTCAAAACTGCATAACATTCTCACCAGGTTTGACTTTAGTGTTGCGAGTGCATGACAGTATTTGCTCGACCATTCTGTAGCGTGAATAAGGCAGCTACGACGCTTTGCCTTTCATCCGAAACATTGTCTGTGGTACAGCCGTTGGATATACACGAGTTTCTGAGGCGCTAGTTTTGGAATTTGAGTAATTAAACATGTGCTGTTTATCCACGATGTGTCCTGCAGCCGGCCAGTTTTGCTGCCAAGTTGCGGCATATAGGATGACCGCCTAACTGAAATACTGAACAGGCAGCTTGGTTATAGGAGGTATTCACCGACATCACAATGGCCGCCATTTTGTAGTCTGTAAAGCACTGCGAAAGGCTGAGCGCGTGTATAATGAGATTATCGCCTCCTGCTCTGGCCAACACTACTGAATCTGCCCCCTGAACAACAAAATGGTGCCCGTAACATCACGAGAACTTCACGCACACAAAGCGTTCCACAAAGAAAAGTCGACGTTGACGTTCAACGTTGTATCGCTAACAATGTAGGCGGGTTAGTCGGGTACCTCACGGTGCACTTGACACTGAGCGAGCTGGCATGAAAAGACCACCAACATGGCGCACAAGCCGCGACGACGTTCGCGCCGTATGGTAGCACGGCCTTAGATCAAATCTGCCCTGACCACTCTACATGCCTCGGCTTGTCCAGCCAGCCAATCTCCAGCTGCGGCAGATTGCAGCAACCACATTGGAAGGCAGGCTGGAGGGCAGTCCTTGATAACCGTTTCCCACGGCTCGGCTAACCACCCACGTAATCCCTTGAAGTCAATAAAACTTTACTCTGTTATGTCAACTGTGCCTGCCCAACGTTTCGTCTACTCAATGAGTATACTATTATAACCTCCTTGTGCCTAACACTACCACTGGTGAAGCTTACCATGCTGCAAATGCTCCAAACATTGTGCGCATTTTCTTGCATAACATCTCTGCTCAGTGATGTCTTTGCACAAGTTAGGGTGCATGGCTCCATGTAGGCTCTAGATCCTGTGCCCCGCCACACTGTATGATCCTGCTGTGTAAGGGAGGTGTCCGCAGCTCGAGCTGTACCAGGCACACAACTATGCGCTGCCGCTGTGTGGGGTACACTGCACACTGCTGAAAAATCTGTTGACAGGAATCTGCTGCTTTGAAATGGTTTAACCTGGAATCTGCAGGTAGTACCCTACTGGCTTTCTTTTGATTTAAGTTGTCCTATAAGAACACCAACTGGTTTTGTGTGATAATCTGGTGAAAATATTAACCAGTTCAACTGGTTTACGGAACAACTGGAACCAGGAGTATACTGGTCCCAGATGTGGCTGTCCATAAAAGGATTTTGTCTGGCCCACTGCTAGACAAGTAAGGCACTTGATGGGAGAGACAGCAAAGGCTGCGTACAAAACTAGCAAACTTGAGAAGAGGGGAAAGAAAGCGCATTAAGTGCACATGAAGACTTAGAAGTGCACAAAATGTTTCGCTTTATTCAGACAGGACACAGCTGTGGGGGAATTCTGCCCTGTCACAAAAAAAAAGAGACAAGGATGAAATACTTATTGCACCATGCAAGAACCTCCCACAGTTTTGCTTTGGCTTGGTGCTCTTGTGCCCTTGCAGGCAGCAAGAGTGGTTCACACAATCTATGCTATCTGCTGCTGTCCTCAGCCTGCATGGGGATATGAACAGCGTTTCTTATGCCGCTGCCCACATACCTCAGCACCAGCCCTAATAATGCCCAGGGTGAAAACAAAGCGAACACAAAAACTAATCTCAAGTGCACTCCAAATAATTTATGAATAGCATGCCAAAAAGAAAAAACACACACACACAAAGAATAATGTACATCACTGTATTACTAAATGGTGCCGGGACGACTTGACGACAAGGCGAAAATCATAGCTTCCTCCAGCAATAACATCTCATTCGTCGTTCACCTACAGGTGCCAAGAAATGGACAGGAATTGAGATCGAGGTACCTTTGACCTCGGTCTGCAGCAACTTCTCTGTCACAGTTTTCATTCACTGCGGGGACCTGTGCTCTAGATGTGCAGCATAATAATGATGCATTGCAGAATTTGAGAACTGCTTTGGTACATCGCAGACACAAAACCTATCAACAAGCTCTCGGACTGACATATTTTGCCTTAGTTGCACTGAACACAAACTTTGCTCTGCCCCTATCAACACGAGCTCTTTACTTGGCTGTCAAAAGCAGTCTGTAGGTTTTTTTCAAGCGTGAACGGAGGGTGTTTAAAGGCCAGCTGTGAAGAGGGATTCAACAACAAGTGTCGACCTTCATTGGTGTGAGACGAGGAGTACGATGGCTGGTTTCTGGATGGAACACTGCATGTTTTTTATCTTTTAACGACATGTGTGGTCTTGAGCATGCAACATGAGGCAAGCAGAAAAGGAAGAGTTGAAATGACGTGAAAAAAAAAAAAAAAACACTGTTTCAACCAACGCTCTGTTTGTCCTGGCCATTCGGCTGCATCCAGGGTCGTCCAGGGCTCAGCAAAACTGCAGGCAAAAAAATCAAGACCTGTGAGCTGCAGACAGTGATGGCAATTGCACAACACCGCATATAGCTACAAAGATAAGTGAAGCTCCTTCAAATAGCACAGTGTAGCTGTAAACATAGCCAGTTGGTCAAATGTTAAGGGGAATCCCCTGTATGGGGATTCCCCTAAACACTGCTAAAGCTACTGCTCCAAGACAGGTACATTATCAAGTCAAACTTATAGAAATTGTACATGTATGTGTGGAGTTGGGGAGGAATACGACAAGCTTGAAATCACTGACTCACACTGAGTGCATCTAAATGCACTTCATACAAAGAAATGGCAGCAGAATTGATGCGCTCAAAGAAAAGTGCAGTACCGTATATATTCGTGTAAGGGCTGCACTTTTTTTCCGCGGTTCTCACGGGGTGCAGCCCTTACATGGAACCAGCGTTTTTCTGCAAAAAATTTCTGCTACAACGCAGCCCCGACTACGCGTCCGTTTTTTACGCGGCGATACCCATTTTTATGACGAATTAGCGCAGGCGCGACAAATCCTTCGAATACACTGTGCATTAAAAGTGTGGATTGTGCCTGCACGATCTGCGCGATTACCACCCGCAGTAAGGCAGGTTGCTAGCGGTTGCTTGATCACTGTATTACTTTCTTGGCGAATTTCACGTGATCATACGTTAAGATTCACCTAAGGTGGGGTGCTTGTGACAGCTTGGAGCGGCGCGTCACCACCCAAAAACGCGCCACTCGCGTTTTCTTGCATGGTGGGGTACACCCAACACGCCTGCACCCCATCCTGGCTTTTGCACAGCATAACGTTTTGTCAATCCTTTCTGGTGCGAACACCGAGCGAGCTAGCGTCGATGACAGACCGCGTGTGCGGGGTTCCAGGCTGAGCACGGCGCTCGAGACGACGCGTTCGTGGTCTTAGCGATTTTTATGTGGCCAAAATTATGCGCGCATGAAACAGTTTTTGGCTCACCTTTTTTTTTCGAATTGCCGGTGGCCAAGTTGGGGGTGCGGCCCTTACACAAGTGTATACGGTAACTGTGCTCCACAATACTTGACCCTTAAAGGGCAACATAGGGCAGTGGGCTGGGTGTCTCCAGCACCCACGCAGCATCATGGCCTGGCTGCCCCTGGTGGTGGGTATGTACGGCGATCACAGGGCTGCTTCTGGGGTGGCTATTGCAGCTGTTCAGCGCAGATGGCACAGTGCCCCTAGGGGTTTTAGTAACGTTTTAAATAACATCAGGTTCCGTAAAGTCCCTTTTCTAGAGCACAAAACAACTGCTCTTCAAAGCACAGAGCAGAATTACTCGCATAATGAATCCACTTTTTTTCCAGAAAAGTTGACATCAATTTGGGGGGAGGGTTCATTACGCAGGAAAAATGTTTGGTGTTTCTACACGCAGGTGTAGGGACACTAAACTTTCGGTTTTGAGTTTATTTCTTTGAAACCGTGAGTGAGACATTGGCATGCATCGATCACCATTCAGAATTTGGCTGCAGCCACCAACTAATTTGTAAATTTTTTCTATCTCCTACTTTCAGTTTCCATTTCAACAGTGGTATGGTGGCTATGACATCAAAGACTAGTAGAGACAATGTTGAGATCATGTGAAACACAAAAAACTGCAATAAAGTTGCTGCTGTACTGTTTTAATATACTCCAGCTCTTATGCCCGCTTGCCCCAAGAAAACAAATAATCAAATAGCAATTTTTGTACGCCCCATGTGACCTCCACACAGTCTCAACTCGTCTACGACACCACAGCCACTCTTGCACCGTTGAAGCTGAAATAACACGAGAGAAAAAAATTCAATGATAAATTATTTACTGGCTTCCACGAGATGATCGACGTTTACTGTTGTCCTGCCCACCATTCCAAGGAAAGAATGCACAACTAAAATTTGGTGTCCATACTCCTTTAAATGCATCAAGAAAAAGGTGGCGTTTTATAAAATCTGCCAGAAGCCCGTGGGGACACCTTTCTTTCTGGACGCCACCAGCGTGCAACTGGCTCCAAGCCACCAGGAAACGGAGGTTCCTTTGCCGTTCAGGTTCTTGTACACTGATGGTTTATGGTTTCTGGAAGTTTAACATCCCAAAGCGACTCTGGCCATGAAAAAATTTTCACCACCTGGGGTTGGTTAACTAAGAAGGCAGCACTATTCTTTCTAGCTGCTGCTATCCTAGTCACTTTTATGTCTGGTTTCTAATTTCTCCTCTTTTCCACATCTGTGAATGGCCCAATGTGACTGGGTGCTGCACTACATGACTAACGGTGATTTTTATTTGGCTGGGAAGGAGGTCGAGACCTCAGCTCATGTGCATGACATTACTCTATTGTGACGGACTATATTGCCACCCTGTAACAATACTGTAGCCATTTTCACTAGCAACTGCATGAACGATTACCTGCTGAGCACAAACTAGAGGGACACTTAAGTTTCTCTTAACAGTATGACATGATAGCATTAAAGGATCTCTATGGTCGCTTGGGGGCCCCTGGTACACATATCGGTACACATACACATATGCTTTATTACACATCATTGTCCATATTGATTGGCGATGCTCATTAGTGACCGGAATTAAATAAGTGTTCTTGTAATGTAATTCGCCTACCCTGCACTGTGAGGTGCTCGTACAAGACTTCCATTCATTCCATGAACTCAAGCTCCATGATGGTGTAGAGGTAGTGTGCCCTGCTTTTGAGCCAGAGGACAGCGGTTCAATTCCACTTGATCCCCCCCTTTTTTAAGCGAAGCTTCTTTTCTATGTCACTACCCTCTTGACCAATCAGGATTTTTCAGCCACGCTGATGCAGGTTTTACACCGAACGAGACCTTTAATGCTGTCGCATTTATATATCATCATTCTACACCAAAAACTGATTACAGTAAGGACACAAAACAATGAAAAAAAACTCAAATTTTTTCACCTGCGCTAACAAGTTTCAACCATTTTTTGGAGGGGGATGTTGCCGTGCAATGGTGGGAATACGGATTAGAGGAGAAAGCCAGTTGAAAGTGGTACTGCCGCTACCTTCAGATATTCTTTTCCCAAGTTCCCGAAGGTCACCTCCCAACGTGCACAAGATGGTGCAGTGTGCCTACCTTCCACCGGTGCCCACACTCATTGCAGTAGCAGAAGGTGGTCATGGGTTCATCAGCGCTGCGCGTCTGCACCTGGTTGTAGGTACAGTTGTTTTTCTTGCACTTGCCACACTTGAGCAGGTCTGTCTTGGTGCCGCCCGTCACTGCCATCTGGTGGTCGTTGATGGACTCCTTGGTGAAGCGCTGCCGCAGCTCCTTCATTTCATCGCTCGCCATCTCCTGCAAGATACAGTAGGTGGCGCAAAGTGAGAAGGACCATGGCACACAGCTATCACACTAGACAACTATCACCTTGCTTCCTACAGCCTACGCTGTCATCCGCACCAGCGCCCTTCGAGCAACACTTCGACACGTCAGTCACAGCCCAGAAATCTGCAAGAACATACATCGTCTGGCGGCCCGCATCCTGCAACCCATTCGAATTGAGTGGGTCCCACGTGACCTGCTGAGTTTATGAACCTCTGCAGATTCTGCAACTCCCCTGGTGACCTTACCCTCATCAATGCCTCGGTCCTTCAGCATGAATGATGCTACCCTCATTCTCACAAGAAAGGAATGCCACCAGCGCTGCACACGTGCTCTCGTCCCTCTGTGTGCGATGACCCTCCCCCGCAGTCTTATCTGTGCAGAAGAGGTTGTTCTCCGAAGCATATGGGTCAGGTTGCCTTCACTCCTGCCATCACTTGGATGCAGCCCCAATTTCGATACTTATATGCCCGCCCAGGGTGTCCTGCCTGCAACTCCTAAAATGCTGAGGCCGATATTCACCACCTGTTGTGGGTTTGCCGGTGCTGAAGTTAATGAGACTTTAGCACGTGGCAGCAGCAGGTCTCCTGCCAAATACCCCATCCTCATATACTGCTTGGATGCAGCGGCCACATCACCGCTCCCTCCTCACCTACATTAGATTGGCCCGCATTTTCTAATTCCCCCCCTCCCACCCTCTTTCTTTCTTTTTACCTTCACAACTCCCTCTATGACCTGATGGAATAAATAATGTCACCAAAAAGCCCTGTCCTGTGGTGCCAGCAGCGGATAACTTATCCCTGCAAGCTTCCTAACCTCATCCACTCAACTGAACCCCCCTTACCCTCCCACCCCCTTCCTATGCTTGCCCTCTCTTAGAGTCTGTTCCGTTACCCTAAGGAACCATGGGAGACCTTGAACAGACTTATTGGCAGTGCTATGGTTCTAAGGTATGAATGCGTACCGATTCCACACAGCGAAATGAAAGTGAATTTGAGAATAAAAAGGTAACTAAAAAAAATCACTGGATGGTTACGAGTGCGTGAGCATCAGCTGTGGTGTGACAGCAGACAGCAAAAAAAGAAAGAAAAAAAAAGCTGGGAGCCGGGCCAGCGGACGCCTGTTATTTTTGTCCAGCAGTAGGCTTCAGACCAGCCACCTTCTGCAGCCAAGGTGGATGCCCAAACCACTAGGCCACCCGTTGGCTCCTGTCTCCTTCCCTCTCCCACTCCTAAAAGTGGAGGTGAATTTCCCTCTCTCCACTCTGTCAGCTGCCACCAGGTGGCACTGCAGATGCGGATGGCACCAAACTGAGGAACGATTTAATAAGAGCTAGTCACTCAAAAAAACAAATTTTTCAACCAGTTGCACGATGACTCTCATTAGAAATATGGCACATGAAAATGATGCCCACCAAAAATATAGTGAAAATGTAAACACCCTAAAAGCATTGAAAGATTGTAATGTGTTGATACTGAACATTAATGAACCAGCACAGGGCAAAAATCTAGCTAACTATTCTGACACCGTGGTCTTAATAAAGTCAACCAGATTTAGGGAAAGTTCAACTGGCGCTAATAGTGTTTAGCGAACGAAAGACGACACAGGAATAACTAACTATTCTGACACCGCGGTCTTAATAAAGTCAACCAGATTTAGGGGAAGTTCAACTGGCGCTAATAGTGTTTAGCGAACGAAAGACGACACAGGAATAAGAAAGCCCATCAACCATAACACAGCTGCTGAGCACAGGGCTGCCACCATGTTTGGTGGTAGTGGGAGTAAGCAGAAGGGCTGATATTATAAGGGCAGTGAACGACACGGGAAGAAGAAAAAAAGCCGGTAGTTTCTGAACCCTAAAAGAACAATGCATGCTCAGTGGGATGGGTGCAATATATTTATTTATTTATTTTCTTACTTCGGTTGCCCACAAACAGTAGTTTTTCTGCTCAAAAAGCGGACCATTATACTGTCCATAAAAACAGAACATTATGTCAGGCACAGGTGAGGTTCTAGCAGCCATCATCTAGCAATTTATATAGATGGTATAGTATTATTACTTATATTTAGGGGCTGGACTTTCCAATTTAAACAGAAAACGATAAAAAAAGGCAAATTCGATTTTGAGATCTGGTTTAAACCAAGAAAGGTCAGTGTACTTCACATGCATGGCACAGCTAGCTAGCTACTGATTTGTAGATTGTTAATTTTGGGTTTTGTCTTGAAAAGACACGTGGGCTATGAGGAATGCCATGGATGAGGGCTTCGGATAAATTTACGAATTACACTCAAAGTAGAAAATTAATCTGCGATGTCAACGCACGCCAAGGAACCCCAGGTGGTATAAATTAATCCGGAGCTCTCCACTACAGTATCCCTCATAGCTCACGTGTCCTTTCGGGACAAAAAAAACTCCACAATTTACAATTTTGGTTCAAGGTGCAGGGCAAGACTGTGCACTGGTCTATGTGCCGCATTTTCGGTGGACGTCAAGAATGCATGATGCCCCCAAATGGGCCTCTCTGGCAGCAAACGTGCCACTGGAACTTGCCTCTGCGCTCATGCGAGCAATGCGCTCTGGGTCGATGGCACCATGCAACACGTTGAGACGCAAGGCAGGGTTCCTGGAGTCCTTCAGGTTGGAGACACGGCTGCGCACGCGGTTCTTGTACTTCATGTTGGTGTCCCCAAACTCGTTATAGATACGTGCTAAGAGTCAAGGCTGCAACTGAACCATGTCAGGAGGTGCCGCCCACGGTGCTGGCGATCACACTGCAGCTGGCAAAGATACTGAGGACCACTCAATCGAACTTTTGTTTTCAGCAAAAATTCAGCAAAATTGTATGGCTTTCTCTGGCTATGCTGATCTTTGGCTGCGAAAGATGCATTTATTTATTTATTTATTTACTTGTTACCTGAATCCCCTGTTTCAGACATCATAGCAAGAGGAAGGGCGGGGGGTGGGGGGGGGGGGTGCATATTTGCAACAAAATTACAACAGCAATCACATTTGCAAACCATAGTAAATGCTGAAACAATATTTAGTAGAAAAACATTCCATTCTCGAATTGTAGGCACAAAAAATGAATAATGCATGGCGTAATTTCTAAAAGAAAGTTTATGAACTCCGAAAGAATGATTGCGCCTTTGCGATACACAGGATGGAAGCTTTAATTATCCCTGCTTTAGAGTGGTATAAACTGTGAAAAAATTTTTGTGTCAGATTTCTCCTGTGCCCTTTCATGAAGCTCCTGCCACTTCAATCTACCTGTTATTCCCTGGGCACTAAGGTTTCTACTCCAACTGCCGTGAACAAGTTGAACTACCTTGTTTTGTACCCTTTCAAGTTTATCAAAAGTCTGGCAGTGTGCAGATTCTAGAACACACAAGCATATTCTAATAATGAGCAGAGATAAGAAAAATATAAATTTTCTTTGAGAATTTTGTTGAGGCAAGGTCTCTTTAAAAATCGTCTGACATCCAATTCACACCAATGACGCCAAAACCAAAACAGATTCCATGATCACCTTTTGGAATTGAATAGCTGTGTAACCTAGCCTCAGAGATCTACACACAAGCATATATGCACAAAATGCAAAAACAGCGAGTGTTGGCAACAAGTGCAGTTCAATTTTGTTCCTTTCTAGCCTATAAACACTCTGTTTTCAATTAAAGTACCGTCTTCATTAGAATGCGGTAATATTTATTTTATTTTTATTTTATTTAATTTATTTAAAACATACTGCAGTCATTGAAGACCAAGCAGGAGGGCAATACAGGTCATAAGTAAATGCAATTCAGCGCCACCATTAGCAAGTAATCACAAAAAAAAAACACAAGCAATCATAAGCAATCAACAGGTCAAAGCAGTCAAAGCAATCAAACGCGCAGCATGCAGTGCAAACACAGAAAAAGAAAGAAAAAGAAATGAATCAGCAAAGAGCGAAGAGTAACATCAACCCAGAGCTTTTCGTACTCGTTCTTCGAAAACATTTGCATCATGCGCGGAAAAAACTTCTATTGGGAGTGCATTCCATTGTGAGACAGTGCGCGGAAAAAATGAGTTCTTAAACCTGTTAGTACGCGCAAAGATTGGTTCCAGGTTGTAAAGATGGGTGTGCCGAGTTTGACGACCCTCACGTGGATGAATGAACAATTGCGCATTGATACCAAGTTGGTGATTGCAGAGCCGATACAGAAACCGCAGCCTGGAAATCTTTCTTCTGCTTTCTAAGGTCAAAATGTTGTTAGCACTCATTAGAGACGATGGGGAATCTAATCTGCGGTATGAATTGAATATGAAATATGAATTGAATATATCGATACAAGTCAGCTGCAAGTTACCCCCAACGTTTCTTTCGAGCGAACACATGCAGAAACAAGCAAGCTTTGTACAAGCTTTGATGACTCAGTCAGCAAGGCATATATGTCCAGATCCCTTTGACAGTGCACACTTTTTCAGAAACAAACCAGTAGCGGCAAACTGCAATGCAATGCAAGTAAGCCAAGCATGAAAATCAATCTTGCTGCAAGGCACACAACAGTATGACAAACATCAAGTAAACAAAAGGATATATTCCTCGATCTTGGCTGCCAGGCCGTCCAAATTGCACCCATCAGGCATGTCTGCATAAAACACACACATGCACATAGAGTGGTACATACAAAATAGAACACTCAAAGCACTCGATGGAAGCACCAAACATGACCAGAAAAATTAAGACAACAGACCTGAAAATCAGCTGCATACGTGAAAGAATTTTTCAATAGATAAAACTTTCAGTCAGCATCCAATCGTTGTAGGACTGAAAATGCATGCAGCAAAAGGAATTTAGTGATGGTAACACTTACGCACAAGCGTAGTAGCTGAAACCCTGCAAATGTAGTGAAATGTCACCTTTTTTTCCACTTCACAGGACAGCAATTGGACAGTGAGTGTGTTTACATAATGTTTCCACATGATGTTTACATGGAGATAGCATAGGACAAGGGCTGAACTAACAACTAAAATTTTTATTGAAAAACGGCCAGAGTAACAGCCACGCAGGCGCCAAGCCAGGGCAGGTAATCTACAAATGATACTTCAAAAAATTGATTTCCTGTAACATAAGTGTTATAGGTGATGAACTTATGCGAGAATCCCCATGTTTTGCTATCAGAAGGTCACAAAGATTTCACGTGCCTTATGTGTTTTTGTGTGGGCCACAATGAAAATATCCCCAAAATGTGAGGACATATTTTGCGGTACATCTGCTAGCATCTGCTGCTGTAGTGGATGTATCGGTAAATCTACTCCCTGTTTCGGGGTGTTTCTATTTTGGCCAATGGAAAAACACGTAAGGCATGCAAAATCTTCAAGGCCTTCCAGGTAGCGAAACATGGGGAACGGTGTTTTGTGTTGTCGGGAGGGGTCTGACTAGAAAACACAAAGGGCTAAAAGCGGAAGACCCTAGCGACGCCCCTTGGGAATTTTGATAACTGCGCCAGGTACAGTGAATTCTTCACCAGCTACAAATGACTTATCACTTTCATGTCTCAACACTATTTCTACAGGAAGTACTGCCAGAATAGGAAAGCAGTCCAATGAGTTCTGTCGAGATACAAGAAGAAGAGCAATGCTCACTTTGCATGCTGCCCAGTTGACCTGCATAATATCACTGCGCCCAGCAACTTCAAAAGCACAAGTCAAGCACAAGCTCTCAGGGTCATCTGCACTCTTTCTGAGAGGTAAGGCTGCCATTAGTGTCAAACTGAACTTCATGCAAACAAGTGTGGTGCTGCCATCTATAACCAAAGGCCATGCATCGGAGAGAAAAACAATTTTGTTGTAGTTTGCTTTTTCTGGATGGCCGCAAGATTTTCCACAGGGACAGATTTCATAACTTCCATAGGGGTGGAAATCTAGAACTTCGTTGGCAATTTCCTCAGTAATGCAGCAATCTTAAGCAAAGAACCAAAATAACAGTGTCCTCGAAAGGCAATCTACCATTCCAACATAGCTGTTTGTTTTAAATTATTTTCAGCTTTACTGTCCCTATAAGCATGCACTTGAATCTCAGTATATGAACACTAACGAGTTTTGCCTGCATCAAAATGCAGCTGCAACACAGGTTTTGAATCCACAACCTCATTCTGGGCGAGAAAATGCCGTAAATGCCGAGTGCCCGCACCGGCTCCCCAAAGAAGGTCCCACCACAAACCATGGTTGCATTGCCCTCATTCATCCTAACGCTTGAACACACTACTGAGAAGGTTGCGATAAATATTTGAGTCGCACTCACCGTCACACTTGAGCGCACTGCTGAGAAGCTCGCGACACTTGAGTCGCACGGCATTTGTGGTGTCTGCAGGGAAGGAGGTCTGCTTGGCATTGGGCCGGCTTGCAGCTGCCGACTGCTGCTGCTGTTGCTGCTTGGCGGAGGCACTCGGCTTAGGCTCGGGCTCCTTGGCTGGGGCCTCCTTGGAGCTGGGTGTCCCCGAGAGCAGCTTTTTCCAGCTTTTGATGAGAACCTTGGCCAGCGTGATCACTTCTTCATCACTGCTCGACTTTCGCAAAGAATTGACCGTCATGCCAATCCGTGTTCGCTGGAACAGGGGCATGCTCAAGTCAGTAAACATGTCCGGCAAGCTGGTTGAGGAGCAACTCCGTGATCTGAAATTCACCTTGCCACAGCCACAGACCACAAACGGATGGCAATGGCTCAAACACACTATGAAGCCGCAGAAGCACTGACTGATGCATTACAAGCTTGAGAACTACTCAGTGTATTGTTCATGCATTAATGATCTCATCTCCCTTAAAGCGACGCCGATTCTCTGGGTCTTTCTGGATATGTTAGCAAATGTCCAGCAGCCAACACACATTTATTGCAGAGGAAATAGGGTTTTAAAAATCTTCCTGCCAGTCAATTCATTTTGTGATGTCCTTAACGAAAAAGCCGGGTTGGCACCATTTTGAAGTGCATAGCAGTGTAGCGTGGCTACAGTGTACTAGTAGCGTGGCCTCTGGGATACTCGCCTAAAAATCGGTGTCGACGCACGCATTTTACTTGCGGGATCGGCCGGTGATGGCGACACCAGTATTCTGTTCTTCGGCTTTTCTACCTTATGAAAGCTCAGTTTTCGGGCAGAGTGGTCTATTTATAATTAGAACACGGGACCCTATCGATTCAAGCTAATTCCTATTTGTCCTCTGCGTCCCTTTAATAACAGACTGTCTATTCGTAAACATATTTGAGACCTTTGCAATGATTTGTTTAAATTTCGCGCTGAAAGAGAGAGCTAGCACGACACTAAACAAATGAAGTCACCTCAGCGCATCAATTAACAGAACACATACTCGAAGCATAAGCAACAAAGTGTTAACCGAAAAATGATCGTAGAGCTGTACTAAGCTTTCGGGCCTACCCCGAAAGCCAGTTATCGGCGTACAACACGAGCAGAGCGTAAGCTGCGTCTGCACATGAAGGCTGCACAGCTTCTTCAAAATTAAACTTCTCGGTGAAATTAATGCTCGTCGTTATCTGGACCATTAAATTCTGCCCGGGTGCCGTCACGTAAAGCGGCAAGTGCCGATAGTTGGAAGTCTGCAAACCGCACGCTCTAAAAGCTAAATGCGGCATTACCTGTAGGATCTCCAATGTGATTGGCAGCTCTTGCAGGTTCTTCAAGAGATCCAATGCTTGTGTCTGGTCCTGCGGGGCGGGATTAGCTTTCAGTGCAAATTCCAAACGCCGCTCGCACAAAATATGAACTGCTCGCGCCGCGTTCAGTTGCTACTGAAACATTCAGCACAACAGTGCGTCGCAAGAAAAGCGGACGCTCGCGTCCAAGGAGACGTACGTTTATTGCGAGCACCAAAACTCAACGAAGCGCATTTGCAGATCGACGAATACTATCCTATTAGCCATGACGAGCGCTAGAGCCTAGCATGAACCGTGCGACCGCGCGGACGGCCAACGAATACCGGCAGAGCACATCGAGGGGCACTTACGTCGCTGGCCCCAGATGCCATTTTGTCCAAACGTTTGGCGATTTTCATTACTTCGTCTTCGCAGCCCATTTTGCCCCGTGGTATCAATTAACAGCTCCAGACACACGCCAGCAGCACTAACCCACCTAACCCTCCATGAACAGCGAAAGCGCTTGCTTTGCTTCGGCCAGGACGCAAGGTGTTGTGGGATTGGCACTGGATTGGCGCTGCGATCAACACTGTTACATTCGAAGTTCTGCACCGAACTGCACGAGTGGTCCAGTGTAGATTTGATTTTTATTTTTTTATACAGAATTGGAGCACGAAAGCACGTGCACGAAAGTTTGTTGAAAAGCCACTGCTTGAGAAAATTCTAATACAACCTCTACCGCTTCTAAAACCGGAGAGTAAGAAACTTTATGATCCCAACCATGATCCCGACCAACACCATTATTCACATAGAGTTTCTTACTGTAAGAAACTCTTATGATTATTCAACTACAGCATTTGAAATCGGTGCTCATGTTCCTCCGTGTCCGTAATTTTGGTTCCGTTTTCGTTTTTCAGCCGCGCATTGGCACAACCGAAACCACCAAAACTTTGAAAGCGCCGCGACCAATATCTGCACATCTACACTGTCCCCGGAACGTGCCGCCCAACGAACGGTCTTTTCTGCCCTAGCTAGCACCGAGAGCGAAAGTGGCGTCGCCTGGTTGGTGGGTGGTGCATGTCTCTCCGATTCTATGATGCTACTTGCACGTTACCGCCGTTAGCCGTTAGCGCTAGCTGCAGCCGCTTACAAGGGCCTGGCTAGGCAGGCAGGCGTCCGGAGGGCCCGTCGCAATGCTGAGTCGCCTGCCCGTTCACTTCGTGTCCTGAGTGTTTAGTGTCGTTATGGAGGCCCTAATTCCCGTCATCAACAAGCTTCAAGATGTATTTAACACCATCGGCGCGGACGCTCTCCAGCTACCGCAGATCGTGGTCGTGGGTGCTCAGGTGAGGGAGGCTGTAGTAGTGCGCGCCGCTCGCCCCTTCACCGGCGTTGTTTTTTCTTCCGCAGAGCTCGGGCAAGAGCTCAGTGTTGGAAAGCCTGGTGGGCCGGGACTTCCTGCCGCGTGGTTCGGGCATCGTGACCCGTCGACCTCTGGTGCTGCAGTTGGTTTACGTCTCCAAGGACGATGTCCAGCACCGCTCCGCCGATGAAGGCACGCTGCAGCTCGAAGAGTGGGCCAAGTTTCTGCACACGAAGAACAAGATCTACACGGACTTCGACGCCGTCAGGGAAGAGATCGAAGCCGAGACCGACCGCATGAGCGGGACCAACAAGGTGGGCGCAAGTCGTAGTTCGCTTACCTCATTCATTCTCGTGTGACGCTCCTCCTCTAACGCTGTGATTCACTGCGATTATCGGCTGTAGTGCGCCCCCTTTATCTTTGATAACTTTCGTACACAGTGATCGCTGTGATACTGATGTATTTATGTTCGTGCACTGTGAAAAGAGTAATTGCGCAATTCGAACCTTGCACGTTGTTTCTTTAATTACCTTACTTTTGGCAGTTGTAGAGTATTTATTTTGAATTAGTTGGTGTAAACAAGCCACACATTTTAGCGTCATTGCTTTTTGTAGTGTACCTGATCTTGTTGAGCCTTATCAGCCCCTGGAGTTCAGCCTGTTTGTGTCTACCACGCCTACTTCTCTTTGAACCTATCAGTTTACTGTGAATGCTACGAACCAACAGGTAACTCAGAAGCCTGGGTCCGAGGTTCTTTCCGTAGAAGAAAAACCCATTCGAAGATTCTGAAGCATACAGTGTGGGAAAAGGAATGTGCACACACATGTAATATGGGTTCATTGGGTTAGTTCGAAGCCACTGCTACATAAAGGAGCTGCTTTTTGTAGCATAGTCTTGTAACTGAGCAGTTTAATCTGCTACTAAAAAGGAGCATGAATGCAAAGCTGCATAGCTCATTGCTTAAAAAAGCGTGTGCATGTAAGCAATGGTAAGGCATAAATACAAAATTTATTGCACACCACATGTGAAAACGCACACATTGAAACAGACGTGTGTTTGTATGTTTGTCTTCCTAATTACTCACTTTGACATGAAAATCTGCACTATGTTTTGTCCGCATGTGTATCAGTGTGCATGTATCTTTTTTGTTCGCTTAACATTTTGTATGCTTGAAGTTATTTCTGATCTAGCTCCGAATGGGAAGGTATGATAAGAACCTTACTGCTTTGAATTCAGACCACTCAGTTGTCGTTGTGATGTCTCATACCCCCTTCTTTCTGTGTTTAAAGCTAGCTCATCTTTGACCTAGGATGTGCTGCCACCTCATAGAGACTTGAACAACAATTCAAAAGTAAAAAATTGTCCACCCACTTGTGGAAAATTTGATTATGAGAGCACTTGAAAATGTGTTTCTTGCCATTAAAGTGCAACTTGGGTGCATAACTGGATTAATGGGGAAAAAGTTTCCGAGGTGTGTTGATAAAAAGCCTATTTTTTTTTTTTTTCAAAATCCTGGTCACAGATGATGTGCAATTTGCAGGCATATGAATAAGCGTTCTGGGGAATTTCTTGCTTGCCAAGCAATCACATGCACTGTTTATTAAATATCTTTTGGAAGTTTTGTTTGTGTACCAAAATGTCTGGGAAGCACATGACAGCCAGTGCAGTCCGAGGTAACATGCGTTGCATGAAACGATTGGGTGCCCAACTTTAAGCTGTTCAGTGCATTTTCTGGTGTCCTTTTTCATCTGCCATAAAAGTGCAGCTTCTACAATTCTACAATTTCTGCTTCAAAACTTGAATGTGAAGGTTCAGTGTGCTGCAGATGGTGAATTTCAGTAGCGCAAAACAAAACCTGCGTTAGTGCCCTCTCTGGACGCTTGAAATTAACCTGGTGCACTGTTGTGCCTTTCCTGTCAAAATACCATGGGTAGAGAACAGACATGCGCAATTTCGACCTCTTGGTGGTATAGTACCCCAATTTTCAGTCTCTCCTCCCAGCCTTACAATTTTTTAACTTTGTCTCAAAGTAGCTCCAAATGCAACCTAAAAGTAAAACACAGCTACAGAAAATGGTAAATCATTTATTGCTACAAACTCTTCATAATTCCTTTCTCTCAGTGTTACAGTACCCTAACTGTCATTGTCTCCCGGCTGATCTCAGCTTTCTGAGCAGTGATTTGGACCATAAGGCATCAAAGAATGCAACATATAGGGTAGCTCGCACCTACGGCAGATAGTAAATCATTTGTGTGCTGTTAATTTTTGGTATAAAAAAAGGTTTGGTTTGGTTTATGGGGTTTAACGTCCCAAAGCGACTAAGGCTATGAGAGACGCCGTAGTGGAGGGCTCCGGAAATTTCGACCACCTGGGGTTCTTTAACGTGCACTGACATCGCACAGTACACGGGCCTCGAATTTCTCCTCCAAAGAAATTCAGCCGCCGCGGCCGGGATCGAACCCGCTTCTTTCGGGACAGCAGCCGAGCACCATAGCCACTGAGCCACCGCGGTGGCTATAAAAAAAGGAAGGCGAGAAAAAAGGATGTTGAACAAGTGAATTTGAACTGCTGTCTTTCGCATTAAAAGATGTGCATTTAATTGTGGTGTTATCTGTGCTCATGAAATTTGTTTTTCCTTACATGGCACTGCTGAACCGGAATCTATTCAGCCTCAAGTGCCATGCTGCACTGGTGGTCGATGTGGTTGTTGAAACCAGTACATACTCGTTTGCTAACTATAGCAAGCTGTCCACGTCCCAGCAATAAAACATTTGCCAACATGGTGGTGTGCATTTCAGCCGGAACACGAGCGTGGCTGGAACGTGGGCAGTGTGCAGCGGGACACGTGGCTTTGGGATGCCAAGGACATGTTGCCGTTGAGGCAACACAGGGCGACTTGGCATGGTCATCATTCAAGGCTTGCAAGGAGCAAGCAGCAAGGTGGACTTTAAGGGTCGATTTCACCAAATGAACAGCCAGAGATGGGCATGCTGTGTGTTCCACTACATGGACTTCAAGTGTGTCATGACTGTGTGGACCTCTCGAGTGCACATGCCGAGTCGCAAGTTTGGCTTCCATGCCCAGCCGCTGCTGGTGACAGGCACTCAGAAATGGAGCCAAGCGGCACAGAGACGCATACATGAAGTTGAAACCAACCAGTGGTGCTCCGCCACGGTTGACGAGTCTACGCTTGAGCTCTGCCTCGAACATAAGCCCACACCAGCTCCAAAGAACTTCAATAACAACGACACGGCTCTGCTTTATGAAGCGTGCAGAGGAGAGGAGCACTTCGGACTCTCCTATATTGGCAGTGCTTTGACGCATCCCCTATGGTGCAGAGTGGTGTCCACCGGGCTTGTGGGAAGGCTCCGGAAAGCGCGATGCACATCATTGTACATTGTGTTGGGCTGCCACTGCCACACCTAGAGGTTACCCCCCCCCCCCCCCCCCCCCTTCTCCAAACGAGGAGCGTTGGGTTTCCTCGAAGAGAGATCGTGCCAGTGGTGGTGGCTAACCTGGCAACCCGACTTGAGATGCCAGAGTCGACAAAGTGGACCGTAGTGTCTCAAGAGGCGCTCAGTGATCTGCGCGTGAGGGAGAGCATGCCTTCTTACCCCTTCTTTTCTTCTCCCTATCTGGTAAAACAGGCCGGACAAGCTTCTTTGCTGGAGCGCATTCTTACTTCATGCATGCAAGTCGCATAAAAACATGCAATTCCACATGTCTTGTAGCTCCTGCCTCCACATTAGTGCCACAGACTGTCAAGCAATGCAAGCCAGTCTCTAAAAACCTTGTGTGTGTGTGGCCTTGCTGAGTGATTCTTTGGAGGCTGTATAGTTTAGCTCATGGTAGCTGGTGTGCACTGCCCCACCAGTGTCGTGCACACCAATCGGAGTGTGCGTGGTTGACAGTGGAGTGACTTCTGATGTGCAGGGCATCTGCCCGGAGCCCATCAGCCTGAAGATCTACTCCAGTCATGTGGTGAACCTTGCGCTGGTGGATCTGCCGGGTCTGACCAAAGTGCCGGTGGGAGACCAACCCGATGACATTGAGCAGCAGGTTCGGACTCTCATCCTGCACTACATCAGCAACCCCAACTCACTCATCCTGGCTGTCACGGCTGCCAACACTGACTTTGCTACCTCAGAGGCTCTCAAGCTGGCCCGAGAAGTGGACCCAGATGGTGCGTTGCGTGATGACACTTTGCATTCTTGGAACATTGCAGTCTTGTACTCGAATATTTTTTTTAAACACATGTAGAGGCGAAAGCTTACTGTAGAACAGCAGACCTTATCTAGTTATGGGGATGAGGATGGATTGTTGTGTACTAGGATTTTCTCATTGCATGAGACGTTATTTAGCCCTGTGCTGCATTTGGTACGACACAGGGGACTGCACTTTACTTATTAAAAAACTATGCATCTTTTCATTTTCCTTGTAGCCTTTCCTTTGTGGCTTATGGTTATATGTTAATGAGTAATATGGTAATGCATAAATACTCCAATATTTCTTAGCAATTATGTGGCGCCAACTTTTGTTGACTGACTTCGAGCATGTAGCTTCATCAGACTTTCAGTACCAATGTGTAGTAGGAATTTGCATCACATTTTCCATTGGTGCAAGTTAGAGTTGAAGGGGGACACGGGTCTTCAGAGCCGAAAATTCACAGAAATATCGATTTTTGTCACGTTTGGATTCTTGAGGTTCTGTGCCACCAACAAGCAAGTTTGGAGCTCGGGACTTGCGTAGTTTGTGATAAATTCTCCAATAAATGTGCCTCCGTTGTGCAGGAGCGGTGATAGGAAGCTTTTGCATTATACAAGCAGCATTTATAGTTTGTCCACTTCCAATATGGGCATATCTTTCTCTCCACTTACTTCCATTCATGATGACTGTGGAAGCCTGAAATGACAGAAATATCGCTAATGATGACATCAAAGAACAGACGAGTGCTCTGCTTTGGGCCATCTCTTCTTTGGGCCACGTTTAATGCCGTTTTTATCGTTAGTGACCAAGTGGCCCATCCATCAAACCTTGTTACCGAGAAAATCTGCTGTTGATTAACTTGTGAGGGCAGTATCTGATTTATATTGAAGCATACTAGCCACTCTGCACCCACCATTGTGTAGTTTGTTTTTCGTTTCTTATAAGTACATTCACCAAAAAAATATGCAGGAATTGTTTGGATCCACTGCCATAAGCTTAGTATTGCATCCAATACAGACAAAATGGAGCAGTAGTTTACCTGAGCTTCTAGTGGTCAAGCATAAACCTTTTATAAGATAATGCATAGTTTCTTTTCATTTTTAGACCACTTTCAATGCCATTCAAGGTTTGGACACGATTAGATTTGATTAGCCTTCGACCATAAGTGTTATGGCATGATGGGAAATATAAGTTGAAGACCGCGTGCATCTGGCTGGAAGTCTGAACATACCTGAAGTAAAGGGTCATTAGAATGTTCAACATTATGCTGCAGTTTCATTATGTTATCACAATTTAGGGGCATAAAAGAAACCTTTGTACTGACCTCTGCACATGTGTCTGTGTGTGTGTGTGTGTGTGCAGGTCGCCGCACCCTAGCGGTGATCACCAAGCTGGACTTGATGGATGCGGGCACGGATGCCATGGACGTGCTGTGCGGCCGAGTGATTCCTGTCAAGCTGGGCATCATTGGCGTGGTGAACCGCTCGCAGCAAGACATCAAGGACCGCAAGCCCATAGCGGAAGCCCTGCGCGACGAAGCACTGTTTCTGCAGCGCAAGTACCCTGCCCTGGCGGCACGCAATGGCACCGAGTACCTGGCCAAGACTCTTAACCGGTTACTTATGCACCACATCCGTGACTGCTTGCCCGAGCTGAAGACTCGTGTCAACGTCATGATCTCACAGTTCCAGTCCTTACTCAGTTCGTATGGCGAGGCCGTCCAGGACCAGGTAATGGCGTTTGGCTTTTTCTTCGGTACGTTGCCATGTTACCATTGATAGGTTACCATGTTCCAATTACAAAGAAGCTGCTTTCATTGAAAGCAGAGCTCTTCCGAGCCAGAAAAGTCCGGAACTGAAATAGAAGTGTGGCTATCAGCGGCTGTTTTCGCAATCAGACTGTGGTGCATCATGAAAAGTTTTTTCTCACATATCCGTGAAGCTAGGCTGCCACTCACTTCCAAAGGGTGGTCATGGAGGTCTTCTTGGGCTAGACATTGAGAGTTTGAACCACGTGGCGGGAAAAGTTTGAAGTCCACTTTTCTCATCAATGAAGGAGCCTTTTGCTGCTAGGCAAACATCAGGATAGCCAGAAAGAGCCGCAGAATCTATTTTTTGCCAAGAGCACACATTGGATGGAGCTGTCATCAATGTACCTTTAAGCTTGGTTTTGGGCCCACATTATCATTTGTAGGATTACACTGTACATTACTAATGTCCCATTGATCAACAATTGCACAAGTTTTTTTTTAAAAAAAGGAAACATTCCTCTATGCTTACCTTGGTTTCACTAACTGTTTACTTTCTTCATATATACGGTCGTAGGCCTTTGTCATCAACGTTGTCACTGATTTCTGCTCGGAAGGATTCAGAAATTTGATTTGCTGAAAAACACTGGGAATGATTTTTGGTGATTGGGACATGTTTCTCACTATTTGGATTCTTTTCTTAAAGCAGTAAATCGTGTTAGCCACCATGTACACCACTGGTATGAGAGAACTGTGTTATGACTGGCGAATAGCATGCCTTTTATATATCAGTACACTGGGCTATAACTCCTGCTCACTTTGGCATTTCCCCCTCTGTGCTGACAAGTTAAAGCCAGTCCGTAATGTGTTTTTCTTGGCTTGCTGAGGTGTCTTCTCGGTTCCCCTTGTCTGCTTGTGCAGGGCCAGACACTTCTGCAGATCATCACCAAGTTTGCCTCATCCTACTGTGCCACCATTGAGGGAACTGCACGCAACATTGAGACAACAGAGCTGTGCGGGGGCGCACGCATCTGCTACATTTTCCACGAGACATTTGGCCGCACCCTGGATTCCATCCACCCCCTGGGGGGCCTCAGCACTCTTGACATTCTCACTGCCATTCGCAATGCCACGGTAGGAGCTTCATTGCAGCACATTTGCTACGTTCCTCACATCTGTACAACATAGCATGTTTATCGTTTTGGGTTTAGCGGGAGAAATTGGTAAAGCTGTTATGCAGATGTCTTTATCTGCGCCACAATACTGCTAAAGTCCTTAGTATGTAAAATGAAAACTTGAGCTGGTTGTAACTTGCGCATTGTTCCAGAAAAGAACTTCATTAAAGCATGTCAATAGCTGTGCTGCCTGTTCCTTTAAAATTAAAATTTATTTCATTGGATGCGGTTAGAAAAGCAACATACATGCGAATCACGTGGGCCCTTAACCTTCTTGACTATACTTGGGCCCATGCAATAGGTACAGAAAAAAAAAAAATGTAGCAAGACAAACTCAGAATACATTTCTTCCAACAGGAAGTATACAATAGTTACATTTATATGATAAAAAAAGATAAAAGTGAAATGGATATAGAATAACATTGATTTATAATGATGTCTCATACTGGTTGCTGGGTTGCTGATGAGGCATTGTTGCTGTTTTTGTAGTGCTATTGGTGTGTCTGTAGTCAGTGTATCTGGCCTGTCTATCTGGGCCAGCAATGTTTTGAGTGCATCATGCTGCCTCGGCACATGTGTTGTGCTGCTTCAGCAGTGCGCAGTGCTCCCTTGGCACGTGTGCTCTGTGCAAGCGCGTTGGTGTGCGCCCTGCCAGCCGGCAGAGTGGCACTGAAGTGGGCCAGTGGCGTCTTTGGCAGGGTCCACGGCCAGCCCTGTTTGTACCGGAGGTGTCCTTTGAGCTGCTGGTCAAAAGGCAGATCCGGCGCCTGGAGGAGCCGAGCCTGCGCTGTGTCGAGCTGGTGCACGAGGAGATGCAGCGCATCATCCAGCACTGTGGCACCGAGGTGCAGCAGGAGATGCTGCGCTTCCCCAAGCTGCACGAGTGCATTGTCGAGGTGGTCACCCAACTGCTGCGGCGGCGCCTGCCGGCTGCCAACGCCATGGTGGAGAACCTGGTCGCCATCGAGCTGGCCTACATCAACACCAAGCACCCGGACTTCCACGACGTGGCCAGCGCCCTCACCAAGGCAACACGCGCCCACGAGGCTGCCCTCGCTGCCCAGGACGGCCTGCCAGAGGTGGGTTGCCGCCACTCACCCAAAGTGCATGGCAGATGCAGCCGGCCACTGATTTTTCGGACTCACTAGGAGCCATGAAAATGTCCGAAAAATCAAATTTCACTGAAAAAATCACCTTGACTTACTGCCAGTATGCCGGGTTTCTAGTACAAGTGCACATTTTGGAGCTCCTCATGGCTAAATCTTGCTGCACATTGTGTACACAGACGACAGGTAGCAACCGCTTTCGCGAGCTCTGGGTACAATGCTGTACTGCCTTCGGCACGTGCCGACGAATGCGTGGGTTGGGACAAAGTCTAGACACAAAAGCGAACCCGCTGCTGTGGGAACTGAGCCGCGCCTGCAGTATGAAGAGAAATGAGATGGTGAAATGATAACACCTGACAAACGGCTGAAGCAAGCGCTCCTTCAGCATTAGCCCTCGTCTGTTTCTGCACCACTCAGTTTCGGCTTGTCGCCTTGCTATATCCACTGGATCAGTTGACTCACTTTAGCACTGTCTTTTTTTGCAGTGCAGTTCACTGTGCTCATTGTTTGGCTTCAGAATCTGTCAAAGGAACGTCTTCATCCGTGATTTACAGTTTGCTGCAGTGCACGTTCCTCTGGAGATTTCATCCTTCTCCTCTTCTTTCTGACATCTGCATGTGTGCTCAACCGCATTTCTTTCCCTTCATCTTCACACCCTCTCTCCACTTGGCTGGAATTGGCGCGATGCTTCAACGGACGAGTGACTGCTTTTTTGCTGGTAACCCATCTAATGCTAGTGCACTAAAAAAAAGTTGTGACCACATTCTTGTGTTTTATTCGTCAGCAAGTTTGTTCAGTTCGTTTTTTTCTGGTTGCCATAATTTTGATTGTCTGCATGTGCAATTTGAAGGGCCGTCGTGCAGCAGGTGGTGATGTTGCTGCGTCTGTGCCGGCCGTCAGCAGCAGCAGCAGCAGTCTTGTCGGGGATTCGAGCAACCCAACCACCCCTGCCAAGAAGCCGGTCAACCTGCTGTCAGAGGAGGTACGCCAATGGCTGCTCACACCCATGGCCAGCTGATCAGCGTAACTTCCTACTATACTATATCGTCCTTTAAAAGGATGGTGACGAGTTACTAATTTAGGCAGCGGGCACAATCAGTGTCGGTGAAATTTCTATACTTCATTTCAAGGCACGACAATAACAGCGATACTAATGGAAGACAATCACACAAATGCTTACTTGCCACAGAAATTTGTAAAAAAAAGGGTTAAAGAAAGGAAGCAGCTGCTGGAACATGATGAAAGGCATGTGTGCTTGCAAAGGTTGATTTTAGGTACACGATTACCTTTCTGGAAACGGGCACAAAGGGTTCTTTGATGCAGGTATATTAGTGATGCACGTGTATCTTCCTCCTTTGTTGGAATTTTGCAACGTGTATCAAAAGTTTAAGGAGGCGAAATTCTAGAGGCCCGTGCGCTGTGCGATGTCAGTGCACGTTAAAGAACCCCAGGTGGTCGAAATTTCCGGAGCCCTTCACTACGGCGTCCCTCATAGCCTGAGTTGCTTTGGGACGTTAAACCCCAATAAATCCAAAACCAAATGTTTAAGAGCCTTTGTGTTGACACATGATTGCGCGTGCTTTGTTGTGGACAGGATACAGGATCACTAATTATAGAGACACTAAGGACAAATTGATTTTGTCATATATTGACAGGGTGCTGCATTCTAATCAGAAAGAACCCACCCTCAGCAATCTTTCTTTATGATGAACATGTCGATGAACTGCTTTGTCATCCCTTTCTCTAGCCTGCACCAACTATAAGCCCAGCTCCTTGTGATCTTCGTGTTGTTTATATTGCAGAGTTAATTTGTGCCCATTGAAAGAGGAATTGGGTATGGGTGTACAGTGTACTTTTTGCATGTTCGTTTTGCTGGCCTTTAGGGTACTTTTAGTGTTCTCTCTTTAGAATTTCTAATGTCAATTGAGTGGATACAGTACTTGACCTACTTACCTCGAGCTATTGAAAGCATAATAGTTTAGGATGGTCAGAAGGTCTCTTGTGGTGACAGGCTTGCATTGGTTGCTTTGCAGCCAACTACGGGGCCTCGCAAGTTGTCTGCCCGAGAGCAGCGGGATTGCGAAGTGATCGGTGAGTGTGCCATCATTGTATGGCCGTGTTGCACGGTACTTGTACTATGTGCATTTCTGCTCAGTGCTTAGCAGTGTTATTTCATTTGGGGAATTTCCCATTCTGCAGGAAATTTTAGGAGAGAAATTTGGTGAAAAGGTAATTTTCATAGGTTTTCAGGATCTTCAAAGGTGCCCTGAAACACCTTCCGAGAAGAATACATCAACTCATTCAACCACTACACTGTGTTGTCGTGAACACTTGAACCAAATAATACACTCTACATGCAGGAGAGAACTCAACAAGCGCACCTGAAATTTGGCGTGCCCTTTCCGGCAACTTTTTAAAACTCTTGCTCGCCTTTGCCTAAGTTGGTTAAGAGAAGGTAATTGGTTAGATTCTTTCAGATATCACGTGGCCACCATGGCCGCAGGCAGTCGGCCATGCCACTTCAGTGTGTCGTGAAGCTTCGGCCTTCGTGGAATTCTCTCTCGTGTTGGCAGTGGGGCCAGTGAAGGAATGCCGACCTTTCAGAGTGCAAAAAGTGACCGGAGAAGAGGGAAAGGAACGAAGGCGCTGAAATCTAAATTTCGGCTACTGTTAACTTTGCTTCTAACGAACACATTAACAAAAATCCTTGCTGGAAGATATTCATGAAGCGGTATCGTTTAACTTCCCAGATATACCGCAACATTACCAAGAACCCCTTTCAGAACCAAAATTTTCTCATCCCCCCCCCCCCCCCCCCCCCCCAGATTGCTGGCTGGTTCATCTGGTGCAGGAAAAAGGGCCAGAAGTGGGGATTTTTGGGTCTAATAAGACAATTTTCAGTTGTGTCCTAGAACATCACTGGCACTTCACTAGCCGTACACAGAATGATAATGTGTAGTACTAGTATGTATAGTGGGAAGCGGGGAGTAAAAAGCAAGAGACTGGTTTGGCAGATTCAAGTTTCAGCCGAGTGATGGTGTAAGGGGGAGCATTAACAGTGGACGTCTTGTGGAGGTCCTGATGCAGCACCATTTGGCACTGTCGCGTGCACGCAGAGCGGCTGATCCGGTCGTACTTCCTGATCGTGCGCAAGAACATCCAGGACTCGGTGCCCAAGGCCATTATGCACTTCCTGGTCAACTTTGTCAAAGACAACCTGCAGAGTGAGCTAGTGACGCACCTTTACAAGCACGACAGCTTCAACCAGCTGCTGGCCGAATCGGAGCACGTAGCGGTGCGGCGGCGTGAAGCGGCTCAGATGGTCAAGGTGCGTCTTTTTCTCTCTCAGCTGTGGTTTTGTGGAAACATGGTTTTTGAATGACGGCACAGCACAGTTGCAACTTGCTGCCACGAAATTGGCAAGAAATCTTCTGAGCATAGAAACCTGCCCATCATTTACAGTCAAATCCATTTATAACAATACTGAAGTGCCATGGAAATACCATTGTTATAACCAATAATTCCCACGAAACACAAAAAGCGCTAATAGACGTCTAAAAAAAGTCTCAGAAAAAAAAGCTTGACATCTAGAAGAAGTTTCACCTAAGCAGTTTTTTAGACTTAGACGTTTACTAGCCCTCTATTAGCTCTGCTAACGCTACGCTTGTATACGGCTAGAAAACTTCTGAGGTAGAACTTTTCTAGAATTTTTTTAGACGTTCCTTTTTTTTTCCGAAATGGGTGCCTGTATTATTTTTGCGCATTTCAAGACTGATTTTAGTGCTGCCTTTAAACCTTCTAAAGCTTTAAAAATGTTATAGTTCATTTTTTTGGTATACACCACTCAAAAATGAACTCAAAACTGATTTGCAATGACCCGAACAATGAGCCCACATTACAAGGGATGTATGGCTGTAGTAATGAGCCATAAATGCATGTGCTAGCACACTTTTCAGTCACTGCATTACTCTTTATTGAATCCAGTGCATATACACCCACACAAAAAAAGAAAAGGATCAGGAAATTAATGTTAGAAGCCACGGAGGAGGTAGCTTCACTGGTTTGGCTGACATTACAACGGTAAGCACTTGGATGGAGGGAAAGTGTCGAGCAGCAACCAATTGTTAAATCAAAAATTCATTCAGCCCGGGGCCTTGTTCACAACGGATGCGTTGATGAGCAAGTTGCTGTGATGTGGATGGCAGTGAAGAGCTCGCTAGGTGTTCCAAAAATCGCTTTTCTTGCAAGGAGGACGCCAACTAGACGGTAACAAGGGGAAGTCAAATCCAGCTCTGTTCTGCAGCCTGCAGAAGTGAAAAATATTAGAGTAACCAAAAGCACAGTCAGTCAGGTGCATGTAGAATGGCCAATGAGGAGTCGGAAGCAAATAAGACCAGGATATGGCAAGGAGTGACAGCACAAGCAATAAAATAAGCTAATTAAAAACATAGATGCATATGATGTCACTACAAACGGCATTTCAGCAGAGTGCTACGGCTCACCATAAACTCAAGAAGTCAATCACTGTGGAGGCCCTTAACAGAAGCAAAATCCAAACAGCATGCATGGACACTGAAAGCCAAGCAGTCAATAGCAAGTGCACTGCCTTACTGTGATGCACACTGTACTCATAGAACCTCCTAAGCTGCATCTTGCAAACAGGCTTTCTCTTACCTGCAAGATGTGGCTGAATCAAAAGTGGTTGATGTTTGACATCTTGCACCGTCGAATGAAAACATAGCAGAGATGCTGCTGTCCTGGTAATGCCTGCATCACTTCAGTATACACCAGAGATGTGTTAAATCTTGGACCTTAACTTGACAGCCACACAGGGCACATCTGAAACATAAGACAAATAAAACTGCGTGTGTATAAGGTTCCTAACACTACATTGCCAAAGAAGCCCTTTCTAATCTGTACGATGAAGCTCAAACAGTGGGCAAGAGATTACTTACACCACTGCAAGAGATTACTTACACCACTGCAAAAGAAGCATTAGTCCAGATTCCCACCTCACAACTGAAACAATCTCCAGGTCAACTCGTCTGAACAACCAAGTACAAGGTGCTGCTATTAATTTGCGTGAAACTAGACCAGGTCCTTGCTCCTCCGGCCGACAGTTGGAGTTCTAAAGGACAAACAAATAATGGGGCTTGTGGAATGAACATTAGCAAAGAGCCTAGACCTACACAAGAAATCATGAAGTGAAAGAAAAGGTGTCAGCTGCAGAGCGTGCTTACCAAAACTTGAGAAGTTGAGCAGGCAAGGAGGTCCTCTGAAAACCACTGTTTAACAGCCTGTACCCAAAACGAAATGTACACAGCGACAAGGCCAGCTGTGCACGGTGCAATGGTTTTCCAAAAAAATAAAAGCTGCCATGCCTGCAAAGAGCCGTAGTACTTCACTGCACTGTCAAACAGCCTGCACACATACAGAGCAGCACCACTGAGTAAACTACCTTTGTGCTGGGGCTCTCAATCGCAATGAAATAAAAGCTCGATGCAGTTAAGATAACCAAAGCCTTTTTAACGCGAGTTTCACTGACGGCAATCACAGCAAGGAGAATTGGAGCACATGTCCAGACGAGAGTCCTTGGCAAGAATAAAACCCTGCCAGAATGCAATAGAGCACGGACTTTAATCAATGTGTAGGAAAAAATTCGCGCCTTATCAACGTACGCTTAAACAAACCTCGTTGGTTTGAAGCTTTGTCACGTTCACCTTGTCATCGCCTTGGTAAAGAACCCTAGTAGCACAGATTGCTGCTGGAACATTGCAGCAATGTTACCTATTTAGGCTGCATTAACGTGGCTAGTGTCCTCCTTTGGCAATATCAAGACAACATACGTGAAAAACATTGCTGCTACATTTCCCACGATGTTGTGTCCACATATGTACAACATTGCTGCAACGTTGCCACAATGTTTCATAACATCATATGTAACATTCTTGAAAATTTTAGCAACCCTGCACAAGCATGCAGGCCTGCCAATTGGTAAGCTTCACAACATATTATAACGCTTTTCGAGGACCAACGAGAGCGACCGACACTTGAGCTCCACAATACAGTACAACATATGTAACTCATACACTCATCTCCGAGCGAATAACATAAAGTCAAGTTTATATAGCCGTTCCTGAAGGGTGTCCCAAGGGTGACAGTGGCGAATAGGTAATAAACAAAGCTTTGCGACATATTAATCGAGCTGTGCATGCAATTTATAGCAGGTGCAACAGAAGAGGTTTAGTTGCAAAGTACTGCTAGTTGAAAAAAATGTTTACTGTAGCAACAGTCAGAAAACTTCTGGAACTCTTTGCTTGAAATATATTTGTAATGTTGCTATATTGTTATGATTCAAGTATTATAATAACGTTCATCAGGCTGTATTGCCTAAACGTTGTTTCTCGATGTTGTTCCAAAGATGGCAGATGGTATGTTATCCTAACGAATTTCTGAGCATTTGGCTGCAATGTTAGCAGAGAGTGTCATCCTGACCAACTTATGGACATGTTGCTGTAACGTTGGAGTATGTTGCATAACATTATAAAACATTGGCGACATTGCCATAACGTTCTGGCGACATTTTGTGCTACTAGGGAAAGCAACTCGCATGCGATAGCAGCCTAGCTGTATCCACTTAACAAAAGCTCAAATACATGCAAATGCCCTGTTTTAATACATTCAACGCTGCACTTTGGTATGTAAAACCACGGCCGCTAGATGCAAAGCGCAAAGCGAGGTGCGGCCCGCCACGTCGCACAGAAACGGCGTCTTGGGCCTAGTTCTCCGTGCGCCCGCCGCGGCGCCACTGCTCGGGGACAACTGCTCGCAGGGAAACGCCGCGACAGCTGCGTCGGTACGCCCGTTGCTCACTCCTTGAGGCGTAAACAGTGCGCTTTCTAATTGCTCATTAAAGACTGCATTTTTAAGTAGTCATTGAAAACGCCGATTATGTCAGCAGGTAGGAAGTGTATGCCTGAACGCTGTCCATAACGGCCGCCTATACGATAAACGACCGGGCGAGCGGCTGTACCTCAGGATGTCGCATTAATGCGCCTGAAGCTTTCGATCTACTTTTAAGGCGTAAGCCTTCTATGGCTCATGACTCGCCAGCGTGTCCGTCCGTCCATGCGTCCGCGGCAGCTGTCAATAATGGTTACTTGAAAAGTCAGTAATGATAGTTAATGGTGTAGTAGTAGATGTACGAACAGTAATGATGATTAGTTAATGATACCCACTAAACGCGCACACTGCGCATGCGCAGTGCCCCATGCGCAATCCTCAGGTGGTTTAACAACGGCGCATGTGCACTGACGTCAAAAGTTTGCACAATGGTCGTATCACCCAAAGCTCTCTCAGGTGCTCTCTGAACGTTGATCGAGGAAGGATGCAGACCGCGCGCGCTCCAATGTCGCCCGCTACGAAACGCGCTCGCAATGCCGTAAGGAAGCGTTCAAGAGTCGCCAAACGATCTTCAATAGTCGCCAAGCAGAGGGCAGCGACAGAGGCGGTTGAAGGCTTTCGCCTCTTCGCGCTTTAGATCGTCAAAGTGATCCCTGATTTTTATTCCCTTCTCGCTACCCCATGTAGACGGTGAATGAGACGGACACGCACAGCTGGTCACACGCAGTAAATTTCCGCTTCGTGTCACGTCGAATTTTGGCTCTTATATACACAAGTTATTGCAATTTATGAAAAAGAAAAAAAAACTATCATTATAGCTGAAGTTGTGGAACTTCATAAGCCCTGCAGCCGAGAAAACCACAAAGTACTTGGCACTTTTATTGCATGGTCATACAAGAAAGGAAGGAACCATTCACAGACGAAGAACCTTCCTTGACCTTACTTTTTGTAGTCATTCTCTGTAAAATGCAAGGAACATGCCAGAGACCTGTCGCTTGGCACCCACTTGCTTCCTTTCCCTGACAGTCCTTGGCAAGCGATATTTTCAGCCACGCTTCTCGACGCTGTAGTTCAGAGGGAAACTCATGATATCTCACAGTTGGCTGTTTTCTGGAGTTTGTGACGGACAGTGGCACACAGCAGATGCGCGGCATCGTGCCCAATACACGTCCCTGACCTCCACACACGCATGCACGAAAAGCCCAAAGAGTGCACGGCAGACACGAGGCAAACATTCATTCACGCGCACACGAAAAGTCCAAATCGAGCACCGCAGACGCGAGGCAAACGTGCTCACTCACGCGCACAGCAGAAAATCCAAAGAAAGCACTGCAGACATGAGGAACGTGAGTAGCAGTAGTAGTGGTTTTTATTTTGCATTGAATATGGAAGGCAAACGCGGTTTTACACGAGGCAAACGCGCTCGAACACGACGAAGCAAGGAGCGCTTCGGGAGTCCACTCCCGGGACCTGTCCCCGAACAGTGGCGCCCCCACCGAAAACAGCGGCCACGACTGTAAACTCTGCCAGGACATCCTCACCCATTGTCGGCGGCGCGACGTGGCTGGCCGCACCTCGCTTTGCGCTTTGCATCGAGCGGCCGTGGTAAAACACTGGCTGATACTGTTTTGTGATTTGTAAAACAAAGGTTCAATCAGGCGCGTTAGTGGCTTAGCCGGCAAAGCCGACACTTTCACCACAGAAGGTTACTTACTTTTGCGGAAAACGAGGCTCACATCTCAGTGCAACACTGGTAGTAAACGATACCGCAGAAAAAGGGGAAAATGCAAACTGCAGCGGCGTGAAGTGCCAACCAGCGCGGAAAAAAGTGCGCAGCGAAACATACTACAACGTGCGAGCATCCGCTTCGCGCGCGTAGCTATCGCTAGCCTCTGCAACGCCAAATGACCAAATGAAGTACTAAATTTCTAAACGTAAAAATAACCAAATCATCAAAAAACTAAAAAACAAATTGAATCTAATACTTTCATGTGAAACTAAGCACTTGCAGCTTCCACTAAGATTTTTTTTCTGCTTTAAACGGTTAAAACCACTTTGGCAAACTATCCTGCATCGCCACCGTGCGGAGCGACACCAAGCAGCAAGCTTCCTCCATGCTGCAGCGCATGCTGCAGCGTGACTCAAGAAAGATTGCCTCCAAGATACGCCGCCACGGAAAGATAGCGCGCGGGTGATCTGCGCGATAAACCGCGCGAGCGAGCACGGCGGAGGCGGCGGGAAGGCGGCGAAGGCAGCGTACGCTGCGCCTGTCGATCCGCATGCTGCCGCCAGTCAATCCGCATGCTGCCGCCAGCTAGCCGAGGCGTAACAGAGGCGTTCGCAACATGAAGCAAATTTTTTCACTCGCGTAACTACCATCGGCTTTCAGGGCCATTATATGTTACCTAGCTAAATCCAGCCTGACGAGTGGCGGGTTAGCTGCACTCGATGTGGAACGTGATTCGGGCTCCGTAGGAGGAAACGCGCTTTCTGTGTTCGAATACAAAGAGCGGTCTTTGCACCGGCGCGCCTGCTCTTCGAAACGTCAAGCAGGAGAGCCATCTAATTTATGTGCCGTGATTTACAGCATGTTTAATCCACGGTGGCAACTCTGCTGATTACTGGCGCATCTCCTTGACGTGGTCTCAAGTTCCATGTGTTAGAAACAAGTCTAGAAAACATCTGACTACAGATGTTTCACAGAAGTTTCACAGCAAACGTCTGACTGCAGATATTTAAGAGACGTCGCAGAGGAAACTTCTTCTTGTCGACATCTATGAGACGTTTGAACACAGCGCAAGACGTTTGTAGTCATTTGAAGCTGTTCCGAGACGTTCGTAAGACGTTTTGTGTTTCGTGGGTTGTTATAACAGGGTTGTGCTGAAAATACCATAGAACACATGCAAAAGTTGACGGTGCCACTACCGACCATTGTTATATCCGATATATTGTTATAACCGGTATTGTTATAAGTGGGTTTGACTGTACTTGCTTGAGAGTAGCAGTCTAGACCAAGTGCACTTTGCACCCAGAAGCATAGCAAAGATCATTCGTTTGGTGACTCGTAGGCACATTGTCAATTGGGGTAGGCTTGTGAACTTAGTGGAATCAGGTATAATGTCAAGCCATTGACAGATGTGAATGATACGTCCTTTGCTGAATATACTTTCAGGGGACCTGCCATATGCGCTCCGCCCCATTTTTAGCCTTCTAGTTATTTCCCTCTCATGATCCGGATCAGCGGCTACTACCTGCCCTAAGTAGACTTATTCCCTTACCACTTCCAGCACCTCGCTACCAATTGTGAACTGCTGTTCCCTTGCGAGACTGTTGAACATTAGTGTATGCATTTTTTTTGGCACTCTTTGGCATCCTATTGTGAAAAAATGAATTGTTTCTGGAAGGAAGGATATGGTGCTTTATCCATTCATTGTTTATTTAGTATCCCATAGCGTGCAAAATACAGGTGTTGCATGATTTAAGGCAAATATCAAAAGGTGCTTCAAGACATGATCGTTTCTTTACTGTAGAATAAGGAATGTGGGGCAGAGCTACCAAATATTCAGTTTGCACTGAAGTGTGCTGCACTGTCTTTTCTTTTGCAGGCATTACACAAAGCAAGTCAGATTATCGGCGAAATTCGGGAGACCCACATGTGGTGAATTTCCTTCGACCTCCTGGATGGCGTGTATTATTAGTATTGTTAAATGAGATGCACCCGACATAAAGGCGTTCCAGCACAGACCCATTTTGTCAGTCTCGTCAAGAAGTTGTTATGCCTTGCCTTGGATGTGAACAGCGGATGTGAACGAGTACAAACTGTCCTTCCCCGCATTGCTGGCACAGTGTTTGCTGGGCATGAAAGCTTTGTCTGGTACAAGCAAGAACTTTCATTTGCAGTTGCTTTTTGTATAGAAAACTTTCCTTTCTTTGTGAGATGACAATGTACTGAACTGTCCACCAGAAAAAAAAAA
Organism: Amblyomma mixtum; assembly: GCF_055824585.1. NCBI lineage: Eukaryota > Metazoa > Arthropoda > Arachnida > Ixodida > Ixodidae > Amblyomma > Amblyomma mixtum. The sequence continues at coordinate 8,744,250 of NC_143018.1, read as the reverse complement.
AATTGAGAACTATGTAGCAAATTTAACCTTGAGGTTTGCTTTCAGAGAGCTGAGTTGGCTTCTTTAGTAGCTGTGTGGCTGGAGTCAGCCTTGTGCTATTGGGTAGTTCACTGTATTACTGCTTTTGAAACATGACATGAAACAGATTAACTGTACAAGACCACCCTCAGCGTATGTACCGAAGGCCAGTTATGTTTTCTGCAAGAAATGAGGTGCACCTGTATCTGCTGGATCACGCAAGTTGAGATTTTTGTCGCGGTTTAAGCATGCAGCCAGAAATTGTTTGTAGCATGTTTTGGCATGGAGCATACTAAGCGTGCCAGTGGTATTCATATCATGCATCCAGCCGGAATGTATAAGTTAATTTTGCGTGCACTGCGCTTGGCAGGAAGATCTGCCACTGCCTGCTTTTGGTAGAAAGCATTGCAAATGTGGTCCAACTGTGTGGCATGGCTTGCTGCTTCCCTAGGTCAAAGCTCCCACAGCAGGTTGATTTCATAAAACTGTGTACAAACTGCAATCTCCAAACTGTACAGCTGCCACAGAAATATTTGCAAATTGCGCATGCATTTGTGGTTACATTTTCAAAATGATGGTAAACTTGTGAAATGGTTCATAGGTAGCCAAACTACAGAACTGAAAGAAAAAACTGCCTGTTAAATCTAAAGACAATACTAAACTGGCACATTCTGCAAGACTGCAGCATTTGGATTGAAGGATGTCTGGTGTGTCAGACATGTGAACTATGAACACTGCTTTGCATTTTGATGAATTAGAAATTCAGTTATCAAAATCAGTAGCAACAGAGAGAGGTGGTTCTTCGCTTTCCCATAGCTCAGCTTCCTTTTGGCAAAGCAAGAGCCAGGCAAACCGTGCGCAATAAAGCTGCTGTACTAAAGCCGTGGCCAAGATTTTGCATTGCTTTCAAAGATGCTTTACCTGTGCTAGGTAGGATTGTCTGTCCACCATGGAGTTCTTACAAAGCACATTAGTTTATTCCCTCCTTGCAGAGTGTCCTCTTTTTGCAGGTTGAAGTCAGCCTTGGATTTTCCACAGTTTGATATATATGCCCCAGAACACTGCTTTCACTTGTGCTAACTGTAAGTTTAATAGTAAGGGCATGACAAAATCTCTCATGGTTAAACTATTGCCTCCCAAGGGTAACAGTACTGCACATTTTATGTACATAACTCATTGAAGTCTATGCTGAATGGGACCAGAGGCAAAGCCTGTCCGACAAACCAGACAAGCTTCCTGTCATCACAGGATGTTTCTGGTTCTTTAGTCACTCTATTTGTGTGCTGAATTCTTTAATGTGTGGCACAAGATCTGGTTCCACACATAAGTGTTCTACTTGGGGGAACTGCTGGTTGTATGAATTATCTACGTGAAGTCGTGCCCTTGTCCTCGAGCGTTATTACCGTGTGCCCTACACTCTATGGGAAGCGAACGTAGTGAAGTTCAGCACGCGCAAACACACACGGGGGTTGGCCGAATAAGGACGGCAGCCTGTATTCAGAAGGTCTTGAAGATGGTCTCCAACAGCCACGGCATGAGCGCGCGCACGTCAGTGAAGACTGCCACGCTGGCAGAGGCGGCAGTTGCATCGTCCAGCCATGAGAGCAGGCCGACCAGCACCCAGCCATGGACAGTATCCACCATGAGCGCCGTGCCCGGGTCGGCCACGTCCCTCAGGCCACCGCTGCTCAGGGTGCACAGCTCGTTTGAGGGCTCTCCGGCTGCTGCGATCGCATTGCGGACCATCGATATCTGGGTCTGCCCATGTACTCTGAACCAGACAGTTCACAGAGGCTGCAAACTTCGGCACCATTTTGGGTAAAAGGCTCCGTGTGCCTCCGCAGTGTCATGCTGGAAGGTGGCAGTATCGTACAGCGACAGCCGTTAGTGGCGCAAACCGTGACATCTCGGTCACAGCGATTTCCATGCCACGCGTGCGGCTGTGAGAGGAGGAGGAGCAAAACTTTACTAAACAGAAGGGGAGTTTTAGAGCTTATGGGTGGGCTCCTTATTGCAGAGCCCCACTGGCTTGAGCTGCCCTGTGGATCTGTTCAATGAGGGCCCGGCTGTTGTCCTATCGCTGGGCGGAAGCACCTCCCACCGCTCACAAGAATTGAATCTGCAATTCGGTTTGGTACCACATCCCAACGAAATGTGGAAGAGTGTAGTGTAGGGTGGGCCTGGCACCAGGGACAGAGGAGTCATGCATACGAGGTGGCTTGCATGTGCCCGCCTTTCACGGCGGAGCACATGCTATATATTCAGAGCTTTGTGTATATATTACGCAGTGAAAAAAACTTAGGGACGCTTGAGCTTCGCTTTTAATAAGACAAGAATGCTATAGCTTTATCGGGTCCCATTCGCATCGCCTACTCAACACTCGGCATCGTCATCATCAGTCTGACTACACCCACTACAGGACAAAGAAGGCTTCTTCTCCCTTATCTCTCCAATTAACCCTGTTCGGTTAATAGCATTCGCCGTGCCGAAAGCGTTCATGATGGCCCCTCCTTCGGGCAACGGAATTGTTTTGTGCTTTTGTTTTGCGCCGCTTGGCCCTCTAAAACCAGTGGACGCCGATGCTGTCATGTACATCAAATGCACTATCAAGCGGTCTTAACCACACGACGGCATTGCGAAAACGGAAACTGCAGAGAAGCAGAGTGCATTCGCAGTGGGGCGTGTTGAGCAAGGAGGTTGCGGAATGGAGGAACATCGGCAACTCTGTCGAGGTACAGCAGGCCATGCGTATTTCACTCCGTGGCATCGTTCGGTGGGCTGCATACCCAATTTTCAGTGAAGAAGGAAGCTTCAAACCACGTGCCAAAGCTGACGAATTGTCAAGATAAATGCTCCGTGCAGGCCCCGCTTCAGGCAGGATAAATTTTCCGCAAATGTGCAGTGCTTGACAGAGCGGGTTGTGCGAAGCGATTTCAATTTGCCTCGTGAAAATGATGCAGAAGTGTGGGGCAGCTTTCAGATCGAGAACATTTATTCTTAGTGTATACCGTACAGGCTCCTAAGGCAGATCATTGAGTTAAGGGGGCACATGAACAGTAAAAGCACAAAAATAAGTGCAGGCCGTGAATCGGCGCGAAATGGACACTGGTTCATTGGAGGGTCATTATATCCCCTTGCAGAAAATCTGTACTTCGTATCAAGATATCAAATATATGCAATGGGCTTATATGGAACCTGCCAAAAGGAATAGTTATTCCTTCATTACATCCGTTATTTCGTTATAAACTTTTGTTATAGCAAGGTGTGACTGTATAGCTTACCATGGTCGTGTGCTGTGTGTGGGAGCAACGAGCAGTTGACCAACTGCACGGACTCCCTGGTCATGGTGGTGGGCAGTCTGCCGGAGCCGCCTCCGCCTTTGGGCCGCCCCTCGTGCCGGGCCATCCAGAGCACCGCGCCGTGCGCCTGCACTTCGGGCCACGGAAGGCACACTGCACCCTGGCCAGAGGCCTGCAAAGCAGTCAACGAAAGACTTAACGCGCCTCGTTCTTAGGTGCCTGGACGAAGGAGCGGCCATCGATGTACCCTACTCCTCCGGTCACATAAGGCATTTTGTTTTTCGGGCTAGTCCTGCGTCCAGTATTTCATTTCGAAGGACTTTATTTCTATTCTGAAAATCCGGCACATTGATTGGCCAGAAATAAGCTGATGGGCAGTGTCTCACGAAGTTGGCCACGGGAGGTCCAGCAGCGCATTCGCGACATGGTGGAGGCTGGACGCCAGCTAGTGCACAGTACATACAGAGACTGCACAGAGGCATTGTTACGAGCCTGTGCAGTTGCACCGGGTTCGTACCGGGCTTCTTGTTCACTCCCGGTCTGCAATAACTTCAGCAACCTCGCTAAATCTTGAAGGCCGCTGTGTATGCAATCGATTGTGATGGAGACGTGTGACAGATGTGAGCTCAGCGAAAATCCTCCGACAAGCTGCTGCCATAGCCGAGAAATCACGGGCCTTTCCCGAAAAAAAATAAAAAATTCTTGGCGTTGAGATCACGGCCGGCGAAGAGAGATGGCTTGCTGTCGCCCGTGGCTGGCGGCGATCTCAAAGCCTTAGAATGAATAAGGGAAAGGAATGGTTAGAGGAAAATAAGCCACAAGGTCTATTGGGACGCGTGGAAAATTCGTCATTGCATTGTTGAGAATATATAGCTTGTACCGCCTGCACAGCAAGATACTGCAGATGTGGCTGAATATTGCGCCTCTTGTGTGACGTGCACAGCAAGAACTGCGTGGCATACCACCGTGGCATCACATGCAGACCAACTACTATAAAATGGCAGGCAGAGTGCTGGAGTATGCATTTCCACAACCATATCAGTGGGATCACGACAAGTAGGGTGTCAATGTCCAGCTTTCGCATAGAGGCATCCTAACGACGAGAGACCCAGCAAGCTCCCTGCAGTCTTGAACAGCAACCTTCGAGAAGCCGTCGGGGAAAAATATTGACGCTAGCGCTGCAGAAGACGACGACGTGAGGACTGTAAGAAAAAAAGGACAACGAAGTTTTCCACCGTCGGACTCGGCCCCGGACGTTCTTGGGAGCCTTCAAAACTGCCTAGAGCGTTAGCGCGTCTTACACCGACGTGACAATGTATCCTCCGAGATTAAGAGCGTGGTGTTGCGCCTCTGCCTCCGAGTGCGCATGCACTGTGATATTTTCCTGCCGCGCGGAGCTCACGTGTATGTCGACGGGCTCGGCGAGCAGCAGCACCGCGAGGTCGTTGACGGCCCTGGTGGTGCCGTGGAAGCGGCAGCCCGGGTGGCACAGCGCCGCGGTGGCCGCGAAGCCCACGTGCAGGTGGCCGTGGCGGCCGTGTGCCGCCGAGGAGCCGTTGCGGAAGAACACCCGGTACGTCGGCTTGTAGCGCGACGCGAACAGGCAGTGCGCCGCCGTCAGCACGTGTCTGCGACGGACATGAACGCCCATTTAGAGCGACATCTGTGTTCTGTTCCTTTCTGCTCCTGTACTGCGCTGGTGATTCGTGGAGTGGAGCTGAACGTACAGGCAGCTTCAATATGAAAAAGAATAGGCAGTCCGCATTCAGCACTGACTGCTCTATAAGCCACAAACGAAAAGCACACTTTTTCCCTTCATCCGCATTGTTTTCCTCTGGGCGGGAAATGCCCTTAAGACATTTTCAACTTCACAACAACAGAATTTGTCATTGTGGGCAAACTGACTGTTCTCTTTGTTGGAGCTAGCTGTATACGTTTGTAATAAGGGAGTAATTACTCATTGGCATTCCACCCGAGCGCAGCCATACGGCTACAAAGGAAAGCTATACAGCTTTCACAGAAACTTCGTAGTTAAAGAAAAATTCGTCCTGGAGTTATTGATCAATTCGCTCTCACCCTACCATAAGCTTGCCGTCCTGGTTAGCTCAATTGGTAGAGCGACTGCTCCGGTGTAGCGGTGGTCCTGGGTTCGAACCCCGGACCAGGACGAATTTTTCTTTAACTACGAAGTTTCTGAGAAAGCTGTATAGCTTTCCTTTGTAGCCGTATGGCTGCGCTCGGGTGGATTCCCTTATTACAAATCTACTTCACCTTGGGGGATTCCCCTAAACATTTGCCTAGCTGTATACGTTTCTTTGGCATCGATGACCTCCTTGCTTCGCGAACTCAGCACACCAAATGTTATGCTTGGCACTAGCGCGACTCTACGCCTGCTGCTGTCAGGCTACATCAGACTCCTATGCGGACCACGAAGAACACGCGGCACGCCCAGCTGTGACATACGTCGTCGCAGTTACCTGGCGGTGACGACGGCGCCGGCGCACGTGGAGGTGAGCTTGTGCGTGACGGCTACGCGCGCCACGTGCCCGAAGAAGGAGTCCGGCCCGCGGCCACCGCCGTCGGCCGGATGTGCCGAGCCATTGAGGGCGGTCTCGTGCTGGAACACGCTGGGGCAGGGCAGCAGGTCCTCGGGCTCCTGCACGTCGGTGAGCGCCTCCACGCGCACTGTCACCACCCAGGGCAGCGAGAGGGCGCCACCGGGAGTCTCGGCGCCGCACTGGCTAGGCACCGGGAAGTGCTCACTGCGGCAGCCCCCAACTAGCCGGGCTGCCCAGGACAGCAGGAGCAGCAGGACAACGTTGGGCGCCACGGATGCGAGCAGCTGTGGGCGCAGGCAGGGTGCACCGGTGGACATGGCCTCTTGGCTCTCTCCGTCGGGTTCTTCTCGGCCTGCTTCTTCGCTAGCTCGCGCACTACCACCACGCGGACGAGACGCTTCTTTTTCATCTCTTCGTAGGAAAATGACAGGGGCGGATTTATGGATCAATATTGGGAAGGGGCGGTCCCATCTGCACCGAGTATTTCGTTTTTTTTTTTCGCTGAAAATTAGGGTTAAATTTCTCGCGTGGGGAGGTTTTCGGGAATGGTTCTCGGATAAAAAGTGGTTGCACTCGAAGAAACTGATTGATAATTATCAGGAAAAATAAAAAAAAATCATTTCGGGCAGTTAGCACTGTGGTGGTACGGTTGGTCGCACTCCTGTCCAAGCTCTCGAATGACGCGCTCTGTTGTGCATTTATGACAATCGCGACTGCGCGCCCGACCCGATGTAGCTTTTAATGGAGTTAAACACAATCCATGGGAATGTGCATACGTGATAAGGCCTCGATTCAAGCACCGTGTAAATAAATCCAGTTTATTCCCCGATGCGCCGTTCCAGACAGGTGTGTGGACGACTGTAGAAGCTGCAGCATGGGACGACGCCGGATGCTTCTCCTGCTTTAATGTCAAAGTATCTTGCTTTAGTGATATTGACTTCTATCTTGCGGCTAATGATCTGAAAAGAAACTTGAGCCTGTCACATTTGGATCTCTAACTAAACGTTTGCAGATCAGCATGCCTGTATGGTGACATTGTGCTACCTTATCCATTAAGGGGAGTGATATAATATATCATCCGAATTTCATATCAGTTTTGATTATTTCTGGACTTCGATTGCACAGTGCGTTTGCTGCCACTGGGGTGTGTCAGACGGACGGATGAATTACATCGCATTTAATGAAAACAATTGTACCATTACGGCCTTACATTCATCATCCGCGTTCCATCCACTGCATACGAGCATACTGGGGGCACAAGGAAGACAGCGCGTGGAAAACGGAAGCCTGATTTGTTTCGGTTTCCATCTGTATGTACGATTAGAGATCTGTAGTCATTTAATGTAGCACACAGATAATGAAATTTATTAGCATTAAAAACGTAGAAAGGGTGCACCTTTATCAGCTGTGGGGGCCTGTTCCCGCCGACCCCCCTTTAGTTAGCTTCCCCGCGATGCACCCTCCTTCGCATGGTCAGTTACCTTAACTAACAAGGGAGGGCGAAGACGTAGTAGCGTCACGGATGGCGTGATTGCTGCGCGCGGGGGAAACGGCCCTATTGGGCTCGGGATTTCAGCGCGATCGAACGTTCACGCGCGGCGCTCCGCTCTTCGCCGACGGGCGCCTCGTGGTGGGAACGTGCTCCCGCCAGCTCTTCCCGTCCGGCCTCGGAGTTTCCCCCCTGCCCTGGCGTGTGCGAACATTCGCTCGTAACCGTGCTGGCGAGTCGGACGTCCTCGATTCCTCAGTGTATTTTGTTGCTAGCTGGCGTTATTGTTGTAGCAATAAATGTCTTGTTTGTGTCAGCCAGAGTGTCGTTCCTTTGTTGCCTCAAAGCAAGGCCCGCCATGGTAGGCGTGCGCTCGGTAGTGTACGCGACCACGGGGTGGGGTCCGGCGGTATTGAACTGTGTCAGCCGAGGTTAAGCGGCGGGAACGTATTTATCTTCCCCCATTAAAACCCCACACAGCTTAGCCAAGCTTTTCTGGTTTCTTCGTCGATGTCAGTGATTTTAAATTCCCCTCAAAGCGCGCGTCGACCATCTGCGCCAGACAGCGATTTCTTCGTTGTTTCTCGTGTATTCCTTTACACGCTCGAGAGGAGAGTCTGACTCACACGAGGTTGCTTCCATCGAAAGACAAGCGTGATTTTTTGGCGACATTTTAAAACAGACGCGAACTGGCATAGCCTGACTGGATCCAGACCCCCGGATGCAGCCCTCTTTAACGCCGCCATATTGTATCAATTGGGGCGCCCTCTCTACGTTGTGAAAATCGCCACTACTAGACGATGCGTTGAGTCGTGGTTGCTGTCCCCTGCTGCAGCCCCATTCTTCGCCCGCACAAGCACTAAGTACGCTAACCGCATATCCAAAGCAATATGGGGACCTGCATTCGCATCTACCTGTTTGTCGTTATAGCATGTGCATAGTCTTGGGAAATAAGCTGAAGCCACGACTGTTGTGACGCACACGAAATTGGTTTTGAGGAAAATAAATAGCGCAGTAATAGACACCTTTCGCATACCTTCTGTCGTGTTACCGTTACCGGAGTACCGGGAGCCTGCCTGCCACCGGTGAGCACGCGCTGATTGGTCCCGATGCTGCAGGCGCGCGCATTGCTGCCGGGTACGTGGCGCCATCTGGCGACGTCTAGAAGATTTGCGCATGCTCATAAGCTGCGCACGGGCTCCCGGTTCTCCGGTACCGGTAACGGGAACACTGTATGCTAAAGGTGTCTGATGTATCGCATCTCGATGGACACCGGAACCGCGCCGTAAGGAAAGGGAGGAGGGTGGGAGTGAAAGAAGAAAGGAAGAAAGATGAGCCGTAGTGGAGGTCTTGCGCATAATTAGACGCCTGAATCGCGCTTTGAGGTGCGTGGGGTGGTGAGGGAGATGTGGGCTGCATGCGTTAGCGCCGACGACGTTGTGGCAGACACGCGGCACTGCAGCAATAGGCCGCAGCGTCGGTATAATTTCGACCACCTGGTGATCTTTATCCTGCACTGACATTGCACAGCGCACGGGCGCGTCTATGTTTCGCCTCCATCTAAACCCGGCTGTCGCGGTTGGGTGGGAAGAACCTCAAGAGGGAATGGGTTAATCATAAGGTAAATAGCTAGGCTTATCAAAAACAGCAATCCCATATGAAAATGTGACTAACCTCTAAAGAAGGTTTGTTATATTATAGTCGCCTTCGTAAAGATGCGTCTCAAGATACTGGCAGAACACTGAGACTGCGACGGCGGCGCAGTAAGCCAGTTTCGTTAGATATCGAATTCCGTGAAGTTCGAGGTGGTCATTCGTGGGCCTTTAGATGGTGTTTTCTGAAGCCCCCTAAAACGCACCTTTGAAATGAACGAGAAAACCCTTGGAAACTGTGGGGAACTTTTCGAGCGATGTCATCCCGGAATAATTCCTTACAAATCGAAGCTACCCGTTTTTGCAGTTTATTTAGCACGAGTTCTTTCATTTTTTTTTTACCTCAATGTCCCTCTGAAAGCGAGACACCGCTACTCGTCCGCTGAGTCCGGTCTCCGTTGCGCCTGGTAACCTTCCTCTCACCACTATCATGACAGGTGGCGCTGGCATAACACATGGCGGCTGCTTTTTGACCGCATAATTAGCTTGAATGCAAAACCGCTGTGACAGAACGGTTCCTACGCACTCGGTTCGTGAGCTCTGCGTGCCGCGTAGGGGTGCAACTCGGCAGACAAGTTCACGGTGCCATACGTTAACCGTCGAGCTTGTCAACTGGGCACGACCGAGAGGCGGTTCAGGGTCCCGTTAAGAAAAGCGCCACCAAAGCGGATGGGCCGAGTGCGGAACGCCCTAGCCGGTGCGTGCGTGCTGTCGAAAAAAAAAGCACGTTCGATAGAGCAATGTTCGAAACTGGCGAAGGAACAGGGACTACTTCGGCAGTGTGAATTTGGAAACAAGACGAGAAATGCAGACCATCTTTGGCGTGAACAGAACGCTCCTGCCCATGCCTGCCCGGCAGCGTATTTGCCCATCGAGAAAGCTCAAAACGAATGTGTCGTGATAAGCGCACTCACCCTGGAGCGAGGCTATGGTTGTATCGACTAGGATGGGCAAATACGCTGCCCGGCAAGCGTTACCTCATTGACCCAACCTATGGATGGATGGATGGATGGATGGATGGATAGGAGCGCCCCCTTTGAAACGGGGTGGTAGCAATTGCCACCATGCTCACCTTTTCTTTCTTTATTTTTGTTCAACTGTGTTGTCAATTCTCATTAAGATTTGCCATCTTCTTTACCTACGGTTTCCTGCACATCTAACCTTATGCTTTCAAGATGGGTTTCAAAGCGCGACAAGACGGAGACGATAGGAAAAGAACACACACGACAAGCGCTTGTCGTGTATGTTCTTTTCATTTCGTCTCCGTCTTGTCGCGCTTTGAAACCCATCATGAATGTTTACCAACTTGCCCAACTTTCTGCTAACCTTATGCCACATCTCTGCTTTTCACCCACCAATCCTCCAATCGCTTTTTGCTGACTTCCACTGCAGATTTATTTACATGACCCTAGGACCTCCGGAAGAGTGACTGTGCCTGCATCGACATCCGGATGGATACCATCACATTTGAGTTTGAGGTGTTCGATTGTTTCCACAGATCTACCACGCACTGCACATGTGCCATCTTCTTCGTTAAATTTCTTTTTGTAGCTGCGCGTTCTAAGACACCCTGACCTAGCTTCAAAAAGTAGGGCACTACCTCTTGAGTTATCGTAGAAAAATTCTTTCCTGATCTGCCTTTTCAGTATCGATATAGTTCTACACTACGCTTCTTTTCCATTGAATTATTCCAATTTTTAACTTCCGCGTTTATAACCTGTCGTTTAATCATCGTTTATCATCGCAGTCAGCGGCGCCCTCCTCCGGCGGGCGGCGGCATGCTGAAAGCCTTGAGCGTCGCCAGGAAAGTGCGTATCTGTCCCGGTTGTAGGTTGACCAGGGTGTTTTCGGGTACCGCTTGCTGCACCAAGTCGTAGTCGTCCGGTGTGTCCCCCGAGTGGTACTGCTGCTGCTGCTGCTGCCTTTCGGCGTGGGGCCAGCGTCGCCGCTGAACCTCGCTCTGGTAGCGGTGCGCGGACAACACAGTCTCGCGGGCGTCCATCAGCAGGTACGAGTGAAGCAGGTGCTGCACGCAAGGTGGCGTGCGGGTCATCACCATCATCATCATCATCATTAAAGGTGCACTGAAGAGGAATCTGAACTCGTCTTTTTGCCGCGGGAACTCAATCTACACGTTCCGAGCATTCTTAGAAACTTCGTTTTATTACCCTGTGTGGCCGATTTCCCTAATTAAATCGAATTAACGTCCGGCTCCCTCCTTATATTTTTTATTCTCCCTCGTACGGTGGGCGGAGTCAACCAACGCGGGGAGTGCCTTTCACCCAGTCCCGTGGCGGCTTGCCGCTCTGCCATCGGCGGAGTAATAGAAGCAAATAGTCCGCGCGTATTTTTATTTCTGCGGGCTTATTTTGCGGTTATATTATCTGCAAATGAAACTATTTATTCACGGAAACCTAAAAAACAAAATGAAGCGAAAGCAAAACCTCCACGGAGCTGGCTGAAGGGCACTCCACGCGTTGGTCGACTCCGCCCACCGTACGAGGGAGAATTAAAAAAAAAAAAGATGGGAGCCGGACGTTAATTCGATTTAATTAGGGAAATCGGCCACGCAGGGCAATAAGTCGCAGTTTCTAAGAATGCTAGGAACGTGTAGATCGAGTTCTCGCGGCAAAAAGACGAGTTCAGATTCCTCTTCAGTGCACCTTTTAAGTCCGAGGAAACCATGGAGGAAAAAAAACTGAGGGAGCGGCCGGCGACAACCTTGAAGCCTAGTCTTAACAAGTAAAGATATAGTAAAAAAAAAGAAAGTGTGTCCCCCGTGATCACACCACGTGATAGCGTGCGGTAAAATCTAGCCCGGCTGCACGCGCGCATGCGCACATTAGCGCGGCAGACTGACTGTACATCAACCTCCTTGCTGTAGACGCCCGCGCCGCGGGTCGCACATACGCGCGCACTAAAACATACCAGAATCAAAACATACAGGACTGACTCGGAGAGCGAAAAACTGAGGGAGAAAACGACTTCGTAAACACTCGGCTTGCGAACGCTGGCCGCGTGACGTCACGCTCCCTCCTTAGTTTTTTTTTCCTCCATGGAAGAAACGTTCCGATGGTGGCGCATATACAATTATGGGAATGCGGAGTCAATATGTGCGATATGGAAGAATGCATGAAAATCCATACGCTTTCCATAGGTTTTTCGCATGGTTTCTGTATCCGATCCGTAAGTTTCCGCATAATGCGCACATGAGGATACGTATGAATTTTGACTTTTCAGCGTACGGTATTCCGTATGCTCCATGTGGTTTACCCCGTATCAGCCATACGGAAGGCGTACAGAATTTCGAGAACAGCCATGCTGAGTCAAAAGGCCCGAAGGGGGAACCCGTTAATTCCATATGACGGGGCCTCTTAACTGGCGGGGTCTATAGGTGGGGGTCTCTTGATTCCATTAAGGGCGGAGTAAACAATGAATACAATAAACATTGGTTTGGTTTATGGGGTTTAACGTCCCAAAGCGACTAAGGCTATGAGAGACGCCGTAGTGGAGGGCTCCGGAAATTTCGACCACCTGGGGTTCTTTAACGTGCACTGACATCGCACAGTACACGGGCCTCTAGAATTTCTCCTCCAAAGAAACTCAACCGCCGCGGCCGGGATCGAACCCGTGTATTTCGGGTCAGCAGCCGAGCACCATAACCACTGAGCCACCGCGGCAGCACAATAAACATTAATACAGGACAATAAACAGAACAAGGTGAACAAAATGTAAGGCTGAAAACTGAAAGGCACAGTTCCTTTTTTCTTCTTCACACAGATTACGAGGCTGCTGCTGTAAATCCCGGCCATCATCGGACAGTTCCTGCAACTCAGCAGCGGGAATCACCGCGTGTCAACGCTCCTGATTTCAACTCCAGATGAGGGCTTAGAAGAGTTACAAGGCGGGCATTTTTGTTGAAAGTTCGTTGACAGGATAAAGGTGGATAAATTAAAGGAGGTCAGCAGACAGAAAACTCCCACAAATTCAAGGAACTCTGGGTACAGCTTCATCCAATTTTCTTTTTTCGTAAAAATCTATTCTGTGGATCTTTCTGGCTACACTATTGTTTCTCCGGCAGCAAAGCATGCACATCCGGTAAAATAGGACAAGAAATTTCCCGCCGCTAGATTCAAACTCGTGACATCAAGACCGAAAAGGACTCTGCGGCCGCCGTTGAGAAGTGGATGGCTGTTTAGCCTAGCCTCAGGGATCCGAAAACTGTGGTTGCTTCGTTGCGGGCGGGGATTGGCTCTTTTGACGCATCACAGTTTGCTTGCGAAAACGATAGTTTGCGGAGACACCTGTTCTTCATTTTTTCATCTTCTCTGGTTTATAAAAGCTCCGTTCTCAATGAAAGTATTGTCTTCGTTTTCGGAACCCCGTGGCGTATCGATAAGGTCAACTTCAGTTTGTCCTCAGTGCCCCTTCAATGCATGCACCCTGCGTGACGCACCGTGACGGACACGTTGATGGCGAGGTCGCGGCCGACGTTCTCCAGGCGCACCAGCACCCGTCCGTCCTCGGTTCCCTCCAGGGTCATCAGGTGACCGCCCCGGGGCAGTGGGACACGCAGCTCCGAGTGCTGCGACCACCAGAGAGACGCGGTTGCCACCCAATAAACATTAAAACTACCCTGGACGTTCTTCGGACGTCCTGAACGTCCATGGGACGTCCTGAACATCCGCGGGACGTCTTGAACATCCGTGGGACGTCCTGAACATCCTTGGGACGTCCTGAACATCCGTGGGACGTCCAGAAGAGTTTCAGTGCCTATTGTGCACACACACGCGTCCTCTGCCTCACCATTTCGAAACAACCGCTGGTTAACTGCTGGCGAAGAAGAGAAAAATCAACCATTTTCATGCGAGAGAGGCTCGTAAATATGCGTGTGCGCACGCCCACGCGCTAAAAATTGGGCACCTTTAGCATACCGCGTACCGTGCTACCGTTGCAGGAGTAGCGGGGACACGACTGCGCATGCGCGACTAATACCGGAGGCGACCGGGGTACCGGGACGCACTTGTTACCGCGATACCGCAATGGCCGACGGCGTGCTCTTTCATCCGAGTACAAATGCGCACGTATGCTCTCCGTTCAGTCGCTTCAATGGCCACAAATCATCATGTTTCCGGTAAACGCTATAGCGTTACAGAGGATTGAGCAAGGATTAACCGCGACGTCATCAAAATCGGCCGACGCCATTGGCTGGAGGTCCTCCTCTGAGAGGCATCTGCCGCTTTGTTTTTGAGTTGCATCCGTCTATGGTATCCATTATCCTTCAACTGAAATATTCTCGATTTGCTATTTCCATTTTCATTGTCTTGCACGCGATCCGTTCGACGCAGACTGCACATCGTATTTCACAAGTGTACTAGCACCACCGATCTTCATTAGGGGGCTGGATGGCGCATCAGGCGCCCGAAAGTGAAACCAGCGGAAGTAAGCGGTCTCGTCCCGGAAATCCGCCTTTGGCAGCGCACGAAATGGGACATTAGCGCAGTTTTTGCAACTTAAACGGGAAACAACTTTTTTTGAAACTCGTTTACGCAGCACCTCAAAGTGATCACGGCTTCCGTGTGGAAGCCGAAACGTCTTCGTCTTCATATCAACAACATTTTGGTCGGCGTTCCTTCCATTAAATTCAATGAATCTTCTACCCGACCAGACGAGTTTTCGTCGAACTTTATATTTCATGTCTAACGCCTGTGCGCTGTTAGCTTACTATACTAAGCGATATCAACCAGCCTTACTATTATAACCGCGTGGCGACAGGCAAAGCCACCAAGTGATCAAACAGTTGGAGTGTGTGTGTAGCATTAGTTCTATCTGCAGAGCTTATTTCACTCATATTCCTTTAGCCAGAAGAACACTTAAACTTTACCTTTATTAAGGCGCCACGAACGGCCAGTTCGAAATTTTGATACTTCGAGTAGTGCGGACTTATTAGTGCGGAGTAGAGTCGCTCGCTGGAATCGCGCCGCACAAGTGATCCTGAAAATCGTTCTCATAGGAGAGGATTGCGGAGCCAAAGAAAATTTTGAGGACACTTTGGCAACTAAAGTGTTCAGAGGCGAAAGCCGAGGACACTGTGCCGTGACGACTTCCGGTGGATGTGACGTCACACCGTTCCCGTGGCTATATCTATACCAAAATTATAAATCTTTCGGGGATCCTAAGTGTTAATTACGCTTAATTACACATTTTTCCATCTAATTCGACACAAATCCGACGTTTTTTTTTTACCATTCTGTGACAATTTTTACTATGCCGTGACGACTTCCGGTGCATGTGACGTCACACCGTTCCTGCGGCTATATCGACGTCCGCGATATTGAGACGCAATTTCGACATTTTTGCCTACAATTAATTAATTAATCTACAGTCATCAAACTTGGCTTCTAACTTCATTTTTCCTCCTCTATCTGAAGCAACCATTGGTTTTCTTCTACCTTTCTAATTTCCTAGTTAAACGCGTGTGGCACGTTTTGTTAACGGACGACAGTTTAGTTTTTGGTTTTTGGGGTTTAACGTCCCAAAGCGACTCAGGCTATGAGGGAGGCCGTAGTGAAGGGCTCCGGAAATTTCGACCACCTGGGGTTCTTTAACGTGCACTGGCATCGCACAGTGCACGGGCCTCTAGAATTTCTCCTCCAAAGAAATTCAACCACCGCGGCCGGGATCGAACCCGCGTCTTTCGGGTTAACGGACGACAGTAAAAGCCATTAAAGGCTTTCGCCTTAATGGCGGCCGCCCACCTGCTTCCTGGCGTTGGGCGGGAGCGGCGAAGGGTAGAACATGTAGATGGGCCGGTAGACCTCCTGCAGCGCCGCCGTCCGCAGAACGTCGGCGGCCTCCTGCGTTGTACCGACTGCCGCTGAGGAATGGCTATAGCAGAGCAGATGCGTCAACCGCCGCTTCTTGTGGCGGCTTATGCGTCAGCGTACCTTCGATAGCGCTTCGTGACGGCGAAATTGATTATCTACGTGCGTTGTCTTATTCCTTTACCACGTGTACTTCTTATGGGTTTTCCATGCTTCTGTCCTTTCGTTCTTGTACGAGCGAGATGTATATATTCGACGAACGTGCATTAAAAACCTGGTTGTTATTCAGCGTCGTGTACCGCCTCTCTCTCTTCTTTGTTGCGAGCTGCGCTGCTCCCGCCACCAGATCATGCACCAACCAGCCCAACTTTTCACCATGTTAAAAAGACGCCGCTTCCCAGGAAAAGGCGCTACGCCTCACGAGCAAAGGCATACGCTTAAACTCGAACTGCGCACACGGCCACTCTGCGCATGCGCACCCCTCCTCCTCTGCCACCTGCCGAGCTAAAAAGCTGTGCTACAAAACGGCAGCTGCGATAGAGTTCCTCAGTACTGAGGAAAGGCTGGCGCCACCAGCACGGGAATGCCGGGAAGACAGGATTTTTATTTGGCTTGGCTATAGTTGTTCCGAAAACGTCGATTCTGCCTCTGAACCAGCAGCTACGCCGCTATGCTCTCTTCTGTGCGCAAATGAAATGACGCTAACGGCGCGCTTTTCACTTCTTCATTAAACTGAACACAAGCGTTAGGCTGGTACGGAAACTTTCAAACCATTTCTTTGAGGTTTGCCGCGAGAGGAGTCGCATTGTGATGGAAGAATCTACGTTTCATGTGCCCAACAATAGCCAAGCCAAATGCGAAACTTCATCTTCCCGGCATGCCTGCACCTCTAAATGGTGGATGAAGTCTGGCTGCCATTTTTCTCCTGCTTTCCGCTTAGATAATGTTGAGGAAAGGACGCCCGAGTTTATGAGTTTATTTAGCGAGGGGTCATGACATACGGAACAACACAGCCCACTGCGTGGCGTTCAGTGTAACGAACTTCAACGTGGCGCACAAAACTGTGGCTTTTCGTAAAATTCACTCAGCTGCTTTTCTCCTTATGAATGGGACGTGTCAGAACCGCACAGTAATTTCCCGGCGTGCTTTGCGGAGCTGCAAGTCGGTCTCGAATTGTAGCTGCTGAGTCTTATATGTGCAAGCGAGAAACAGCGAATCGGGTCCAAGGCGACTGCACTGTGCATTGCCAAAGCGTGTAAGGAAATTAGCGAATGGAATTCTACCGAGTCGAGAGGTCGAAATACCGTTATGCCGCACGCCGTGAAGGAGAGGTGCGGATTAATTTCTACAGCGTGAGATATTTTATACGGGCATGGGATCTCAGCACGCGTATGCCTTTGCATCGTCACGGCCGCGATCGAGTTCGTGACTATAGTCAACACTCTCATTAAAAGGTCACATTTCCCTATGCTTTTATGTGGTTCAATGAGTGCTGGCTTCTTTCGCATACATGTATACAGTGCATACGCATACAAAGTCACAGTAGTTCTTAATTGATTTGCAGGTGGGCTTGGGCCTGGTGCCTTGCGGATGCAATAGTGTTGCCGCGAAAAACGTTCCGTGCAAGCCCTGCAATGCATTTCTGAGCTGGAAAAGTACACATATCGTCGCACGAGGCACGAGCTCAGTCTCCCCACAACTTGGGTAGTCGTACTCACCCTGGGCGTCCCCAGGTGGAGCCTGTGTCGACCCTTGACGATGATGCCTTCGTCGTTGATGCCGCGGTCATCTAAGGGCTCCTCCACGCCCAGGTCGTCGTCGATGTTGTACCGCCGATGCAGCTGCGCATGCACGAGAAATCTTGCAGCCGCCTCCAATATGTACAGTCAGGGACAAAAGTCTCCGGACCACGTGTTCCTCTAACGAAGCCGATAGCTCTGCTATCAGTCAGCGGCTGGAGACCGCACTGTTGGAGATGAAAGAACAAAAAATTAACTTTTACCTCCACAAGTGTGGTCTCCAGCCGCCGACTAATAGCAGAGCTATCGGCTTCGTTAGAGGAACACGTGGTCCGGAGACTTTTGTCCCTGACTGTATGTGCCAATCTGCCGAAAGCGCTTAGAAGCCAGGACAAGTGCATCAAGAACCCATCTTTGTCCTTGTCCGTGATGCATCATCCCCTGATGAACATCGTCCATTGCACTAGTCCTTCAGGTGCGTCAAGGACAATTTCATCAAGACAAGGAAAAAGTCATCAGTAACCTATCTGCATCCTAGCAGATGCTGACACCAGCCTAGCTCGTGGGAGTAGTAATTGGCCAGCTTATTTTTCCAATCTAAACGTCACGTCGCCTGTAGTACAGAGTCGGAGGAAGAACTAACCATAAGTTCGATGGTCCCTTGCTCGAAGCTGGTGCCGCCCTGAGGCCTGTCCGGAATCACCGTCATCTGCAGTTCCTCGGCGTGGTTCTGTGTGGAAGAGATAATGACGTCGCCTCTCAGCTACCGCGGCCTACGCCGAGGGTTAGTGCTCTTGCTCTTGAACGTTATAAGCCTCGAGAAGCATTCTTGGTGGCAGCAACGGCGCCTGAGGTCAGCATATGTGCACCGTACCTTGATGTAGATCCACGAGACCACCGGGTAGTAGCTGGAGGCCACCGTTTCCGGCTCAAGGGAATCGTTAACTCTGCGCGCTCGACAGAAAGACAGCGCCGCGGTGTCTTATTGGGATAAGCCGTCACGGAGGAGAAACGAGAGAAAAAAAGAGAACACATACTGAAAGCGTTCACTCTAGCTGTCTTGTTCCTAGAAGTGCTCACTGGACGCAGAATTGGGTGACGTCATTGATATGTGCATGCATCAGCGAATGCCGTGTGTACGCACCTCCGTGTGACGCTGAAGAGACCGTTGGAGTCGGTGAAGAAGACGCCATCGTTGTCCAGCGCCGTCTCGTAGCGTGTCACCACATCCATGCCCGCGCTTTCCACATGCAAGAAACAGGAGAGAGGGAAGTTTAAAAAAAAAATTTCGTCTCATGCCTCACATAGAGAGGTATCAGTCCGAAAGTCGCGCATGAACAGACGGGCAGCTAGATGTAGTATATTGTGGACAAGTTTTATAATTTACGTGTAGCTGGAGCGACTAGAAGCGGTGCATTTTGCATCTTTCCTGAATGAAAGTTAGTTCCTACAGCGCCATCTCGCGTAGTGCATAGAAAGACGCAAGGAGCGGCGCAAACAAAATTGCGCAAGCTAAAAGCCCAGATCAGACGCAGCAAGTGTGTACTGATTGACAATAGTGATAGTGATATACTAGCAGTACCGGTTAGCTCAGTTGGTAGAGCGGTCCTGGGTTCGAACCCCGAACCAGGACGAATTTCTCTTCAACTATTTTCTGTGGAAGGTGTATAGCTTTCCAGTGTAGCCGTATGGCTGCGCTTGGGTGAATGCCATATAGTGATTATTCCTTTATCGCTGTCTGGGCGCAGGTCGTAAGCGAGACGCGTACGAGCTCTGAGACGAGCTGTGTTTAGAGTCCATGGGGGGCTCGACTTTATCTCCGGCTGTTCCAAAGCTGCCCCGCGAAAACGCATTGCTGCACCCATAATCGCGGCTCGCCACACACCCCGAGGTGCGGGCTCGTGAAGCTGAAGCCATCAGACTTCGACGACGCATGTACAGTCGGGGACAAAAGTCTGCGGACCACGGGATCCGTAAAGCACATGTTCTCTGCGTACGGGTGCCTCATCGAAGCCATAGCACGTGCCAGTAGCCATGTGTGCACCGGTGTGTGTCACCACTGGGCGACCATGCCAATCAGCTGCCTGTACTACAAAAGAGCCCGCCCACCCGCTGGGTAGCGGTCCGACGATCCACTCGAACTCGATGAAGGGGCTGTTCTTGTACAGGCGGATCACCTGCGACAGCCACTGGTCGAAGATCTGGTGCACCTCAGTGACGAAGGGGCCCTGCGTGCGAGGAGGTCTCGAATGAGCGCACATGCGCTTCAATCTCTCATAGCAGCCGTGCACTGGAGCAGCTGTAACGAACGAAACATGTCTAAGACAGGCCTTCAGCTTCCGAACCCTCGGTGGCTGGCGCTTGTTAAGAAAGACGACGCTTTGGTTCAGCCACAGGTCTGTTTGTGACGCTGTTCAAAATTTCTTGCTGGAATCTCATAGACTGCCTGGCTAAAGCTTTCAGTATTTTCTTTTCTATTCTTCATTACATTTCGAATTAAACTCTTCTTTTTTTTTTCTTTTTCTCTCTGTCTCTCTCTCTCTCTCTAATCCAAACTCCTACCTTTTTTCACTCCCTGCCCTCATTGTGGTAGACCCCCCCGGTGTTGCTCTCCCGTGTGCTTTTCTTTTGCCTTTAGTATCTACAGGTGGATAGCAATCTTTGCCTCTCTATTCTTGGCCTATCCCCCAGTGTGGGTATGTGGTATCTTTTCAAACGCTAACAACAACAACAACAACAACAACGATGCTCGTGCGTGTGCTGGACTGATCGCCGCCTCTGGTCTGTACCGGGACTGTACCGCTAGTCGTTCGCGCCGCAGCGCCTTGAAAGACGCCCTGCACTACACATGCAAAATCATTTGCGTTCCTGCAGCACCAATACTACACTCATTGCCTGCAAAGCCCTCATCAGATATGAACTGGAATATGCCTCTTCAATTTGTAAAGCTCGTTCTCAAAAGTCACTAACCGCCTCAACTACCCGCAGAATGAAGGAACCTTATACATTCTATCACAATTACAACCGAACATCTAGTGTGTATGACATCAAGAAAACGTTATCTCTTTCTGACTTGTCTGAGAGACGCAATATTAAAGGTGTAATATTTTTCACAAAATATTTTGTAATATGCCCCACCAAAAGCGCCTGTTTGGTTTACCTTCTACCCATATTTCTGCTAGAGCCGATAACTCTTGCAAACTTTTTTTTACTTGTAGCCATTCGATCATGGAACAAACTAACACTGAAAATCCTGAAACCAGACCTGAAAAATTTTGTTCTGCGGTTACTGACCTTTCTGAGTGCTTTTAACTACCATATTTATGGTTTATCCGTTTTGTTGTCCTGTGGACGACCTTCCTGAATATTTCTAGTCCCTTTCCCGTCATATTTATTATATCTGCGCGCTAAACACTGTGTGGCGTTGGGCGACGTTCGTGTGCCATTTCTGTTTTATATCATCTCCCTTTATGCAATGCCCCTTCGACCTTTACGGGTAACGTATGCGATGATTGAAATCTTGCAGGTTCACAGCTTTCATTCGGTGTTTTCCATGTCTGGGCATTACAGGACTAAATTTATTCTGCAGGCGGTAGATGGAGCGGGATCGCTGCGACATGAACTAGCGCACGAAGTAGAGGGATTCCTGTACGCTTGCCTGCACCACGCGGTAGGTGACCCTGTTGCCCAAGTCCATGGGTCGGTTGCTGTCCGGGTCGAAGGAGTAGGCGCCCCCTGCCACCGTCCCTGCACGCACTCGCATGTCCACAGTGTACGCGTAGAAGGACTGGCGCAGCGGCACGCCGCTCTCCTGACCCAGCAGGGTGACGCGCCGCAGGAGTCCGCTCGTCGTATCCAGCTCGAGCCGATAGCGCTGCGAGAAAAGCGACGGCGACGCCACGCCGCGGCCGACCACTGTACGAACGCAGAAAGCCGCACCTACTCTGAGTGTACTCACTAAGCTCTGTCAGAACTATGTCATGAGCACCACCGAGGACATGGCCGAAGCTCTGCATTTTTAAGGCGAAAGCCTTTAGTGCCTCATACTGTCGTTAGCAGACGCGTCGGCAGCCGTGTCGGCAGATTTGTCCGCTTTTCGGCGTCACTGCTTAAAGAGAAACTGTGCCGTGGGAATCGAACCAGGGCCTTTGGCATTTGAAGCGGAGACACTACCACTCCGCCACGAAGGCTCAAGGTTCGAGCATGAATAACGGCGCATCTAGTGAATGCATGTGTTTCACAAATAAAATAAAAGGAATAAAGCCAAGAAAAATAAAAATAAGAAAATAAACATAAATAAAAACAAATAAAGATAAGATATGAAAATAAAAATAAAAACAAACATAAGAAAAGTAGCAAAAATAAAAAATAAAGAAAGAACAAAATATGAAAAATAAAAAAGTCAATAAAAACAAACAGTGCGCCAGGAAACGCTTTCGCCCTGCAGCACTTTAGAGAGCCAAAGTGCCCCCTGAATTTTCAACCGACTGAATCGCCTGTGTGGAATATTTATTTAACACTTTCTATGAACAGTCGCATGTGCTCCGTTTCTGCTTGACCAGGTTTGTAACGATGAGGTGCGCGTTGCTCGATTAGCTACTTTTTTCCAATCGAAGCAGTGCAGGTGAAAAGCGCTTAGTTCTTGCGAATAGCCCATCGCTCCTGGCAGCGACCTGAACGGGCCTACGTCGCACGAGTCATGGCAGCGGCAGTGAAATAAAGCGCTTCCTACCGGATGCAGGGGGTGCGGCCAACATCACCACACAAGAAACAACAGAGACGAAAGTTTCAAAAAAATTTGCGACTTCATATTAGCCGTGGGCAAACTCTGACGTCAGTACGCGTTCAGGTGGTGCGCTTGGAAGGTTGCAAAAACTTTTTATGACAGTGGTTTCAGGGAAGTCAGCCACTAATTTTCTTTTTAAATTGGGTTTTTGAGGTAAAGAGAAGATTTTTGCGGCTGTCGGAGGTAGGTATAAAACAGGCGAGTCATGTTAACTAGTAATATGTTGACTAAATTCTAATAGTTATCTGGTTAACTATTACAGATGCGTGCCTGATTGCAATAAGAGATCTGTAGCAGACCATTATTAATAGCCTTATCAGCTTTTAGAATTTCGAAAGCGCGATTGTCTATTCCGCTGTGGCTCTACAAATTAGGGCCTTTTCTAGCGCAATTTGAAAACCGCGCGCCTCCGACTGTGAAAGGTGCGAGAAGTGGTCCCCGGAGGATCATGTCTTCAGTCTCCACACGACGGTGTTTCAAGGATCTGTACTTTCTGCACTTTGTGTAAACTTTCTGTCCACAAGGTATTTCGGGTAAGCTCGGGTAAGTTCGGACGAGCGTCGTGCCATCTGCGTGAGAAGTTGCTCGGGACGAGCAACATGGGTCGAAAAATGCCGACGGGTGGCTGGGATAGAAACAGCCAGCACCTGCCAGTGCAGTGGCGCATCGCTTGACCGCTGCGCCACTGCGCTGGTAGGGGTATATGAGGACTCGCCGCCATCTATGAATGTCAAGTAGAGAATAACCAATTCTGCGTATATGGGCAAATGGGCGTATACGAACTCCGAATGGTGTGCGGTTTTGTGGCCAACGCGAACTAAGTTAAACAAACGCACGGAATAGCACAGACATAATCAACCACAAACGCATCAATGGAAACAGCAGTAGTGCATTATGCTTTCGCATTCATAGCACGAAAGTTTCTTTTTGTTCAAGAGTTCATATTATATTTCGTCGTCATTGCCTGACTTCCATTGCACCGCAGGTTTGAACTGAAAGCCGGTGCCGTGCTTGGGAGTTCTTCCGCACCGCCACGTTCTCACTGCTTTACCTCGTTTATAAGAGAGCAGTCCAGAGGCACTAGAATTCGTCACGCGAGAGCGGAGGACGTTGCTGCGTTTTGAAATCAATACCGAAGCGCACAGGCATGGCTCTGCTCCCGACAGCTCACCTCATTTTCGATGAATCTTTGCTCGGGCTCAAGCTGGAGAAATTCCAGCGACGACGACGGAAAATGCACCTCTTCTTTCTCTGAAAACGTAAGAAACGCTGGAGCTGAAAAGGGAAGCTACGCGAACACGCTTCTTCCTTCCCTCTATTCGTGTAATTCTGCGCGGGTCAGTTTGATACAGTCTTAACGAGGCTACAGGCTGCAATGTGCCTGCTCGCGAATACGGACAAAGCGGAGTGGATGCGATTGTGCTCGGTGAAACTTTAAGGTTTGATTTGCCTGCGGAAGTAGAGAAGCATTGCATATTGTGCGGGAAGTGAGCGAGTCATTGAGACTTTCAGTGAGTCGCGAGCGATTAGAATAAAAGCTAATGTAAGTCACGAGTCTTGTCGAACGACTTATGACGTCACACGTGCACTATCGAAAATTTCAAACTGTATCGAACAAGTTGTGCCGCCAGTACGCAGCGATTTCGAATGCTGTCGATATGTTCAGTTATTCTGCGTCATGCACTCGTGGCACCTCCGTTACTTTGATGCGTAAAATAAAAAAGAAAAAGCCCGCAAGAGTAATATGAAAAATTTGATGGTCCTTTTCGATTTTGCTTCCATAGCTTCTGGTTTGCTGTAGGCGGCGCTGCTGTAAGAATGCAGTATATATCATTAAGGGGGTACGCGGCTTTGAAAACCCCTAAAATGACTAAAAATTTATTTTCTGAAAGTCGTATCCGCTTATATGTCTCGTTTGTTTATGCTGTGCCGAAGTTTCACTGCTGAAACCGACAGAGAAGTACTCTAAGAAAATTGTTTCATGAACCGCGGCGGCTGTGCATTGCTGGAAAGCGGTCGAAAAATAGGCGTTTTTCTCCGTTAAAGTTTTCTGCTTAGACACTCACATCGTGGAGCAGATTTCTTCTCGTCTGTTTTATCTGTTTTGTACTTCGTTTATTCTGATGCACTTGTAGGACCATAGTGCAGATCGAAACATTCTCAAATTTGGGAATTTTTAGTTTCCTGTATGAAATATTTCTCACTCTGGACACTGCATCGCGAACAATTAAAAACCAAAATTTGTTATTTGCGAAATCTAAGAAAGTCTGGCCCTGACCTGTAGCACGCCAGTATACGAACGCAGTGAATGTTGAACCATCCTTCTGCCACATTTCTTAACTCTACAGCCTTTTCAGAAGTTTCAGAGGAAAAATTTCCATAGAAAACAATTTTTTGAAGATATAACAGTAAAGGTTTCTCACAGTAATCATAAAATTATTTCTAATACGCTCAAAATTTTCACGTAAATACATCAAGAAATAAAAAAAATATTAGCTGAAAGCCGCGTCCCCCATTAAGCAGGCTGTGGCTAAAGGTAAGGCCGGACGGACCCGGAACATCAGAGCAGGCGGAAAATGGAAAAAAACGAAAACGTAGCCAGCAGTGTTGAGACAGCTGTGTCTGATGCCAGATGGCGTGATGTGGCATGTCTACTCACTCTTCTGCGCCGTGACGCGGTAGGCGGCGAATCCCAGCGGAGGCAGGGCGACGGGGAAGGCGAGCTCCGTCCTGGCCAGCCCGCCCGTCCGCTCGGGGATCCTGGGCAGGCTCACGTGGAGAGGCACTGCCTGGCACAACACGCCACCCTCAGCACAGGCATATTAGTTAAGCAACCACAAACTGAGCACAACTGGCTCTATTTTTTTTTTTCGTTCTCGATACTGTGGCTCTTTCTGGCTATGTTGGTGCTTGTCCGGCAAAGAAATGCGAATTTATTATTCGAGGATATTGTATTCAAGACTTCCCCGCCGCTAGATTCAAACTCGTGACGTTAAGACTGAAAAGGAGTTCGTAGTCGCTGTTTGGAAGTCAGTGTATTGTCACTTAAACGACAATCAGGTTTATCAACTCTTGCCCATCGTCGTCGCATTGCTTCTCTTAGTCTGTTTCATAAGTTTTTTTACAGTTCCCTCGGACATCCACCCTACATCGCACTGCCAGCTCGCATATCCCATCGCACCGGCCATCCACTGCAAGTTTCATGCCAACGCGCCCGCACCGTCACTTTTTCCGCATCCTTTTTTCTTCGCACTGCCAAAGACTGGAATGGCCTTCCCCACGACGTTGATTCCATCACCTGCCAATCAAGTTTTGTTAACAATTTAAATATGCACTTCATAAATAACATGTAACCAATCATATTCAATCTATATTTGTATTCCCACCCCTTATGTAATACCCCCAAAGTGAGGTCTTTAAGGTAATAAAGTGAAGTGAAGTGAATGGCGATAGCCTAACCTGAAACTGTCTCGATAGCACTGCTGTTTTCTTGTGAAAACGACCGGCAGTGTCGGCACCTGTAGTTCATTTTTTTGGACTTTTACAGTGGATATAAGTTCAGTTTTTTAATAACAGTATCCCCTCTTTGACGTTAATGCACTGTAACTTAACGACGCAAGCCAACTTCAGTTTTTCCTCAGTATTTCGTTTCCAAACTTCGCGGCGCTTTCGTTTCGTCCACCTCAAGGGTTTTCGTTGGCGTACCAGTTTCTGCTGCTGTCAAGACGGCACGAATCGGGGACAAGACGGCACGAATCGGGGACAAGCAACACTCGCCTGGGTGTCCACGTCGTCCCCCTGCGGCCCCTGGACGGTGAAGGAGAGGCCTGCGACCACGGGCAGGCGGGCGTAGATGGAGCGGGCCGTCGACGACGGGTTGTACACGAGCAGCGTGAACTCCCCGTCCGTCTCGGCCAGGTCCAGCCTCTCCGAGTAGGGGCACTCGCTCATGTTGAGCGCGTGGCAGAAACGCCACGGAAGGTCGCCCGCCGCGCCACTGGGGTCCGCCAGCCGGTTCACCGCGTTGCTCATGGCCTCCTGTCGGTTGCATTCATTCATTCATTCATTCATTCATTCATTCATTCATTCATTCATTCATTCATTCATTCATTCATTCATTCATTCATTCATTCATTCATTCACTGGTTTACTTATCGATTGATCCATTAATTAAATCACTTGTTTAATCTCTCGCGAATTCGTTTCCAGAATTGGGTCCGCAGTAGAGCAACCACATTACTGTCTCACAGCCTTCAATACCCAATCAAAAAACTCGAGATCATAACCACCAACATCACCAGCAGTAGTCATAGCTTGTTCAAGAAAAATCGAAAAACCATCCGAGTATTTTTCTACCTACTTCTGCATCGTCACTCTCAATTCGGCACAAGTAATGCTGCCCCTCGCGGAGATTCCACTTAGAATCACCACTTTTAACTTTTCTCTACATCTCGCTTAAGTAGCAGAACATACATGGTCTGTTCTGAAAGTAGTAGGACTCATTTTTTTAATCAAAATTTATTCAAGATAATAGTACAAACGATTACAATTTTTCAAGGTAGCACCCTTCCGCACCTACACGCTGCTGCCAATGAGTTTTACAGTTTTCGTACGCCTCCGGGAACGCCTGGACCGGAATGCTAATTAGCTCCCTCGTCACGGCCTGTTGAACCACCTCTACCGATCCGTGATGTTTCCCCTCGAGCGTCAATTTTATTCTCGCGAATAGAAAAAAGTCTGCCGGGGCCAAGCCGAGGCTGTAGGCGGGCTGAGGCAGCGTTGCCGGCTTGTGCTGGGCAAATAATCGGGGTCCTCATTCAGATGATGAAGAAGATCCTACCGGTTGGCCTTTTCCTCCTCTGACAACACTCCCGGCACCAACTTCGCGCACGCTCTCCTCATGGATAAGATTTCCGTCACGATCTCAAAAACTTGGGTTTGAGGAATGCTCAAGTCATGAGCAATCATTCTGATACTCATTATACGATCACTGTTAAGTAAATGTTTCACTCGCTACACATTTTCGTTGGTCTTGCTGGTCGAAGGGCGTCTGGAGCGGTCGTCTTCCTCCACTCTTTCCTTACTTTCTTGAAACACCTTGCGCCACTCGAAAACCACCTGATCTACCCATCGAAGCGTCACCGTAGTCCTCTTTAATCATGTTGTGAGTCTCTTTGCCCGTTTTAGCAAGATTTACTCAAAATTTGAACGCGTATCGCTGACCCGGTAAACGCTCGACGATTCTGCGTGACGAGACATTTCGACAGGGGTTCACAGTACAAGCGACCTCCTCTCTTCAACGGCCGAGAGCCGACTGCCGATTTTCCCCAGCATTCCCAATATCCCCTTTCGACGATCCTGCACGTGCAGACCACCTCTCGTCCGCCCGTTCGCCCAGGAAAAAACCCGTCCTACTACTTTCAGAACAGACCCTGTATGTATGTTTGTGCTCTAAGTGTTGTTTATTTTCATCGAATATTGCTTTCCCTCTTGTTTTGATTGCGGTACACTTCACCCCAGAATCTAGATACCGGGAATATGCATCCTTTCACTGCGCAGTCTCACCTGTATGTGAACCACTTCCAACTCATTCGGCGCTCACAGTACGGGCACTCACACGTCGTAGATTAGTACGTTTCCGTGTCTGGGAAATTGTCTGGCTGTTATTGCCTTAATGATCGTACTTCGCCCGGTGCCGTCCTATTAAACTACACATTATAGAATCTAGATCTGCTTCCCCGCACACCAGGTCACTGTGCAGCGAAGCACGCTTTACAAAGCAAAACACCGGCTGAACGCGTTAGGGCACTCCAGAGTTGCCGCTTCCTCTCCGCGACAACTTTTTCTGGCGATGGAACGGAAGCTCTGGAGACGAAACACGGCCTCTCTTCCTACGCAACGGAATATATTCCCCTCCTGCAGATATTCAAGGAAAAGAAAAATTGACAGACGATTACGATAGTCTGTAAGGCGGAATTTGAGCTCAGCTCTTCACGGCTGACAGGAGGCCTGTTACGCTCCTAACCACCCCCTCCGGGATCTTCCCGTGGCAGCCACCTTCCCTTTGTCCATTCCTCCTCTCTCTCCGCGGTAGAGTGGCCTTTCACTCTACTACTGCCTGCCAACACGCCACCTGTCGGCTGGTGTGTCACGCCGACGACGACGACGACGCGGAAAGCAGGAACGGGCGTCTAAAACACCAAAGTAATCATTGAGGGTAAATCCAACTGTTTTCACAAAACTGTCACAAAATTGTGATCACATGTCTGATCATCCGGTAATTTTTCTCACAACCACATTTAATGCGGTTGCATTAGAAGCTCCACTAGGCCAAAATATGTATTCGGCCACAAAACACAACCGCTTTATGGAAGAAAGTTACGTCAGCAGACGGGGAGTCGCCTCACCAGACCGGAAGTGATGCAACTTCCCGTGAACGGATCAACAGCTTCTGATGCTGTCGCATACCCGACACATAATGTAATTAGGTGTCTCTGGGATTTTTTTTTTTTTTTGTTTCGTTCTAAAGAGAGAGATAGGGAGGGCAGGGCGGTCACAACCTCTAGAGTCAGTCCATTAATTCTATGCGCTGCTCTACTCAGACCCCCAAAGCGCACAGAACTCGGAGCAACAGCGCAGGGAAGCGCCGCGGGACGGGATACGAAGCAACGCATGGGAGAGGTCGAGGCGAGGTCGACCGAGTGCTTCGCTGTGGAGGGACCGCGTGCCTTTGAAGAAGCGGCGGTGCGTCGTCCCCGCTTATCAGCGCCGCGAACGCCGCCAGCGAAATCTCAGCCGAAAAGCACAACGGCGCTCGTCGCGCCACCTCTTCCCCCTCGTTTCTTTCTTTCTTCTGCCGGATATGCGCTTATCTCTCAAACTGGCTGAGCAGTACAGTCACAGTAACGACGTGCTGTCAGTGTTTCCTGCCATTTCGCCGCGGCTGCCTTACGATTAAATAGGCGATGGTAATATAAAAACAACGAATACAGCTAATATCACCGATTTCACCGGAATTGTGGGCTATTTTTTTTATTGGCGACTTGTTGTAGAGCTGATTTATTAGAGTAATTTCTCTAATTAGCGTCGTAGCGGTGGCCTAGTGGCTAACGCATCCGCCTCGTGCACCAGGCGGGTAGCTGCCAGGCGGATGTCCAGCGGTGGGCTCTGCGGACGCCGCCGACGCCACAGTTTTGAGCAACGAGATTGGTTATATGAGGATTTTTCCCTCATAACACCGACAACGCCAAAGCCCGATTTTCTGCAGAGGGAGCCTTATCGCTTTTGCGTTAATATATATCTGCTGTATGGAAGGGTTAACGCGGGGTTTCGCGCAACACCAGGGAGGGTGACATGTGCCCCTGCACCGTAACTGCAGCCAAGTTGGATCGCTTCTCTAACCCTGGATCAAAAGCGATAATCATAATGATGGTCAGAGAGGCTACCTGTATAGCAAGACAAAAAAAAAAGGCGGCAATGATATTCAGCCAGGTTCGCGCTGCTGCTTACAGTCAGCTAGTATCACACTCAGTCACGTGCGGCAGGTTACGACTCTTTCCTTCCCACTACGATCGACTGAATCGCGATCGTGCCATGCTCCCCAGTACCTCGGGGAACTGCCCTCAGCCACCGGCCGTTCCATCCCATTCCGGAATGTTGGGCGAAGGTCCTCTCGTGTTACCTACACCGTCCGACCACGCTGCGCACGTTGGGGTGCCTGCGCTAATCTGGTAGCAGAACAGGCCTGCACCATGTGTGCACTCCAACCCAAAGGCGCATCGTGGGACGGGAAGAGATCTAAGGTGCCAAGCACATTTGCGCTGAACGCGACGCTTCCGCCGCACCCAGGCACTTTCGGTCGCAGCACCCTTTTTGACACCTCCGCTCCTGCGTGCGAAGGAAGTCGTCAGATGCCACCGCCACGCCGAGCGTTCACCGCTCCGCTCGGGCAGGCCAACCTGGGCTACATTTGCCACGACGGCTGGGATATTGAACCCGCAGCCTTCCATATACATGACAGCCTCTAATGGGTCTGCTATATGTATATGGTAGTAGACAGAGGCGTACAGCGTCCTTATATATGAGTGCGTTCTGACGTTCAGCAATCGTGCTTAACGCCGAATTCGCGCACCCGTTTCCTTTATTTCCGCTGTAGACATTGGGCAAAAGGCTGCTGGGTACCTCGTGTTACGCCTGAGCAATCCAGGCAATGGTCCGCGCCATTCCTTTGGTCAGTGAAAATACTTTTCAAAGAGCCTTTCACAAGGAAGTTCAGATGGCGAACCGATGTTGTTGTCGTTGTTTTGCTCTTGGAGATTGGCGCATACCCACACACGCAGAGGTTGTTGTTGTTGTTGTCCTCTGTTGGAGTGGCACATACCCACAGTTGGGGATTGGCCAGGATGCCTTGTATAGTCAAACGTTTAATTGTGAAACATCGACTCACTGGAAGTAGTCGAGGTTGAATCTTCGTTCTGTGGTTTCAGCTCCTTCTTCTTCTTCTTCTCCACATGAAAATGGCTCATTTTTTTTTTATTCGAGCTGTTTGCCATTAGGCATAATGAAAAAGGGAAAGAAAGTTATAAAAAGGAGTGTAAACAAGGCTCGCTTAAAAAGCGGCAAAAGTTCGCGATAAAGCGATTATCATGAGTCCACTTGCGATAGTCGCCTGCAACGTCCCATCGCAGGCCTACCTTTCTTAGGAAGCGTCGTCTCACGGAAGCTGTAGCCGGGCAAGTCCACAGCAAGTGTTTTTCGTCACACTGGTCGGGCGCAGCACCACAATGGGGAAACTTGTCAGTCACTTCGAAACGATTTTCACGCCACCGATGACGCACAGAAGGAGTCAGAGCCGCTCCTGCCCGAATCCGGCGCACAGATACCTCCTCCTCCCGAGTGAGACTCCGGGGGAGAGGGTGCGAACATGGAGGAATTAGAGTGCGTGAACATGGGACAGGAACGGATCTGAGGGAAGAGAGGAAGGTGGCGGGATATCGGATGTGTCAAGTTGTGTCATTGTATCCACAAGAATATTATGCGGATCATGAGCATGGCCGCGAATCCACTGTATACGCACAGGACAGGGGTATTTTGTGTAAAGTTGGAATGTGCGCCGGACAGCCTTAAGCTGCTTAAGGGCGGCAAGGGAGTCGGTGTAAATGCGAACAATATCGAAAGTGGCACATACCCACGCGGGGGGATTGGCCAAGGTACGGGGGTGCTCCTTCTTCTCTTCTTCTTCTTCTCCAAGGACATCTTCTTCATCTCCTTTTTCGCGCAACATGGTTAACCCCTTACGGAATAGCGTATTATATATGACAAGGTACATTTTTGTTGTCTAAGTAATCGTGAACGGTGAGAAAAGAATTCTTGCTCATTTAGTATTACAGTATGCACAGTCTGGACGCCATGCCCGCAGCATCTCGACCTGCGGAAGGATTTCTCAAGTGGTTTTTCGTTCTCATTAGAGGCAGCCTTATAAGAAAAAATAAGAGGTAATAAACGCGCCTTTTGTCGTTCTTTTACAGAATCTGCGGCTCGATAATTCTTCACACTGCGTTGTGAGATATTTACTTGCGCATCACACAAGATAGGGCATGCAGGTGCGGGTAATTTTGTCACTCTATAGAATTTCACAATTTAAGCGACAGAAAGTAAATTCCCCGCTGTCGAACTATTTTTTTTCACGATTTTCCGCGTTCAGAAGATTGCGTGCCGTTCTTAGTTGCTCCTCCTAATAAAAGTGGTGATATGACTTCGGCACATTCAATGGCAGAACCTACAGTGCCGTACGCATTCTGTAGGCGGTGATAGGAGCAGCGCTAGTGTGTGTGTGTGTGTGTGTGTGTGTGTGTGTGTGTGTGTGTGTGTGTGTGTGTGTGTGTGTGTGTGTGTGTGTGTGTGTGTGTGTGTGTGTGTGTGTGTTTGTGCTCGTGTGCGTGCGTGTGTGCGTGCGTGCGTGTGTGTGTACAGGGTGTTCAGGCTAACTTTAGCCAAGAATTAAGAGAGAAAATATTTGAGGTAGGCCAGGGAAACAATTTACATACACCTATCAACCGGCTTGCGCATCATAGGCAATTTTTAGTTCTGCAATTAATGAATTCGCAATTAAGATAATTTTTCTATATGCGTAAATATTGACTTTAGACAGCAGATGTGAATAGCAAAGTTGGAGAGCACCTTCAGAAACCCCCCTTCTATTAATTCGCGATAAAGAAAGCCTCTCGTGCTCCAAAGAAAGTCGAAGGGAGCGCGAAGGGAGAGTACGATGGGACGAAGGGAGAGGACGATCGTTTTACGATCTGCTTACCTCGCAATCGGCAATGCCCGCGGTGAGCATCCGGCTGTAGTCACGTGCCACGGCCGCCTTCGATGTTCCCCTGCGCAGAAGAACAAGTGCGTTGTGAGCGCCCCCTGAGTGCCGCTGCTGGCGCCGCGCTGTGGGAACTTTTAGTCCACTCACGTGATGGCGTCGTGGTGCTGCAAGATGGCCACCGCGTCCTCTGGGGTGCATGGACAGGAAAGTTGAAAAAAGAGCTGGGCTTTAGATGTCTCCGCTCTGCCCATTCACTGTAGCCCCCCTGAGAAAGGTCACGTGGGCAGTAGGATTTTGCGATGCCATAAATTAAGTTGTTCTTCGAAAGCTTCCAGCCGTGTGACGGTGAGCTACACGATAGGGTTCTCGCACTCGTGACACTATCGACTTTTTAAAAATTTCACTGCTTGATCGGAGTGGGTGAGAGAACAAACGGGCGTTAATGATATCTTAGTTGAAATCAAGAGGAAGAAGTGGGCTTGGGCAGGGCATGTAATGCGAAGGCAAGATAACCGCTGGTCCTTAAGGGTAACGCAGTGAAATCCAAGAGAAGGCAAGCGTAGCAGGGGGCGGCAGAAAATTGGGTGGGCGGATGAGATTAAGAAATTTGCGTGAATATGGTGGCCGCCGCTGGCGCAGGACAGGGTTAATTGGAGAGACATGGGAGAGGCCTTTGCCCTGCAGTGGGCGTAGTCAGGCTGATGATGATGATGATCGACTGATTGTAGGCGCGAGAGTAGCACTGGAGCTCATGACATATGCCGATGGATAGTACACGACTGTTTCTGCATTTCACTTCTGTCGAAATGCACACGCCGCGGCTGGAATTAAGCCCATGAGGTTAGGCTCGAAAACCGAACGCCACAGCTATTATAAAACACCACGACAGGCATTTTAGTTGGTAAGAAAGGGAGTTCACATAAAAAAAAAAGATGGTAAAAGTAAAAGTAGTAAAGATAGTAATTTTGTGTGTTGCAAGAGATGTACCCACTGAGCTTCATCGTCTTGGAGACGTCCCTCATCCCGCCGAGGACAACCAGCTGCTTGCACGCCTGCGCAGTCCAAAAGCAGGAAGGGAGGTAAAGTCTCGCTGGTCTGGAGGTAAGGGCTGCTGCTGTGAAGGACTGATTACCAACGGCATGCGGGCAACAGGCGCCCGCCAACGCTTAACACGCAGGAGCTGAAGCAGTGAGAGGATCGAGGAGTCACCTGGCACCTGAAGCCCTGAATACCAAAGGGTGATGACTATACGGGCTATTTTCTCTTATGTTTACCTTGGCGCCAGTGAAACAACATAAGGGAGAATATATATGCAGTCGTTTTACCGATGGGCCTTTGATTAGAGTAGGAGTCATTTTATTCCTTTCCTCTATTGGCCGCCTATCGGCAAACTGACTGAAAGGTAGCATGATGGAACAGGTGATCATCAAGTCACCCTTAGTAGCGCCGTTTATTTCCAGAGTGTGGCTGCAATGCTATTTCTAATATTCCCTCAATGTTGTTACTGTTTACTTTCGGCCACGTTAATGTAACATATGTAGGACAACATTGTTGAGGTGTTAGTAGTACTACAGCTTTCGGTCGGCGTTAGAGCAACATTGCTTTTAATTATTGTCACAGCTGTTTATTCACTGAATAATCCGTTTCTGAGCTAGTTGATGCTTAGAAAGGAGTAACAGACAAACAATAAAACCACTGTTTCCTCGCTGGCTATCGTGGCCGTTTTCTTGCCGCTCTCTTTGAGCGCTGACATTCAAGGAACATTGCCGGCCCTCAAGTTGAGCTACACACAAGGCAAAGAGGCAGATCGGGAGAGACAGAGAGAAGGGGAGGGGGTGACCTGCAGGAATCCGTTGGCGTATCGGGCGTATTCCTTCAGGTTGGGCCTGCTGGAGTAGTAGCCGACCCAGTTTCGGCCCGGCATGTCGGCGTAGGGGAAGAAGTCTCCGCGGTGCACGGGCCACGAACGGTTGGACGCGTACAGCGCCCCCAGGTAGCACAGCGGCGTCGAGTACATTGCGCGCACACGGTGACCCTTCCGGCGCGCCTGCAGTTTTCATTGGTTGCGCAATGTTATGACGTCAAAGCGTATCCTCTTACAGGCGCAAAATACGCCATAAAACCTCCCCTACAAAAAAACCTTTCCTCTGCAAACATGGTTATAAAATGTCCATGAGCTAGAAACTGAAAGACACGAGCACTGCTTATAGTTCGCCAAATGATTGAAACCACCTTTACGTACAGGCGCAGCCATAAGTAAACGGAGCACGTCATTGCGTTCGAAGTGCAATCACGCTTTCTCCATCGGTAATGAAGAAGCGTTGTTTGTCTACAAAGAAGCCCACCAACCTTCGCTACCTGCATACGCGTGCCACTGCTGGAAATTTCAATTAGGTGACGCGTGAAAATTTTTCGAAGACAGTTGCGTGCTCCGTTTACTTTTGTCCGCACCTGTACGCTTTTCCGTTTTCTTCTTGATGTTAAAAATAACCTCGGCTAAGTTGCATGTATGAATTTGGGATTATTGTAGTTAACTTTGCACTCCACTTTTGATCTCTTCACATTACGTAATTCTGGCGTGGATGCCAATTTTCGCCTTGCACTAGAGATTCCCGTGTTTCCAGAAATGCACGAACAAGAATAATTAAGAAGATCGCGCAGTAGAACTATAGTAGGATACAAATGAAGGAGCAGATTCCCTCTGTGGGAGGCCCTACAGCCACTGGCATCGACAATGTTAATGATCTTAATTCGATTAAGCCGTAGTTAGGAGAGTTGAACAAAAACCTATAGTTAGTCTCCTTGTGGGTGAGTGTGAGTGTGAGTGGGTGGGTGAGTGGGTGGGTGAGTGAGTGAGTGTGAGTGAGTGAGTGAGTGAGAGAGTGAGTGAGTGAGTGAGTGAGAGAGTGAGTGAGTGAGTGAGTGAGAGAGTGAGAGAGTGAGTGAGTGAGTGAGAGAGTGAGTGAGTGAGAGAGTGAGTGAGTGAGTGAGAGAGTGAGTGAGTGAGTGAGAGAGTGAGTGAGTGAGTGAGTGAGAGAGTGAGTGAGAGAGTGAGTGAGTGAGTGAGTGAGAGAGTGAGTGAGTGAGTGAGAGAGTGAGTGAGTGAGTGAGTGAGAGAGTGAGTGAGTGAGTGAGTGAGAGAGTGAGTGAGTGAGTGAGAGAGTGAGTGAGTGAGAGAGTGAGAGAGTGAGTGAGTGAGTGAGAGAGTGAGTGAGTGAGTGAGAGAGTGAGTGAGAGAGTGAGTGAGTGAGTGAGTGAGTGAGAGAGTGAGTGAGTGAGTGAGAGAGTGAGTGAGTGAGTGAGAGAGTGAGAGAGTGAGTGAGTGAGTGAGAGAGTGAGTGAGTGAGAGAGTGAGTGAGTGAGTGAGAGAGTGAGTGAGAGAGTGAGTGAGTGAGTGAGTGAGAGAGTGAGTGAGTGAGTGAGAGAGTGAGTGAGTGAGTGAGTGAGAGAGTGAGTGAGTGAGAGAGTGAGTGAGTGAGAGAGTGAGTGAGTGAGAGAGTGAGTGAGTGAGTGAGAGAGTGAGTGAGTGAGTGAGAGTGAGTGAGTGAGAGAGTGAGTGAGTGAGTGAGTGAGTGAGTGACGAGCCAGCCAGCCAGCTACAATACAACAGTGAATGCATGTGCCACAGCGCTCAGTTGTGTGACTTGCGTGTGTTCCTTCCGACTAGTCTTTAGCGCTGTAGATATGGAATACATCTTTCCGCGCGATGCACCCACCAGTTCGTTGACGGCCTTGATGGCGGCGTCCACTTGGGTGAACCAGTGGTGGGCGTTCTGGAAGGCCAGGTCTCCGCCGATGTAGATGGCGATGTTGTTGCTGGCGTAGGCTATGCTCTGGGGGAACAAGGGGCCCGCCACGGCGACAGAGCAGAGAAAGGCAATGCTGTTTTTAATTTCCCCTGTCACAACACTGACCTTTCAATAATAGGAAATTACGTCCACTGTACGCGCTATGCGCGCCATTGCATCTCGCCCCAGTTTTTACCGATAGTACAGCCTTCGCCGTTTTCGACCACCGCTTTGATGGTGCACCGAAGAATGCTTACTTGAAGGTGAATCCGATGAAGACGTGCAATTTTTGCGTTCCGTCACAGGAGGACAGGGCCTCGCTAGAGTGATGCATGATGCTTGCTTACCTTTTTCCTATGGAGCTATGCCGAAAGCTTGACTGCCAGAAAAAGGTCGCACAGCTATTATTCGTCCTGAACATTAGCGTTCCTACAAATATTAGCCAAGCTCAGCGCCCTCTTGCCGCGACAGTTTCTCAAATCTCGATTTTCCCACGATTAAATTTGCTCAACTACAATGACGTCGCTGATTCCGAGTCACGTTGATGGGAACCAATGCCATTTGCTACGTCACAGAACGCACCGATTGCACGAGTATTCCCTGCTTCGAAAACTGCCTGCAGCGCTCTCAGGTGGAAAGGGAAAGCAGTGCTGCGGTGAACGTTCTTGAAAGGTCTGTTCAAAAACCACCCGTCAAACCAGCTTCGGGACAAAATAAGTGGAACATACTTCTACGCATGCTGTCTCACCTGCTTGAAGACCAACTTGAGAATTTCTTCGGCCATCTTAAACATGGCACTCTTCGTCATGGAAAAAAAAAGAAAGCAGTAAGAAGAGGAAAAGAACTGTTTCCAAAATCAGCGCCGTTTTGATGCATAGTGTCATCAAAGACTGAAACGCCAACTCATCGTTTTGCATCTCAAATTTTGTGCAGCGTGGCTGAACTTTCAGTGCAGATACTGAGCTTTCAAAGCAATGAACATTTAAAGTCATGGCACATTGCATCTGCATTTTATTTTCCCTTGTCTTCTTCGGCTGCGAAAAAATTATAAATTTCTAAATTTTAACATAAGATGGTTCCAAGTTAACTTCGGTCACCTTGGTTTAGTTAGGGGCCGCTTGAATAATTACTCTAAACAGGCTAAGGCTAAATTACTGGCACAATTTTAGCTCAGTCTAAAGTGTTCCTCGTGACGTCGGAGAACAGCTACAACTGCAAATTAAACATTCAAGGTTTTTCCCGGACACCATGTGCTGACCACATTGATGTTCTGGGATATTCAATTTTATTTAAAAATCAATGACAAAATACTGGGTTTTGCGTTGAACACAGCGCATTCTGCGTGTAGTTTGTCAGAAGCCAGTAATCCAAATTATCGAGACAATCAGTACTTGCGCATCTTTGTAGCTCTAATTGGATACTACGGCCACTAACAAACTAGTTCTTGGTGTTACGTAGAAGAAAACGCAATGCCGTTACATTGCTTCTACGGCAGAAAGAATTTTTTTTAAACTCAAGTCATATTATATATTCTTCAAGTTCGGATAACGCCCCGAAAGCAATCCAGAAATTTTACAGCCGAAAGAGTCTAACCATCTTTTTTTTTGTCGTCACTTTCATTACCGATTTCCGAGATGAAATTCCCTGAGTGGTCGAGAGAGGTCATGTTACATAGTGACGTCATCATAACCTCCCCTGATAGGCCACCTTGATTGTTCGAGAGAAGTCACGTGAACTAGTGACGTCATCAGAGCCTGTCCACCATGGCAGGTGGCAACCTGATAGAGAATCGCAATCAAGAGTCAGAAAAAAATGTGGTATATGCAAAAATCGGGCACGTCACAGCGTAGAGAATACCTGCTATTGCAGCTAACAGTCTGAATATGGCAACTGATGGACCGAAAATTCCAAAGAAACTAACGAAAACATACACACAGAGAAGTTGCAACAGAAGCTGCGACAAATGTAACTTAGGCGTGACTTACGCGTCCCATAGATTTTGTTCGTAATTTGTCTTAGCTTTTAAGCACACTCGTGGCATAATGCCAAGTTCACGCTATTGAAATGCTGCTCGGAGTGCCCTTTGTATCTGAAAAGAGGGAACCGTGGAAAGCAGAGGAGAGAGAATTGTGCTATTTCCCATCGCAATTTGTTTGCAGGAATGGCAATGGAGAAAACTAAACTATACCACGTGTCAAGTGACGCGCGCGGCTCGATGAAGAGAATACATGCCTTGCTGTCGTAGACTGCGCAGTACATATCCTCGACACAGAACTCCGACGGAGCCGTGTAGGAGCCAGCGTACATCAGCATGGTGAACATGTCGTGGCTTGAGCCTGCCAAGTTCAGAAGATGAAAAAAAAAAAAGGACCGGGACCTTAAACCCCATAAACCAAACCAAGACTGAACTCGGATAGTAGTTTTTTCTGGTGTTTTGTGCGCTTTGTGGAATTATGTATAGAGTGTAGCTAAGCATGAAGTTCATTTGAGATTCGAAAAAATCGAAGGCGCTTGACTCGAAGTGAGATGAGCATTGTCGCTGGGGCCTGCTAGGCCTAAAGTCCCCCCTCGCCGGGAGCCATTTAGGGTAGCAAGCTGGGTTTCCTCATCGGGAACCTGTGCACTGATATGCGAATGAAGGGAACAGATTTTTTTTTGTGAATTGAGAATCCAACAGTCCGCTGCTGTGAGCACTCCGCACGGTTCTCACAGGAGTCCCGGAGACATTTATCTTTTAAAAGCGCAAAGTACTTCGACAAGCGTGACTAATGTTAACCGTACTCGCCGAGGACTGCGTTTGGTTCATTTCGAAGACTGGCGGTGACCGCTCATTGCACGCAGTAACGACTTTTCCTTCATGAATTAATTCACGCAAATGCCCGCATGTTGCATGTGTCAGCATGAACACGGCCGTCACTTACTTGTGGTAGGATAAGTACGGGTTTTCTAATTCATCTTTTCTTGGCAAAATCTGTAACTGCTGCACCAGGACATGGCGATGGCCGGCACTTAGTGCGTGCAAACTATTTCCACGTAGAAAAGAGAGGGCACGGGCAAGTTTCTCATGGCACGATCATACCCTATGCACGGACATAGGACGCGTTTCGCAATAGCACACTACACCAATGAAACGTTTCTTTTTCACAGTGCAAAAACGGAAGCTTCAAAAGTGTAGTAACTTAAACGCTAACAATTTTTTTGAAAGACTATTCGCTCTTAGAAGTGTGTCTATTAAACGTAAAAAAAAAAAAATATTTTGCACGGTTAGCTATATTTGGCGGCACGATGAGAAAGCTCTCTCTCGGCACGGGCGAATTCTGTGATTGTTGACGCCTATGTGCTTTTCTGCTCATTTATTGCCATGTACGCTTCCTTTCAATGTATATTTTGCAGAAAATTGTATTTTTGCAGTCGTAGTTATGTTTAGTTATGTTTTAGGGCCAAGCCAAGTACGCCCACGTTGTCTTCCCGGCATTCCCACGGAGGATGAAGTGTCGTATAAGAAACTCGCGTAGACGTTGGCGCCCGCTTTTCCTCTAGCTCACGCTGATAAACTCTGGTCGTTGGGACACAGGAGTGCAAGTTCTCTTGAGCCGGCGAAGACGCCAGCTGGAGGCAGCCATGCGCTCGCCGCACGTCATGAAAGGAGGCAAAAAAAAAAAAACGCACACAGAGAGAAAACAAACACTAAAAGCTGGGCCAGTTCGTAATGAAACGCTACCTTGACAAGGATATGAGTGGGCTTTCTCAAGCACGGCACGGCTCGTAACACCTCATAGCTCCTGAACACCGATTATTTTAATTTGTCTAGTTCTTTTTTTATCGGGTTAAAGGTGCAGTGAAGATGAATCTGAACTCGTCTTTTTGCCGCGGGAACTCGATCTACACGTTCCGAGCATTCTTAGAAACTTCGATTTATTGCCCTGTGTGGCCGATTTCCCTAATTAGATCGGATTAACGCCCGACTCCCGCTTTTTAAGTTCTCCGCGTACGGTGGGCGGAGTCGACCAACACGTGGAGTGCCTTTCAGCCAGCTCCGTGGAGGCTTTGATTTCGCTTTAATTTTTTTAGGTTTGTGTGAATAAATAGTTTCATTCGCAGAGAATATAGCCGCAAAATAAGACTGCAGAATTAAAAATACGCGCGGACTATTTGCTACTACGGATTACAACAAATTACTCTGCCGATGGCAGAGCGGCAAGCCTCCACGGAGCTGGCTGAAAGGCACTCCACGCGTTGGCCGACTCCGCCCACCGTACGCGGATAATTAAAAAAAAAAGGCGGCAGCCGGACGTTAATATGATTTAATTAGGGAAATTGGCCGCACAGGGCAATAAATCGAAGTTTCTAAGAATGCTCGGAACATGTAGATTGAGCTCCCGCGGCAAAAAGACGAGTTCAGATTCCTCTTCAGTGCACCTTTAATAAAATAAATTCCAAGACCCAGAGTGGTGGCTTCACCGCACAATATACATTATTGTGGTGGTGCATTCTTTACAGGTTTAAAAAAATTAAGGGAAGTTGCCGAGCGTTATACGTTGAAACGGGCTTAATGCGACCCAGGCGGCCAAGTCGCACTTCTACGAGGGAGTTACAACGGCGCCGCGAGCACCACCACCTGTAACGTCTAGCCCTCAGATATCCCTGATAGAGGAAGCTGAGTTGTAGGGCCGAGTTTTGTCGTGAGCGCCGCCTCGCGCCGCATTGAGTTCTTACTTTCTTCGCTACGGTGCCCTGTCACTTTCGTATTCTGTGGGTCCGTGTCGATAAGATCTAAAGTGGCTCTGGGATCCCCGTTTGGAAATGGATGGCGGTGTAGCCAGGCCTCAGGGATGCCCATGCCAGGAATCGTCTCTTGGCGTCAGCATAAGCTGCTCACGAAAACGACCGATGGTGGCGACATCTGTATTTCTGTTATTGTTAACTTATATGAGAGCCTCTTTTATTGAGAGTAGCGTCTTTAATTCATCATCAGAATATTGCAGTCCTTCAATTCGCCTTCAGCGTCTGTTTAAGCAGTATTCCTCGCACCACAAGGCCTATATTTACGGTCCTTTCAGGTTTGACGCAGAAGTGAACACATATAGGCTTGGTTCCTGAGCGTGACTGAAGCGTTCCCTTTAATGCTTCTCGCACCCGTATAACAATTACCGGCCTAAACTGGCCCCATATGGCAACATGCTTTGTACCGGGTGTGGGCGAGGGCTTCCAGACGAACTCGAGCCTCTTGGAGTCGGACCAGCGCTTGCTCAGGACGTGGTGCACACGGCCCAGCACCAGGCTCTCCAAGCCCATCTGCACGGGGCCGAAACATTTACTGCAACAAGAGTGCGCAGCGGACAAGTCGGTAGGTCTGCGTGAAAGAAACTAGCCATAAAGGCGTAACAACTGAGAGAGAGAGAGAGCTAGACGTGACACATCGCCACTAACAGCAGAAATTACAGAGACTCCTGCTATGGCGGCGTTTCGCGTCTGCAGCGTCGGTGTAGTTCGCATAACACACCATATAACACACACCATAACACACAGCATAACACACCATAACACACCACCGTCAGAGTAGAGTGACGTCACGCATGGCATCAGTACAGCGCGCCACGCTGTTTGGTTAGAATACTAATCATTAATTGGTTCGAATACCGTGACTTCACGAGGCATTCACTACAGCATACCAGTGGTGCTAGTGCAAATGTTGCGGCATAGATGTCACAGACGCCCCACACCCCTACCCAGAGTTACTCAATTTTGTTATTGTGGGTTGATGCAATTTATACACTCTTAACAACTTGCTGAGTGCGCATGACATGATAATCATGGAAAAACAAAAGGCAATGAAAAGGTTCAGATGGGGAGAAAAACCTTTATCGCGCTACCTAGCTGTTCCCTGCTATGAACGAACTCCTTCCCGCCATGTTCTAAGACAGAAATTTCTTCTTCGTGTAACGCTAAGCGTGTCCCGCATACCACCTCCTCTGTTCTACCGTTGTTCTGGTGACTTAAAACAATGAGAAATTAACACAGGCGAGAAGGGCGGAAAGGCATGTTCGTGAAAGAAAGGAGGAATGAGGTCTCTAATGTCCGGGGTACGAAGCGCGCGATTTATACATCAAACAAATATGTGCTCGGATTGGAAGCGCACAGCCGAGCAGGAACAGCCACTCGCGACTGGGCGCCCCGCGCAGGCGCAGCGCTATTCCTCTGCGTTGCTGTCCTCGTGCTCTTGAGGCAGACGCCACTTTGTGCGTTGTGCAAAGCAACAACCGTGCTTGTCGGTCACCTTGGCCAGGGTATAGGAGCGTTAACTTACAAGACTGGCTGAGCTTGGGCCCAGGTTTTTACAGCGACCGTGTGCTTGCATAGAATTGGACTCTTAAGTGATTACGCGCGTAGTAAACTTACCAATGTACACGATCGGAACTCCAGAGAGCGTACAACGCCACTGCTCAGTACCACATGCTATATGGCTGACAATGGCCGTTACATCGTGTTTTTATGGTATATTTTTATTTTTTACAGCTGAAAGTGTATATAGAAGGCGAAGACGCTGCAGGGCGAGCGGCTCTTCCGTCGTAGTACGGAAACCGGAAGCGGAAACCGCAAACTCCCGGGCTCAGCCACGAGACAGTGGGGTCATGCCCATCTCTGCATTCAAAGCGCATATCGTTCTACAGTCAGGCCACATTGAAACGCGAATAGCGTTAATGGGTCCCATCAGCCGCCTGGGAGCCCTCTTTGCGTACCACTTCGCAAACACGTTCATTCTCTATTTTTTTTCTATACTCTACGTTCACGGGTAGGCGGGGAGTCCTCATGCCACTCCTAACGCAGTGGTGTAGCAGTTAATGCGCCACCGCACCCCCAGCGGTGGCCTAGTCGTTTGAGCATCCACCGGGAGGTTCAGGGTTCGATCCCCAGTGTCGCCGGGTACCCACCGGTGATCCAATAGGTACAACCTTTCCCCTGCCTGGCGCTCGGCTTCTTTAGAGTGAAATGCTTGAGAAATGGGTCCTGGACCCCACCTTGAATAGAAGAAAAAAAAACGTGCCATTGCGCTCTTTGGCCGCAGATGCCCTTGCGCCGTTAAAATTCATCATCATCATCTACTGCGCCACTGCCCCGGCAGAAGGCTGTTGCAAACACAAACGCCGGTGGGGCCTGTGAAACTTGGGTTGCTCTCCCCAAGCAACCTCTCGATTCTGATCATTAGTTTAATTTCCCCTTGCCACGGTGGGCAGGCTGCGATGGCATCATAAAGAACACCTTGCTTCTCCGCACACAGTGC
Source organism: Amblyomma mixtum (assembly GCF_055824585.1). Classification (NCBI taxonomy): domain Eukaryota; kingdom Metazoa; phylum Arthropoda; class Arachnida; order Ixodida; family Ixodidae; genus Amblyomma; species Amblyomma mixtum. Next base: position 8,700,500 of record NC_143018.1, on the reverse strand, counting down.
AGACGACGCCGGATTTCCTGCGTAACGGGAGCCTTGTCGCTATCGGGTACCTGCGTACTTGCAGCTGCACCATGCAACTAGCCTGACCGATGTTTCCGGGTATTCGTAAAACGGCCGCAGAGAAACAGCTCGCTGCAGAGTCCGACCTGACCTCGGAGAGCAGCGCGGCGAAGCCCCTGGAGTGTCCGAAGGGGTCCACCTGCCAGCCCACGTGGACGGCGCCGCAGTCGCCGAACGTGTCGTTGAGGAAGCGCAGACCCATCGTCATCTGGTCCACGATGGCCGAGTAGTGCGTCACCGCCTCGTCGTTCTGCGTCCACCCGCCGCCCGCGAACTGCAGCCGCCCTGCGAGGCATTTGTTTGCGCTGGTGAATGTAATGTTATTTATTTTATATTACTTGTCTTCTTGCCTGTTAGAGCGTCGCTATACTGCGACTCGTGACGTCAATTTTTGGACCACTGAGCGTGGCGCGTTGGAGTCAGGCCACCCACGACGTCACTGCAGCACGGGTCGTTCCTCATGTGTGTCCAACATGTTTACAGAGGGTGGAGGATCAGTGCAAGCAGTGGAATCATGTGGAGCGATGTGGTTATGAGATTCACTCGAGTGCTAAATGCCACGGATGGCGCAACACAAGGCCAGTTGGAGATGGCATGGGGACGGCTTTGTACTGAAGCAGCCTTAATTCGGCCGATGACACCTTTCTAATCCGGGTGGAGGCTGGTTTCAACATTTCCCATTCAGATGAATGCCCCCTGAATGATATGGACCAGGAAGAATCCAGAATTCAAGTGCAACAAGGGCAGCACATAGGGTTCTCCTTTCTATGTGCTGTCCTTGTAGCGCCTGAATTCTGGAAGCTAGGCACCAACCTGTCCCGCTGTTTTATTGAACGGCCTCGAGGAATGTTATTTCGTAGAGCGTTTTATCGTAGAGTAGAAGGGTAAACAGCGAAAACGAGAAGCTCTGAAACTACCCCACTCCTTCTTTTTCTGGTGTTTCCCTCTTCCCAAGCTGTCCTTTGACGCGATAAATTCCAGGACACACAATCGTAGCTTCGCCGCAGTATGGGTATGTTTGCGGAAGAGCACCCTTTACAGGTTAAATGTTGAGAGCGTCGAGCGATCAAATGGGGCTCAGGTCGTAGTTTCGTGACATGTCCGTTTCTTCCTTTTGAACGCAGTGCTAAACGAGCAGTGAATTTGCGAGGCTACATTTTTAAAAGTCGTGGTTAACGCAGGATGGACGCATCAGCGATCCGCCGGTATCCACAACGGTCACTTGCCGTCTCATTCTAACAAGATGAATGACAGCACTCAGGCGGCGGGCGGGGTGAAATGGCGTCTTTGCTTATAGCTCCCGCTCCAAGTGGCCCAGTGTTAAACCTTGCTTCGCTTCTTTTTGATGAACGTCAGTATTTAAGGATGCCTGTATCGGAAATACAGAGGAGAGACAGGCTGCAACCTTTTCTTTTCTGCTTCTTTTTTTAACAAAGGCGATCGATAGGGCGCAATCAGCGAACATCATTTAATGCCACATACAAACTAATTTTCATACTTTCATCCTTACCTTTGGGGCTACGATCTTTGTGGCACCATATAGGCGTTCACAATACGAAGGGAATATAACCGATGGCCCATTTGGGCAACGGAGTGGATTCCAGTAAAATGGTGAGTTGAGCGAGTTGGTACATAGATACTTGAAGAAAACAGCGCAGCAACAGGGACAAGAGAGAAGCGCCTGTCCCGTCTCCTCTCTTGTTCCTGTTGAAGGAAAATGCAGTGGGGGCGGCAAAAGAGTCAGGTACGTGGATGAGATTAGTAAATCTGCGTGGATAAGATGGCCGCAGCTTGTTAATTGGAGGCAGCGCACGTAGTTAGTCTGGTGATGGTGGTGGTGGTAACTGTGGTTACAGCGGTGACGAAGGGTGGTCGTCTAAAATCGACAGCCGCCTCTGTACCGGTGGCGTGACAAACGTTACGAAGTGACTGACAAGTGTCCCCATTGTGGTGCTGCGCCCGACCAGTGTGACGAAAAACACTTGCTGTGGACTTGCCCGGCTACAGCTTCCGTGAGACGACGCTTCCTAAGAAAGGTTGGCCTGCGATGGGACGTTGCAGACGACTATCGCAAGTGGACTCAAGATAATCGCTTTATCGCGAACTTTTGCCGCTTTTTAAGCGAGGCTTGTTTGCACTCCTTTTTATAACTTTCTTTCCCTTTTTCATTATGCATAATGGCAAACAGCTCGAATAAAAAAAAATAAGTGGCCCATGCGCGCATGTTGCTTACCGGCTCGCACGAGCTCATGGACGGACTGCCTGGCCCAGTGCTGCGTCTGTAGCGCCATCCAGCGGCTGAAGAAGACGTTCTCGGCGCTCACAAACTTGCGATTGGGGTACTTGAGCAGGCTGTCTCGCACGCCCGTGTAGATGTGCTGGATGGCTGCGGCGCGAGCGAGTAGGGGTCACGCCCGGGAAAGTCATACTCTCTTCTTATACGGCCAGTTAGCGGAGATGACAAGCGACGCTGTTCACGTGATCAGCAGTCACGAGAATGCAGTGATGAGGATCGAACAGTTTTACCTGCCGTGCTACGTGTCATGCAATCCGACGTTGAGGGGGCAATAAGCTTGTGTTCAATTTGGAGAACTATTATTATTTGCGCGTCAAATTTCAGAAAAGGGACAGCTAGCCTAACGTTTGAGCGAAAAGGCTCTATATACTCGGCAGACATTGAAAAGCGAAGTTTTACTCCTTTTTGAGGTCTAATTGATCGTTGAATATTACTTAGAAATCATACTGTACCTGCACTTTAGAATGACCATTAGAAGAAATTTAAACTAGGTTACCGCGTTCTATTGACAAAAGAAGGATTTAGCATACCGGAGACTTACTAGCGGAGACGTATACCGGTCTCCGTCTCCGGAGCTGCGCATGAGAAGTGGCAAGCACGTGCTCGGTTAAGGCGCTCGTCTACCGAGCCGGAGCGCCCGGGTTTGTACCCGACCGTGGCGGCCGCGTTTCGATGGATACGGAACGCTAAAGGCGCCCGTGTGCTGTGCGATGCCAAGTGCACGCTAAAGATCTCCAGGTGGTCGAAATTATTAAGGAGACCTCCACTACGGCACCTCTTTCTCTCTTTCTTCTTTCACTTCCACCTTCCTCCCTTCCCTTTCAGCGCGGTTCAGGTGTCCACCGAGGTACGCGAGACAGGTACTGCATCATTTCATTTTCTCAAAAAACCAATTTACCAAAACAAAAATTTCACCGCCGTTCTTGTCTAAAGCGCTCAATCAGTGGTGACTGAAAACCAAACGATGCCACATATAACTCTATAGCTTCTTGGTTTCCGAGACCGTGCACGAGTACAGCAGTACAATCATTACATGCACACACACGAGCACATACCATAGACCCGTAGGTCTGCCATTCTTCGATTCAAGATGCACCATGATGCTGATGCGCGCCGGAATAAAAGCAAGCATCCCTCTGCGGAGCTGACTGTGTAAGGCGTACTGCGTTCGACAAGGTATTGATTTAGCCGGCAACACCTCACGTGTTCGAGCACAAGACCAAAACGTTACGGTAAAGCATTCCCTCGTGTGCCGCACGACTACGCACAAATGAATGCTAAGCATAGCCATATTCCGTCGTAATAACTACCTCGTTAGAAACGTTCCTTCACGAGAGACGCGATTACCCGATAAGGTTTCGTTAGGGTAAGGGCGCGGGCTAGTTGGTGATCCGTGACTTGTCCCTAGCCATGGAAGCGAAAACTGTCCGGTGTCGGCTAGTGTGTGTGAAGCCTTCACCTGCAAACAGTGACAGGTGGTGTATAGGGGAGTTCCCTCTCTCCACCATACAACCGTCCCCCTCTCCACTTATACGAAAAAGGAGGGAGCGCCGGGTTAAAAATGACTAGCAAAATATATTGAAAAAAAAAAAAAAGCGATTGCGAATGCAAATAGAGTAAGAATAGAACCAGAATTGGACATGGTTTATGGGTGCCTAACGTCCCAAAGCGACTCGGGCTATGAGGGGCGCCGCAGTGGAGGGCTTCGGAAATTTCTACCGCCTGGGGTTCTTTAACGTGCACTGACATCGCACTGTACACGGGCCTCTAGAATTTCGCCACCATCGAAATTTGAGTTCCGCGGCCAGGATCGAACCCGCGTCTCTCGGGCTGAGCCACCGCGGCGGCGAATCAAAATCGGGACAGATGATCGAGTGGAAGAAAAATGCTGTAGAATTTCCTCCGCATCATTTCAATCGACCACGCCTAAATTATTTCTGTGTCGCTGCAATTCGTCCTGAAGGTTACGCTGGTTCTCACAGCCCATTACAAAACGTGAAAAATGCACTGAATGAAATAATGTGGGCGTGGCTTACTGGAGGTGAACATGTTGTCGACGGTCTCCAGCCATCCGGCGTCCAGGTGGCTGTGGCAGACGATGTGCACGTTCAGGTACTCTTTCGTCAACGGGGTGCAGCTCTGTGCGACCGACAGGGGAGAAGGGGGTCTACAAAAGAACAACTACCCCCCTGTGACGTCACGCTACAGCCAATGCAAGTGAGGAAAGAAGTAGGGAGTTTTGAATCACTTCAAGGAGTTGCCCGAAGTTTTGAACCCAAGCTACACGCGTACGTTATTTGCATTAAAGAGCTTTAGCTTAGCTGAGACGTGTTAGCGTGGACGTATACCGGATTAACGTATGCCTGTAGCCCACGCGCAGTGACGCGGGATGGAGCAAGGTGAGTCGTCTGCCGCTGTAGGCGTACGTCAATAGGGTATACCATATATAGAAACAACAGCTTAATGGAGGTTTCTGCCGCGGGACCAGCACACACACACACGCACGCGCTGCCAAAAGTAACTAGACTGTCTTTAACGCTTCTCATACCGTCAGGTGATTTGTTCGAGATGACGATGCAGTCCAACGCAAACCTGCTCCCGAAGCGGCCACGTCAGCCTGGTTACGTCCACCAAAGATGGTATGTCGTTTCATAAAGCGCAGGCGAGTGCTGAAAATCTCCGGAACGACATACAGAGGCAGCTTTTGCTCATGTTGTCATTATTTCGATTTTCTGAATTTGCTCTTGGCATCGCTAGCGTGTTGAGAACTAGCCCGCCAAAACGTGTTAACGCTACAGAAGGGTCGAATGAGGTTCGGATGGTGTGGACCTCATCAGGTCTCAGCGCTGAAAAGGGGTGCAGGTATTTCATGTGAAGCAGTGAATCAGCTGTCATTTGGTGCAGTACGAACTCCGTAATGAACAGAGCTTGAGAATAGAGGAGGTGTTGACTGCAGTGAGGCCACATGTTCAGAGCTAGAGAGGCAGTACCTCCCCTTATAGCCTGCTCAAGCGAATGAGGGAGGGGGGGGGGGGGGGGGTGAATTTGATCTAGGAAGGGGCGAAAAAGTGCAAATAAAAAAGAAGTGCGCTCCCTAAAAGTCTCTTTATTCCCTATCCATTTACCCTCTACAACCTGCGCTCTGCCCTGTGTTCACGACTGTGTGAACCACCGCAACTGCAGCCATCCACGTATCGACTCGTGGCTAGAACGTTTACGCGAGTTCTGGACGCGATGACGCCCATTCTACGGTCCTTTGTGATCCTCCTCGGTCATCCATGCGCTCGAATCCCTCGAGTAAGTTGTAAGGACAGAATTTTCCGAAACTCCGTGACGAGTAACGAGGAGAACTGGGCGTTGCCACGAGATGACAGAAAATGACTGCAGTGCAGACGTACAACCCGGCCGCAGCTCGGGTGCTTAAAATATTAGATAGCAATTACCGCGGCCGGCAACACTCTTTTGCTTCACTTTTTTTCACTTTCACCACTACCACCACCACCACCACCACGTACAACAGGGCGAAGCAAAGACAAGGAAAAACGCTTAACTATGTTGCGAGGCTTTTTTTGCCGGAGAAATGAGTGATTTCATGTCAATCTGAGCGCACGCACTGACACCTCCTTAATACTTAAGGCTATAGCGGTGGCAATACTTGTAGCGCCTATCCTTATCTATCGACACTGTAGCAACGAAACTGGGGACACACACCAGTCAGAGACCTAGAAAAAATCCGACTTTTTTGTGTGCCTTTATGCTTTTGCTGTCCCACTTCCAATGAAAGAAAAGAAGAGTTTACACATTACTTTAAAGCAACGCCCACAGGTCGTCCCGATATATGGTGATCTCGTCTATTCTTCCCCTTAGAAAAGAGATGCTGAGATACACGGGTGCGCGATCACCTGAAACCCGCAGCCGACGTCGTCCTTGCGTCTGCGAGACGTCCAGCGGCAGGACACGGCTGCGCAGAGCGCCAGAAGCCACAGAAGCCGCCACTGCGCCATCTTTGACAGGCCTCTTCACATCCACGGTCCTCTCCTGGGGCGCCGGTGAGCCAGATGACGCCGACGTTAAAATAGTAAGGGCGCGAACAGATCTACAGCCTCACAGCCGACGACGAGAGGGACTCGGTCCGCCGTCTTCGTCGGGTTGTTCGAAGTGCAGACAGGACCGCTGCTTCTCACAGCGAAGATTCTCCGCCGTCGATGCGGCCAACGCGAAGAGTGGGTAGATGTACTACACGTAACGCGTATACCTGCTGGTGTCCCGTGTTGTCAGGGCTCGCCTTGCAATGCTGCCGCCCGTGTCTGGTCTTCGTGTTACCGTGCATAGTTTTGCAAGGCAGGTATGCCGACTCCAAGAAGGCAACGTTGAATTTTTTTTTTTATTCCTGCAAAGAATGAATGCAACGTGCGGACAAAGGATGAAGGAGGTGTCGAGCGGCTCGGATCGGCGACGTCACCAGGACCGGTTAGCGAAAAGGTCGCTGAAATCGACGACGACAGAGTGCAAAGAAACCACGCTGACCTCTGCCTCGTGCTGATTGAATCATTCACTGCAATACACACCGAACAGAGAGCAAAGCCCTATTTATTGCCTATCATGCATTGTGGTTCCCGTGGCGCCGTCGCTAGCGCCTGTAACCATTCTCGAGATCTGTGGTTGGCATGCATACATGCATATTCCTCATGCATGAGTACACACTCTAGCACATGCATACGTACACACATGCATATATTACTACAAGCATGCATACACACATACCGGAACACAGATGGGTGCTGCCCGCACTGTGGAGAGATCTGCGATATCTTTCACATGGTGTGGCCATGTACTCAGAATCCTCACCTTCCCCCTTCCCCCACCCCCTCCCGAGAGGCATGGGAGACTGCCCTCCTCAACTGCTCCACACTGGAGTCCCAAAGGGCTCTAGTAAAGCGGGCGCGAGACGGGGCCTCGTCGTGCGGTGTCCCGGACTAAGGATACCGACCATGTAGCGGGGTCTTCTGATCCCCAAACTCTCTCTCTGAGTATTAAAAATTTTTTTGCACCACCACCACCAAGAAAGCCTGGCGAGTTTGGTGCAACGTACGTGGCGGAAAACGGCAGAGGCATAGCGCTGGTTGCAATGTCGGTCGAGGGAGTGATGCAGAGCAACTCAGTGTCAAGCAACTTCCCAAGCTATCTGACTTAGTTTTTTATAGAGGCGGACTAAGCTAACCAGCTAGGAATATTGACGGAAGCTAGCGCAGCTACAGTCAGTTACTGACGACTGTTAAGTGCGATGTTAGTCGCACTTCATTTGTACCAGTGTGCATACTGTCGGAATAGCTACGGCGGCGAGCTTGCTTCGTACATGCCGACGCGGATATGCGACTAGCGACATCTGACCCATGCCACCACTGCGAATGGAACATCTTCCAGCCACGAATAAATTGTCGCACCGAATAACGGAAATCTAGATCCATGCTACAAGCAGGGGGATACAACTTTGTTCTTTCCAATGCGACAGACGACGCGGGACAGTGAGCTAGCCCAGCGATTTTGCGAGCGGAATACTGTAGCGCAATTTTAAAGTGACGAACACAGAAATATTTCATGCAAAACTTTATTAAGAACAAGATTCTGTCGCATGCGAAGAACAAAATGAGGTCAGGGAATCTGTGCATAAAACTCAACTCCCTTCCTTTATTATTATTATTGCTATTATTATTTTGTCGGCATGTAGTCAGTTCTCACGCTACGCCTCCTGTAAATTTTGATCTGTGTGAGAGTTGCCGCCATGCACTGTTTTTTTTTTTTTGTAGCGCATTCGATGTGGACAAATGCTAGTGTGCGAACGAATTACATTTTTTTTTTTTTTCACATAGCCACATGCACACGTACTATCGGCAGCAGAGATGAACTGCGTGCGTGTTTTCGGAAAACAATTGTTCTAGCGCTGCCTTGCACCCAAATCGCCTCGTATTATTTACAGCGGTGCAGCACGCAAGTTCTCTCATACCTTTGTAAATTTTATGCGATTGGATAATGTGGCTGCGCCGAAATCATTTTTTTAACGCTCGCCCGCATCCCGTAAACTTTTGCTGCCAACAGAACCTTCCGCACAATTAATTTTTTGACCATCCGTTCTCCGCCAACAAAGCGTCGAGAGCACACATGACACGCGGCCGACAGCATGGAACCCGTTTGATTGACGCTTGCAATCCAAAGACGCCCCTCGTCTCTGAATTAAGCGGTGCAGCTGCAACACAGCCTGCACCCACACACATGCCGCGGCTGTCGATGCACTTCGCACGGCTCTGGAGTTCATTTTTCCCGCATCCGATATTTGTTGCTACGGCAGACGACAACACAGTGGTAGCCAGACGACGTCGAGTCCCGACCCGTGGCGACGTCTAGACACAAACGCTTTGCAATTCGCGCAAAAGAGTCCGTAGCACACTCTCATCATGCCTTGGTGCCCCTGCCGCCGACGCATACCAGAGTGGAGGAGCGGCGCAGCACGCGCTGAATTCCAGGATATTTTTCCTCCTCGCCACGAAAAGATGTACACATACATGCAAGCATGCACGCATATATAGTTGTACCGCGCTGCCAAGCCCTCTAAACTGGTTTCGACAAAGGCGCAGTAACCGAAAAACCTCTGTGGACACCTCAACCGCGCCGTGAGGGAAATTACGAAGCGAGGGGATTCAGGCTGCAGGTGAAGGCGGAAGTTTTGAGTGAAAGCATGCTACGCCCGCGCTGTTATTCACCCGACCCCATATACAGCCGTAAAAAGCTGACCGCTACGCAGAGAAACAATTAGGGGCTTTCTCACTGCGTGTTTGAATTCGATCTTTCGCTCCAATGCTGTGCGGAGATCTAATCTAATGAGATTAGTTCAAACCTTCGTAATAAACAGGATCGCTTACTTAGCTCCCTTCCTTAATCTCAAGGCGGCGGGGAAGACCAAGCTCGAAGGGATCATCCGCAGAAGTCTCAAGCAGGCTATAGGTTTACCCATTCGGGCCCCCACCAAAAACCTATTAGAACTAGGTCTCAACAACACCCTGGATGAAAATGTAGAAGCCGTACAAATCTCGCAGTACGAAAGGTTGTCGAGAAGCGTCACAGGCAGGAAGATCCTAGCGAGCCTAGGAATAAACTACGAGTGTCAGCGAGGCCAAGAAGTGGACATGATTAAGAGCGTGCGTGGTAGGCTAATGATCCCGTCAGTACCCAAAAAACTATGGGGCACTTTGGCAGCCTAAAGTGCGCTAGGCGAAAGCCTTTGTCGCGCTACTTCGACTGCCAATGACTGCCTACGTTTGTTGCGGGAGACGTCGCCCTCCCGCTGCTGAGCCGAACCAAATTGTAAATTGGTTTTTTGAGGAAAGGAAATGGCGCAGTATCTGTCTCACATATATCGGCGGACACCTGAACCGCGCCGTAAGGGAAGGGAGGAAGGTAGGAGCGAAAGAAGAGAGAAAGAGGTGCCGTACAGTGGAGGTCTCCGGAATAATTTCGACCCTCTGGGGATCTTTAACGTGCACTGACATCGCACAGCACATGGGCGCCTCTTGCGTTTCGCCTCCATCGAAACGCGGCCGCCGAGGTCGGGTTCGAACCCGGGTATTCCGGCTCAGCCGAACCACCTGGCGCGGAATTTACGACTGACGACGGAGCAGCGCTCGGCGCCGCCTAGAGTCACTGGAAAAAATTTCAGAGTACCGCAAAGGTCGGAATTTGACTGGCAACACTGAGCGGCCACTGCCATTTACCTTCCAAGCCGACTGCGTCGAAGGAAGGTCGCCGTGTTGAAAGAGTTGATATTCGGTGACATATCGGGTTGAGTGTTCACTGAAGCGCTAATACTTCGTGCTCGGAGACAATGGTTACTCAGAAGAGAAAAAAATATTGTTATTTTGTGCGAAGTAATGCAGCCGGCGGTTGTTTTACTCCGCGGTTGCGTTTACTGCAGGAACTTAGCGCTGCTATCGGGAGCTTGTGCACGCCTCCTTTTCCCCTTCCGCGGAGCAAGCTACGAAGGAAACATTTCGCCGCTCCGAGCAGCAAAGAGACAAGCTCGTGATTTTGGGCAGTGAGCATCGTGGACCGCCATGGGACCGCCGTCTCGTTCAAGCAGGACGAAACTACTTGACATTAGCTTCTTCTTCCCATCCACTCTAGGCTTCTCGAAGTCTTCAGCGCAAAAGTGGTCCTGCAAATGTTTATTGTACAGTTAGAAGAGTGATGCTGGTCACCCGAACGCTGGGCTGCCCAAGGAGGCTCCCAGGGATTTTTCGAGTGAAGCCCTGTTTCAAATATGTGGAACAAGAAAAACATGGAATATAGCTGTAATAATAAGCTGAAACACCCAAATAAAGAGGCGAAGAAAAAGAATACGTTTTAAAGGTTTCTAAGTTTACGCAGTGACACTTAAAATAGCTTATTTGGGATGTAAACACGCATGTCGCCGCAAACACGCAGCTTCAAGGATTGCTAACATTTGACCCATTTCTATTTTTCTACCAGTCCCAACACAACTGAACAGAAAGCGGCCGTTACGTGAACGTAAGACATGCCCGACCATGCCTTTATTGACTGCGATCGTCACGGTCCGCGAAAAACAAGTGCCATGGCTCGAATGACTCGAGGCGCGGAAAGATCGTGCGAGTGCTTGGTGCACGTTAGGACGCGGAATTCTCGCGCGACAAATGTGCCTTCGCGTGCCACAAGCACGGAATAGTCGGAAGAGCCGCGTGTGTTGAGTAACAAGCGCGTACACGTGTACCCGCGTCAAGCGGGCAAGCTGCGAACGATCGCTGCACGACATGCGCGACGGTCTTGCTGTGAACACCTATTTTCTTAGTATCCTATCGCTAACACCGCGTGCACTGCGCTTACATACCTTCTAAAACAGCACCAAAAAGCACAAGCAAGGTGCACTTACCTCGCACAAGCGTGTGTTTTTTTGAAAACTTGAAGTTCTCCCGGCCGATTCTGTGCAACTACGCAGAACGACGCTCTCGGTCATTTTTCCCGGTCGGAATCGAGAAAAAAAGTCTTTCCGAACTCGGTTCGGTTGCTGCATCCGAAGGCGCAGCAGCCAGGCATGATTTCTTCAGTATCAAACACGAGAGCGACAGTTGCAACACGAGAAACGTCGGGAACCTGCGCTCTTCTCAGCCGGCCCGACCGGCGCTTGGAAGGTATATGGGACCCCAAGACCACGTGGTACGGTTGGGCCAATGACCGCGTCGGCGGCGCGGGGAAAAGAAATGCGGTACTCTGAAAGTTTTTCCAGTGACTCTAGCGCCGCCGCACCGACAGCGCCACCTGTCGACGAAGATGACGTCACCTTTTGGTAGCTGTAGCGCGCGTCGATGAGTCAGCCTAGGCGCTGGGTAACTACGGACGGACGGGAGAATGAGTAATTAAAGACTTTCGCCTTTAATGACTCTTTTTCATTGCTTTAAGTGACTCAGGCTATGAGGGACGCCGTAGTGAAGGGCTCCGGCAATTTCGACCACCTGGGGTTCTTTAACGTGCACTGACATCGCACAGTACACGGGCCTCTAGAATTTCGCCTCCATGCAAATTCGACCGCAGCGGCCGGGATCGGACCCGCGTCTTTCGGCTCAGCAGCTGAGCGCCATAACCACTGAGCCACCACGGCGGCCTACCCGAGAGAAGACGCGGCCTACGTGGGCGCAGCTAATTGCGGGAAGGGGAGAACGGTGATCGCGGTAGCTAGAGCCGAAACACATCTCAGAATCGGCGCCTCGATCACGTCGGGCAGTCCCGAAATTGCAGAAGACGAACGGGGGCGTCAACGATAGTCAGTGACTCCATGGTTGCAGTGATGAACTTTGCCAGGGGGAAGGCCTCCCCCTGACGAACAGAAACATAGTCTGGACACCTGCACACGTTATCCCTGGCTGGAAATGAAGCAGTTCCCGAAGAGGCTCGAGATCTCGATTTCCGAGCCAGTGGGCATAACGAGGGCTTCACACACAGGGATTGTCTTGTTTGTTACAGAGAGATCGGAAAACATTACAGACTCATTACAGTTAGGTACCCCCCTGCTGATAAATCATTGACAAAGAGTCAGACTACCTTTTGGCAGTCTCCAAACACATGCATTCCCGAACCCGGTTATGTGCAGTCTTTATTATCTGGGACAATATTCAAATGAGTGCACGCTGTGTAACAACAAAGCAGATCTCAATCATATTCTTTAGAAATGATTTCTTGCTCCCCTGTAGGAAAAAAAAATAAAGTCGCTTGACCAATGGGAGGCTCTCCTACTCAGCTCTGATCCGGAGTCTCCGACAAAGGTCGTCCAACTGGCCGAAGACGCCGCCAGGGGCCAAGACCTTCTGGCCATCCTTTAGGCGAGGAGCCTAAAGCCCTCAAACTGTTGGAAATAAAAGCTTTACAATCCAATCCAAAATGTTTCGTCACTCTCAAAAATAACGACCATGCAGTTGGCAGTGACTGTCTTTTTCCTTGCACCAAGTGGGCGAAGCAAATACCTCACTGCGGACAGTTGGTATATTATGTTTAATGTCCCAAAGCGGCATGGGCTACGAGCGATGCTGCAGTGGTGGGCTCTGGATTACCTGGAGTTCTTCAACCATCACTTAACCATGCGCAGTACATGAGCCCCTTGCATATCGCCTGCATCGACGAACCCTCGTCTTCAGTTTGAGCAGCGAAGCGCTCTGTTTCAAACTTCCCATTTTTAGGAATTTTTTTAGTGTTCGCTGAAACACCCGGTACGTCGGCACGGCTTTATCTAACAGGTGAATTATTATTCTGAACCTTGTCTTAGAAACAAGGCTCCAACTAGAAATTGAGGACCAGATGCATGCCATGCTGTAAGAAAGGGCCGCGAGTCCAGTTGGTGGAGACAGACTTTTTTATTGGCCTGCATATATGAAAAACATGGAGAAATATATTTCTTCAACTCAGAAAGAACCATCACTTTAAAGGGTCAGTCTACTCACCGAGATGAGTGTATAAATAATGGCATATTCTAGTAGCTAGCACCCTATAATGTCAATAACAAGGGAACTGCTCCCGGTTTCGGCAGGGATTTATATTTTATTTTGGCGTTAAAAGTCGCGTAAAATGCATGGTGGCGACCCCAAACGTTCATTTTGTTGCTGCAGGTGGTAGCCTTTTTTTGTAGAAGCATAAGTGAATATACTATGTACCGTTAGTATGCCCCAATGTCACAGAAACGTACGTTTTGTTCTAGTGAACTGTAGAAGGCGTACCGCTCGCTTTTTCTGTAAATTACATGAATATTTATAGTTATACGTACGCTAAACGCAGGCACATTCCCCCGTTTAGTTCAGCGTATGCTAGTAGAGGCGCAAAAATAAACTCAGCCTATAGTGGCGCCATCTGGTTGTCAGGACGGGAACTATTACTGAAACAAACCGACTCTCCTCTTAAGCCTAGAAGCGGCAGAATCGTCACTCTAATTCAAAAAATAAAGCAAATTTATCACTTATACGTTTTCTTACTGGTGAGGTGAGACGAAGCGAAAGACGGTGCCCCATCTATGGCCAGTGAACGCACTGAAAAAGGCAGCAACAACGAGAATTCAGTGCGAAGCGAGAGGTCCGGCTTCGAAGGGCACCACCATGTTGGTCGCTGCTCGGCGGAAATCGTCGGGATTGTTGCCACCATTGGTCGCCACTCTCGTCATCCCTTTGGCTGTCGCGACCGCATTTATTCGGAGTTGACCACGGTGGAAGAATATATTCCACCGTGGAGTTCACTCATATGGGTCAAAGTTTTGTTCGTTCATCCTTCACAATATTCTCTTTTCAACTTCGCTCAGATTCTGCAAGCTTGACATACTGCTTGTTAAATACCATGCCCCGCGACGCCGCTTCATCATGGATTGGATTGATTGCCGCACCCTCTCATGGTCGTGGTGCTCATGTTCCTGTATTTTATTAATGACAAAATACGGCTTCTCATAACTGCAACATATATAACTAATGTCCTTTCAGTGCCGACTTCTTTTAATCATCTCAGCACTTGCACTTTATAAATTGCTATGACATTTGTATTTTTATGGTTGCCAGATGAGACTACCATTTCATACAGATGTGTTCCCACATCAATAAATTCTATTTTAAAATGTTCTACCGCACTTCTTGGCACCACACCTGGCTAAACGGTAATTTCGGTTGCCGCAAAGAAAATATGGCCGATAAAATTCAGTAGACTGGCCCTTTAGGAAGTCACTAATGGGAAATGCTGCTTTGGTTTTGAGCGGTGTAGTGTCATAAAGACACTCTGGCTACAAGGGACGCCGTAGTGGAGGGCTCCGGATAATTTCGACCACCTGTGGTTCCTTAACGTGCACTGACACTGCACATATACGGGCCTCTAGAATTTCTCCTCCATCGAAATTCGACCGCCGTGGCCGGGATTGAACCCACGTATTTCAGGTCAACAGCCGAGCACCATAACCACTGATCCAACGCGGCGGCTGGGAAACACTGCTGTATCGTTGATACTGTTCAGCAAGAGCTACGGTGCTGCTGAGCAGCTGTTGGTAACTAAGGACTCCACCTTTATAAGCTGGAAAAAGTCAGTGCTTGCCATGGTAGTCAAAATTGCGGAACATGTTAAGTACTAGAAAATGCAGCACTGTGACTATAATGGAAGGTGCATAAAAACATTGCTTGACCTCTTTTACGGTGTGTGTGAAAAATCGCTTTAGGCGCACAATCACCACCTGTCTGCATGCCTACATAAATGGAGCTCCATGGTTCCCACAGCTCGGCACTTTCAACCTTGTTTTCTGTCCAGAACAGCCACAAACATTCTACTGCACTGCAAAACAGCAAGAGGGGTATACACTTCTAACACATAGCAAAACATGGAAACTTTTCTGCATGTGTACAACATTGGGCATAAATACTGGTGTGCATGATGGAACTGTAAATCTGCCATGAGGTAAATTCTCTTTGGTCTCACTTAACTACTCCGTTCCATAGCCACAATTTCATGCTTTATTTTACTCACATCATGCAGGAATTCTTATACTGATGTGCATTCGCACGTTACTAGACTTCAACACAGCAGAAATGTGCATGAGATCAAACTGCCAGTAGACAAGTTTTCAGCACCGCGCAAAGGGGAAAGACCTGCACCAGACAGTTCATGTTACACAGAAGCTACAATTCAACAGAGGGCAAATCAGTTGCAGTGTAGTTGTTTAGTCTGGCAAAGCCAGCTGTGAGTGGACTATGCCCATACCTTCCCTGTACAGCAGTCCCAAGCGCTTCTCTGCTATCAGCGAGCTTCTAGCTCAGCTTGCCACGAGACGCGAAATGTGAAACACCAACGGGTCTCCTGCTTATCTGGCTGACATGGGCATCTCTTTGGTTATCTGTAAACATATTTGCACTTACACAGCTCAGTAAACCTTCAAAAGCCAAAAACGGCCGTGTGGGGTCAAGTTGGTTTGACGGGCTTATCGCATTTAAATGAAAAGCCAAATGGACAAGGCAATTTCTTGAGTTTTGTTTTTTCATGATTCTTGATTTGTTAGAGTACTGTTCCACAGCCATTGTCTCTGAAAGCCTGAACAGGAAATAAAGACAGTGCTTGCTTTCACAGAAACAGTTCACTCTGTTTGTTCTCTTTTCTTGTGTGTGTGTGATTTTTGGCGCCTTTAAGTTACAATGATTGATTACCAACTAGCCCAACAAGAAGTTCTCTTAAAGAGTTCAAAGCTGTGAGCACAATGCTCAGCTCAAATGGAAAACAACGATTTTTGAATCCAAGATAAAATTGCTGTTTAATCTGTTTGGCAAACAAAAGATAATTTTTGATTGCTCCACTAGAACCATCAAGCTATCTCGTTCGAGCTAAGCCGTTAAAACTGGCTGCGTTACCAGTACGTCAACTAAGAAAACCTCTGCACGAACTGCGCTAGCGTGTAAACCTTGCCTACACCGACGGCCTCGTCAACGCTGATGAATTCCTCGATGTTGTTATCACACGAGTTGGTCTGGATGCAGGGGTAAGGCGGGGGCGGCTTCAGCCAAGTGCCGTCGGCACGTCTCATCCGGGACCGGTCGGACGCGAACTTGTCCAGAAACTCGGCGGCGCCGACCACGCGGAACATCTGCGCGAACTCGGGGTTGATACCCACGTGCGGCCTGAAAGCGTCCTTCACGTAACAGTCGAACTTTTCTGGAAAGCCCAGCGTGGTGTCGAGGTCGTAAACCAGGCAGGGCCCGTCACCCGGCGGCCTGTACAAGAAGATGACGTGGTAGTCCCACACGGACATGCCGTCTGCGCGCGAGCCGCTCTTCTGACACCAAATAGGCACGGCTTGCCGGCGGTTCGATACGAAGGCCGCGAAACAGTGCGGCAACAGTTCGGGCTGGCACGCCCGCACGAGTTCGCAGAGCTTCCAGACGTTTTCTTCGCAGTAGCACGAAGTGTAGATGCACTGGCTAGCTGCGGGAATGGCCAGATCTCCCGATGGTCGCTCCGACTCTGAACAGCTGGTGGTCATCTCTGCCGCTTAGCGAAGTAGCTTACCAATAAGCTAATCGCGCAGCATCGGTGCGAAACACAAGTCACTTAGCGGAAAACAAAACAACCACTGCAAACAAATGTCACCGCTGTCGTCGCGCTTGCCAAGCCGAAACCGTTGGACACGGCTAGCCGCCTTATCACAGCTGATATCGATCAACTTTGCGGCGGCAGCCATCATAAATTTTGCGTGCCTTACGTCACATTGGCACGTGACTTCAGCCTTTGAATCACAAGTTCAGGTTTCCACTCCACCTTTGTAACTTACGAAATAAACTTGAAATTATTAGTTATATGTTTATGCCCTAGAGACGCTACAACTTACAACAGACAAATAAAGAAGTAATATTCCTAACTTCACGTTTACTGCGCCTACTGCACACTGTAGAGTAGACGAGTAGGTGTGCCGACCGGCGGGGAAAGCGCGCGCCCTTCTTTTCATGACGCAGCGGTGGCGCCAGCGGCGAAATCCCGGTTCGCGCCCGCTTCCTCCGGCCTTTGCTATGCATGCATGTATGAATGTATGAAACCGATTAACTTCAATATTGCTATCGAGCATGCTGCCCTCTATGACTTTATTGCGAGTAAACTGCGCAAGGAAAAATGGAGAGACGCCAGGGATGCAGGGTTTGGAATATCTAACCCGTTCAGTTCGTCCGTGATAGGTACTGTGTTCTGCATAGAGCGTGGCATAGAGTTAATGTGTTCTGCAAGGTTCTGCCGTGAATGCAAGTTCAAACGCCATACTACGGCAATTCTTTGCTAGTTTTCTTCTTAAAATGTCTGCGCCATCATGCAACCGTATTTCGTGTATGTTAACGAAATCCATGCTTAGTGCATTTACGATGAACAGGGATCTGGCGAATTGGAAATTATCGATAGGCATTGAGCTTATATTTAAATACAAAGCTCTTAAGTAAAGCGAAGGAGTAAACGAACAAAGTAAAGTAAATCACGGACATATGAGTGCTTATCAGCACTTGTAGTGAAATGAAGTACATGTCCATGCATTCAAGCGCCTGTCTCTGCGCTATATACGCTTTCCTAGCTCGCGCTTTAATCACGCGCCGTTTTTACTTTCTTTCCAGGCAGGAGCTCGAGGCCTTCATCATGAATGAAATGAAGGTCTGCGATAGATTGAAGCTTGCTGACACAATTTGTTAGCTGGTCTCATATATGCTGCCAAAATAGGGGTGCGCGGAAAGCGAAATACAACCGCGGCGAGTAGCAGACGATCCGCACCCAAGCGCCAGCAGAGGACAGTAGCGCCAGTTTTGCTGTCATGAGGCGGAGAAGCGCGGAACTGCGCTTTGATAGAGTGTACTAGCTTTGATGTGTGTCTGTCAACAACAGTAACAATTTAAAAATTTGTCACGTGATAATATATTGGTCGAGCCAATTCAAGCCGTATTTTTTTCAAACTGTACGCTACATTAATCCGAAAGTAATTGCCCTGCATGTCTCGCAGACTACGACATAGCTATTTTTTTTTTCTTGCTTTTCTCTTTTCGAACGCACAAGCGAAGGTGCAGGAGCCAGCTGATTGGCGCCGTGGAAGGCGGCGCAAAGCAGCAGGCACCACAGCCAGCGCGACAACCACATGGAGTGACCGTAATGGCGGAGATTTTCTGTTTCCGTCCGTTGGTCATCGAAGTCGTCGAGCCTAAAGGTAACGACCGTCCTTTTGTTTCCCATTCGAGCTGATCGCACGCGTCGGTGATTCAAACGGCGACGCCAAGAGGCCGCATTTCAATGATGCCAACTCGCGGGAACGCGCATCCGTCTGCATGCAGGTCCGACTGTTCCCAAACCTCGCAGTGGTCACAGAATAGTTGCCAGCGGTGCCAGCGTGTACGCATTCGGGGGCTACAACCCGGACAACGCGGGTGAGGATCCCAGTAGCGCTCTCTTCAAGGAGGTGAGTCCCCATTCGCTCCGCCTCGCGAAATGTCTCGTTATTTATGCGTCGAGAGATAGTGACAGTTTGTTTACTCCGGCGGGCTGCGCTGCGTCTGTCTTTTCTCGGGGGAGTCTCGGTCCTTTGTTCGGCAAGGATCTCGTTGGTCGTGATAACTGTTTGTTATTGGCGTTTAATGTCTCAAGCCGGTCTTCACGACAGGAGGTCCTGGACGACTGATGAGTGTAGCCGGAGTGAGAGGCTAGTGCTTTCGTCTGCTCCGTTCAAAATTTCTTTACCATCTGTGCGTGCCGTTTTAGAACGCCTCGTAAATACAATGAGTACGGGAAAGTGTCTCTGAGTGAAAACTCTCTCGGTTGTTTTGTCAGCTATGGAGGTTCAACTCGTACACCAAGCGGTGGACCAACCTGCTCATGACGGGAAACGTGCCAACGGAGCTCGCCTCGCATGCGGGTAAGTAATTGTAGCTGCCTGCTTAGTGACATCTAGCCGTGCCAACGCACGTAGCTACTTTGGCCATGAATTCGGCCAGTGTAGCTACATTTGCCAACGAATTTACGGCGTTCTCCCGCGCGGCAAACGGCGCTAGACAGCCAGAGCAAAGTTTTAATGCAGTTGTGACGCTTTGGGTAAAGAACCATTGTGAATTAACGAATCATAATTTAATGATTAAGCCGTAATCGGCCCCACGCATTGTTTTTTACCAGTGGTGGAACCTTTGGTGAAGACACATATATGATTTCAGCTTTTCTTAAATTGTGTGAGTTGTACAAAAATTTATGTGTATGACATGAGCATACATGTCTGGAGCGCTGGAGCTGTGCGCTGTAATACAAAAGAATTGAGACCGTGGCATATCTGCTATGTTGGGAACCAGGCACTTGTGCTTTTGTCATTCTTGTATGTGGCAATGCTTGAGCGCAAAAATTTTCTGTGAAAACCACTACAGGCTTTCAAATTTTGCTTCCTTTGCACCACAAAGCGCGAGTAATGTAGAAAAGATTGCTCATGCCTGTACATAGTAATGGGCTTGTGTGTAGTAATGTATTACTGAGTGCTCATATTTGTAGATCACAGTGTTTTCTCTGTGAATAGAGTCTTGCCACTGCATTTTGGCAGGAGATAAATAGCAGCAATTAACTGTTTGATTTTTCCTGCATTGCCTATTTAGCCCTGCTCCACCACGACAGAATGCTGGTGTACGGTGGCACGGGGGTTCCCTTTGGGGAACGGATTTCCAACCGACTGTATGCATTCAACCTTCGCACTCACCACTGGGACCTGGTGCCGACCACTGGTGACGTACCTTACGAGCAGTATGGCCAGGTATTGATTAGCACTGGTATTTGTTTTGCTGTTCTTGATAGGGGTGTAGTTTCTTTGTGATGTGTCCAGGTTTTAATGCGGTAGTATTAGAGCTGTTGTCACACCAAAACTCCTCTGCTGGATGTGAGGAAATTCCCTGATTGGTCGCGAGCATTGAGATCACATGACCACAAAGGACCAATCACAGTACCGGAGCAATTCCAAAACAGCCCTCAAGTTGGCCCACTCTTGAAATCTGGGACCCCCCAAAAAATTCCTAAATGCAGCCTAAGTTGGCAGTTAAGCTGGCAAGTGTCGAATTAAATTAATGATTGGTTGAGTGAAATTAATGGTTTCCTTGTGACATCGTCACAACCTGCCATGTCTGATGCTATCTCATTTCCTTTTAAGGATTACGTAAGTGACCTCATATTGTGCATTATACATTTGGAAAAACAAAGAAACCTTAACGAGACACCACAGCCGTGGTGGCTTAGTGGTTATGGCTCTCAACCGCTGACCAGAAAGACGTGGGTTCAATCTCAGCCGCAGTGGTCGAATTTTGACAGAGGCCCATGTACTATGGTTGTCAGTGCACATTAAAGAACCTCAGATGGTCAAAATTTCCAGAGCCCTTCATTACGGCAGCCCTCATAGCCTCAGTCGCTTTGGGATGTTAAAGGGGCTGCGAAACACTGCTTGGGGGGATACTGGCTATGCTTCAGGTGGATTCTTTATGTCACACAGATGCTGACTTAAAAAGAATTGCAGGAATCGATGCACAGGAACGGGAGTTATTCAATGAAGAAATTTGAAAATACAAGCAAACAAAACGCTGCCCTCAACTCGATTTTGGCGGGGCTTCCCACTACTATTTCGCTCACCCAATGACGGCACCTGGCGCAACCAATCAAAACAGCCTGCCAGAGCACGTTGCGGAAGTTTGCACTCCATGGTTGCCTGCTCTCTGTAACTCGTTCTTGCTGAGACTGGCAGCGTCGTTTCAATGCCGGACCCCCTGGTGGTGTATTTTTATTTTACTTGCTTTGCATAGCTTTTATCTAAGGTGAACAAGTTGTTTTTGTTGATCTAATATAAAACACCAACAGGTGGCAAAATATGTCTCTATTCACACAATTTGCAGTATATTTACTCATTGTTTAATCATCAAGCTCGCGTCAGGTGATGTCATATCCGCTGCTGAAACCCGCTACTGTGTTGGGACACCATCTGAACCATGAATTTGTTTTTGGGAGGACATTAAAATATATGCGGTATTACCGACGCTAATAGCGCCATTGTAACTCACTGCATGCGATCAACAGGCAAAACAGTCAACTAAGATTGTGTTTCTGGGCCCCTTTAAACCCCCATAAACCAAACCAAACCTTAAAGAGGCACCGGGATAAATTGGAAGTTGGCCCGTGTCAATAGATCACCGTTTTAAGGTGACAAAAATGCTACTTCATTGAGAACTGATCTTTTATGAGCAAGAAAGGGTCAAGAAGCAAAATACAGGTGTTGCTGTTTTTGCAAGCAAACTGACTGTGCCAAGACATTTTTTAACATGTATCTCTGAGGCTATACTGCACAACTAGTCACTTCCAAAAGGTGATCACAGAGTCCTTTTCAGTCTTGACATCACAAGTTTGAACTGAGTGGCGGGAGAATTCTTGAGTTCAATTTCCTCAGGAATGAATTTGTCTTTTTCTGCCAGATAAGCATTAATGTAGCCAGGAAGCCATGTGATTGCTTGATGAGACACAAAAAGCATTTTCAGGCATGAGCCACTCACTTCCAAGAAGCTGCCTCTTCATGACACGCACTGCATTTTGTGTGAATTTTTGACGCTTCCTTCATGAGGAAAACGCCGTCAATGTGGTCGTTCATAATACACTTGCTCTGAGGCCCCTTGTAATGTTGACCACAAGGTTGCTATGGGAAGCTTATACACTCGTGATAGAAACTGTTGTCTGGGCTCAGCCTTGTTTTGTTGGCTTCTTATATCTGCATACTCAAACCAGTGTGACTGAAATGGTGAGCAAGATATTGCATCATGCACTGAAGCGAGTGTTGTTGAATCTGTCAAAGTTCTTGAGCACAGTGGCATGTCTGGTTATGTTTTGTGAAGCATACAACTGTGGCTGACATGTCATTGCAGGCTATGTGTGTGCACATGGGCCACCTGTACGTCCTTGGGGGCACAACGGGCTTTGAATACTCCATGGATGTCCACCAGTTGTGCCTGAGTGACCTCACGTGGAAGCGGCTCCCCTGCAGCTCGGAACCAACACGAAGGTGAGCAGGCTGCTCTGCTTCACCGCTGTATTTTTTTTATATTCTGATGGTATTAGAGTTGTCGCACTAAAATCCCGCTGATATACAGCGTCATGAAATTCACTGATCGGTCGACTGAGGTCGTGTTATCTTGTGACATCATCACAACCTCTTTTGGTGGGCCACCCTGGTTGGTCGATAGAGGTCACATGGCCAGATGGTGTCATCACAACCTGCCCACAGTGGCAAGTGGCAATTATATTAATGACTGGTCGAGAGAGGTCACACGCTTTCTGATATCATTACAATCTACCTACTGGGCTGTGAGCACCTAGTTTCTAGATGGCAACCTAGATAGCACTGGGGTTCACGTCAGGAGCAACCCAGGGCCGTCCAGTGCCACAAGGTTGCATGACCCCAAAGGAACCAACCATGGACCAATCACACACAGAAGTCACAACAGAAGCTGCTACAAATGTGAAATCTAATGCTGTCGCATACCACTCTTAAGGTGACTTAAACATCCCCACAGTTTTTTGTCTCTTGATATCTGTGGCTGTCACCTGAGCTGTGAATTTGTTCGGGCCCCTTGAATGCCACTGTAGGTGATCAACAAGGGTGGGAGCTGTGTGACAACAAAAGGACAGGTCATGCAACAGTCAAGGTCATGAATTGGACTTGTTTTATGGATGTTCAGAACTGTACAGCAATGGAAGAAGTATTACGCTGCTCTGTTCAAATGTAAGCTGCTTAAACAGCCAGCTCCAAAATTCACTTGGTGGTGGCTACCACTGCTGTGCTTCAAATCCTTTATTTCTGCCACTCTTACGTGTAGGCTGTGCTTTTTCAGTGCTTAAAGGTGTTGTGGTCAGTCCCTACAGTGTGCAGATCCTGACGCCCACTGGGATCAATCTTTGACTACTGCCGCTGGATCATATCGTCACTTGTCGGATTGGTTGTAAACAAGTAGAGGCTCTTAGTGGGACTTCACACATCCAGTGCATGAGCCCCGCAAGGTTCACTGCAGTAGCGACCAATATCACATCTAGTGCATATCATTCTGGTACTCACTTGTCGGTGTTTTGCAGGTACCGCCATGAGCTAGCCGTCTACAAAAACCGCATCATCGTGCTCGGGGGTGGCACAGCCCAGGACAGCCTGCCCCTGCGCAAGCTGCCAGCGTTCAACACCAGCCTCCTCCGCTGGGAGCTGCTGTTCACAGCGCCTGACCCCCCACATGGTAAGGGACACTTATGTGACAAGCACTGCTTTTCACTTGAACTTGTCTTCACTGCTCCTTGTGTTGCGATATTGTCATGCTCGAAATCTCTACTTTGAGTAACAGGTACATGCAGCATACAGTAGAACCCTGCTATAGTAAACTCGAATATAGAAAAGTGAAACTGCGGTCCCATTTTAACTTCCATGGATGACTGCATTTTTTTTTTTTCGGTTATAGTACAGATTTTTTTTTTCAAAGTAAAGGCTGTAATAAAGAGCGTCTGGCCATGGTGACATACTTCCCGCACGGAACTCGTGAGGCCAACATTCAAGGCAAATGGATGCCAAAGATGATAAAAAAGATGCATTCGGAGGCAAATAGATGCCAAAGACAATAATTATTTATTTTTTTTTAGATAGCTTCACCACCAAGCTCAGAAGCTGTGAGAAGAAGCCAATGGAAGCCTTTTGAGCCATGAGGCAAAGTGCGTGGTGAGCACGGAAAAAAAAAAAAAAAAGTGAAGGTAGCTATGAACGCAGAAAGAAGGCAGTGCGGGTCGGTGAGAAAGGAAAGACAGTAAAAGGACAATGAAGAGTAGGGAAGGGAAGAAAAGGGCAAACCACTTATGCACATGTAGGATTGGTTGTGCCTACAAAAGGCTCGTTTTACAAGATCCTTGCAACAACAGGAGTGAAACAGCATTGTATTTGTCTTTGCGTGTGATGGGCTTACTTCCTTGACAGCACACATAGTAGTTGTGTCAGTGGTATTTATATGTCCCCATCAGATGTACGCTTCAGTCAAGTTAGCTGAAATCTCCATCAGCCATTTGTCGGCTGTGCTTGGAGCCTTGACTTGTGTTTTTGGCCACATGCATTCTTGTGGACTGGCACATAATTCTTGTACTTGCAGGTTTCCCTTCAAAGCGGAGATGCCACAGCAGTGTTCAATATCGAGATGGTAAGTAGCTGTTTTGCTCTACAAATGATGTATGAACTGCACCTGAACTATTAAGTATGTCCTGTCTTCACTTTCGCAGAATTAACTTTAAAGACGCTCTTGAGCGATGTTCTGGTAAAGGACTCAGGGGTTCTTAGATTCCATTTTTTTTTTTTTTGTAACATATACCTTCAGTGTTTCATTAGTTTCGTATCCATTTTGTGTAATTTGATTGTAAAAGCAATAAAGAGTGAAGTAAGCTGGGGCAAATTTATCTGCAGCTTTAGGGTTTCGGTGGTTAGGGAAGGTCCTGCACATTTCTTTTTACTTTTAGAGCTTTTTTCAACAGTGCTTTCTTTCTTAGCAGAAAATAGGAAGTTCAGCTTGAAATAGGAAACTTCTTGCATGAAAGGGCAGCGGCAGTCCCCTCTTTTCCTCCTGCATCCCTAAATCCACCCATGGATGTGAGGGTAGAGTGACCAGTGGTAACACAATGGTTTTGACTTCCTTGTATCTGGTACAGGAGCCAGTGCCTAGGTGTGATGCTTATTATTTTAAACTTCTCTAGAGAGGCATGTAAACCTTACAGGGATTTCATTTGTCTCGTGCCCCGTCCTGTCCTAATGGAGAAAAAGCTTGCAGAGTGCCACCCTTGTGCTTTTTCTTTTGCCACAGCCGTGTTCGTGTGCGGCGGTCACAATGGCACGCGGGTGCTCGACGACGTGTGGCGGTTAGACTTGCCGACCCTTCAGTGGCACCGGATGCCGGTGCGTCTGCCCAGCCCCGTCTATTTCCACGCGGCGGCCGTGTCTGAGAGCGGCCAGATGTTCATCTTCGGCGGCGTCACGGCAGTGGATGGCACCTCGCGATGCAACAGCCTGTGGTCCATGTGGCTGACCGTGCCCAGCCTGCTCGAACTTTCCTGGCTGGCACTGTTGCACACCGCCCCCTGGCTGGCCACCCTGCCTGCCAAGCAGCTCGCAAGAGACGGTGTCCCCCTTTCCATCCTGGAGAGGCTGCAGCGTTGAGCTGGACTCGTTTCTTCTCTCCGTTTTTGACCAGTCGTGATAAGGCGAGACACATCACCGGCGCACAGACTTTGTGTTGGACTTTGGTGAGTCTGTGTCTGCAGCCCTCGGCGGTCGTTAACTCAAGGAGCTGCTGCCTACTTCTCGGCTGCCTGACAAGAAAGGATCTGTGTTCTGCCTTTGGGCTGTTGTTGGCTTGGGGCACCTTCGTTAAAAGTTTGCGACTGTTTGTTCTCAACGGATGTGCTAAGGTTCCCCCATTGTAGGTTAGGCAGAATAAGGATCCAACAGTTTCTGTGTTCTCCAGGAGAGCACAGCTGCAACGCACTTTTTCCCTGTTTCTAGCAACATTGAATTGGCAGAGAAAAATCTTTTCAGAGTGTTACCAGCATCTTAAAGATGCTGGCTGTGTTGTTAACTGCAAGAAGGCCTTGCTGTGAACTTAATAAAGTTTATGCTCAGACAAGTGGCAGTATGCTCTGTAATGCTGTCACGTGAGCCAGGACTAGCGTCATGGTGAGTGCTGTTTAACTTACTATAGTTGTCTGCATATATTTCAAAGCAGTTTGTTATAGCTAGCACAGATGACTTCACGATTGCTTGTTGCTGTACAAACGGGGAGTCAGATTTCAACAATAAAAGCTGACTTATTGCAGGCTGGTCTCAAATGCACTTTGTTAAGTTGTGCTGTTACTATTGCATAATTTCAGCCATAGAATGCCACCGTAGACTGCTGTCCTCACACTAGTACTTTAAGCACTCATTGAAATGTTCAACGACCGGCATGTGGCTAGCCAGCACTTAGGATCTCGTCAGTTAACAACAGAGCAGCACCATTTTGTACGAAGAGCTTTTGAGTTCGAAGCATTCGTTAAAATATTGCATTCGAGCACACTCAGGTTCAATCCAAAGTAATCCTGCTTAACATAGCTGGGTGATATTTTTTTTATACTGCACTTTGTGGCAGGGGTATGTTGACAGACGTTACAAGGTCATCACTGAAAGCTTTACAAATATATCAGGGATATGATAGGTGCAGTCATTTAATTTCAAAAGCAAGTGCCATCTTGTACCTGAGATTGACAGCCGCAAGCATCTGTGCACCAAGCTGCTTGTTTCCTACATCTGCTGGCGGGATATTTTGAGATCTCTGCCAATGAGAGAGGTGCTGTGTTTTCTCCTAAGAGGTGCTGTTTTCGTTTTTGCTCTTGAACTTGACATTGTGATCATATCTCTGAACGCGAGTTTACAGTTCTTGAGAGACGTCGGACCATCGGTTTTCTGTGGATAGCAGATAACCCATGGTCTGGCGGCCGAATAAAATTAGGAAGCTTGCAGAGATAAAATAGCCACAACTGGCACAGGGTTAACTGATATGGGAGAGGCCCTTGTGTTTTAGTGGACAAAATTAGGCCTGATGGCGATCTTCAAAGACATAGGTAGCACAGCAAACATTGATAGCTCAAGCTGCCTAACTAACATGCTGTTATTAAGAGCTGAAATGGTGATTTGGACAATGCTATATAGTAACAAGTTTTGCTCAATTATGGCAACATTATGTGAGTGTTACGTGCAATGTTAGCATAAACTTGTCAGTGCACTGCACTCAGGAACTGAGTTGTCACATGCCGTATGATATAGAGACTGGCTGAGCTGCTTTGGTTCCATGGCACCTGATGGCATGAAGACATAACCGCACTGGTGTGTAGAGCATCAGAACAGCAGAGGGGGTGCGAGAATCCTCATTGTCTGGCCCTGCAGCAGATCTAGTCATACATGCAGCAGCCTGAAAGAGTGCACAGAGTTTGACTTGTCAATTTTCTACTGTCCAGAGATCTGTGGTCAGACAGACGGGCATTTCAGCAGTTTTCCCACGAAACTACAAGCTTGAGCAGCCGTCGTGCACAAGTTGCTGTATGCCCATGCCTAGCCCTTGGGGTTTTGTGCCGGGCAGCAGGCAGTCCTAACTGTGCTACTATGGCAAATAATCGTTGCAGAAGGTATGACTGCAGCCATGCTGGTGTTACACATTCAGTTCTGCTTTTTCTGGTGCAGAAACCACACAGAAGCGTGCAGGTTTGTGGTTTGAACACCTGTAGGAATTTCTCTTAGATTACCTGGTACTTCTTAATTACTTGAGGTGTGTTGCCTTTCCTTTTTTTTATTAAAAGATATTGTTCTTTGCAACTGCCTGTCGAAGCAGTGGACAGTAAAAAAATGTTCAGAAAGATGAGACGTTGCAATGTTAGCTTACACCGCATCACTTTACCTGATTTGACTGGCTGCCATACGTGCAGCTGTATATCTTGTGCATGCCTCAGCTGTTCGCACTATACTTGTGCTAAGCTCATTTCATGGACAGCAGAGAATGATTTCGTTGCTCGTACAGTCTTTTTGTCGCATTCTTCGCAAAAGTTTGTGAAACTTGTCTGCTGCTTAATTTCACACTCTGAAGGAAAATTATTTCTGGTCAGTGTTTATCAGACTGCATAGTTGTGGTAAATTTTTCAGACATTGAGGTCTAAATGAAGCTGTGGACGAGGCAAATTTTCTGTTCCGCTGACATCTAGATTTCCATGCATGAAAATGTTTCTCAGAACCAGATTAATTTGAATTTAATATACTGCTTGGCAGTGTGTGTTTGCTGTGTTTACTGATTTATGTACTGCAAAATACGTTTTCACTTTATCCAAACTTTGCACTGCTGCTATGAACAAATGGCTTCACTTCTTATCCAGCAATGTATAGTTGCATGCGAATATTCAGAAAGCACCAAATAGCTGGAAAGTTGGTGATTTAAATACAAGCACATTAAGAGCCATTTTATTTCTTAAACACATAGCTAATTAGTCCACGCATATTTTTATTTCCGTGGGCCTAATTTGCAGCTATGTAGTCTCTGACTAGACCTATATATTCACGGAAACCTAAAAGAAACAAAATAAAAGCAAAAGCAAAGTCTGCACACACCTGCCTGAAAGTCACTCCATGCGTTGGTTGACTCCTCCCACTGTATGCACGGAATTTTAAAAAAAAGGCGGGAGCCGGACGTTAATCCGATTTAATTAGGGAAATCGGCCGCACAGGGCAATAAATCGCAGTTTCTAAAAATGCTGGGAACGTGTAGATCGAGTTCCCTTGGCAAAAAGACGAGTTCAGATTCCTCATCGGTGCACCTTTAAGAGCACTGGGACTGCACGATAGGCTGTGACTTTACCGCATGCTTACTGAGTCCGCATACTCGCTTCATTCATTTTCCTGTTGCTCCCTTTTCTCCTTACCCTTCATATCCGCTCATTGCTTTCCCCCCGTGCAGGTTAGCAAACTGGTTTCTTCTTCCGGTTAACCTCCCGTCTTTCCTTCTATTTCTCCTCTTCCTGGTTATCAAAATTTTGTATGCAAGCTATTTGGCACCATATTACATGCATAGAATGTTAGCAGAACACAGAAGCATTGAAATAATTGAATTGCCTTGTAGTCTGGGCATGTTGGCAGGAACCGAAGTTGACAATCTAGTATTTCATGCATGGGCTTTGCAGTATACATACCACTTTCAGGCTGCAATGAGATCTGGATCTTAATTTTGGCTGGCACCATGTTTAAATATTCTTCAGAGAATTGAAACCAAGGAGTCGGAGTGTGCTGTACCAGTTTTGCTGTTGAACCATAATTTACAATAAATGATTGTGTTCTCAAGATTTGGTACACCTGTTATGACTTGAATGTACCTGTTATACTTACGATATTCATGCACTAAAGGGTTTTGTGCTCTGTTGTATTTTTGTTTACTTGTTTAAAGCACATTCTTGAGCAATGAAAACAGTGTTAGTGTGGCCTTCTTCGTTTGTCCAAGTAACCTGCTGTTATTTAAATTGCAAACAGAGATGACAGCTGTGACTAAATCGAATCTTTGTAAGTTATTAGACTGCATGGGGGATGTCCCAGCTAATATGCTCCGAGATTTTCAAAGTAGTGCTTTGTTTGGGCAAGTGGAACAAAATACAGTAAAACCTCACTTATAAGATTTTAAAAAATGTAAGGGAAAAACGTACTATCCAAGAAAACATGATTGAAACCGCCCATTTTTGAAAAATGTAACTGTAGAATGATGCACAGAGACATTTATTGACATTTTCTCTTCATGAGAATCTGGATCAGCATTCCTTAGCACATGGTATGACCAGATCTTTTTCTACATAGTGCTTGCAGAATTCGGTCTGCATTTGTGTCGTACGAAGAAATTCGCAACGCATTCGGTCTGTTTACGGCTGTGGCAGAATTTGCAGAGCCTCTTCTTCATTTGCGGATGCTATGCCCCCTTGCACCAGTGCAGTTCGGCGAAGCTAGCGCGGCGGCTGATGCACCGTTTTTGCGCTGCATTCCCCAGACCTGGCTCGCTCGTACGTAAGTGCATCCGTGTAATTCTCAGATGCTTCACCCTTTATCACTAAGCACTCTGAAGAAGCTGCTGTGTTTCTGCTCTTCATGCCACGTCCTCTCAGGAATGGCGCCCCTCGTATGTAAATGCGCCATTTTTTTTTCATGCTTGTCCCCTTTGCACCAAGGCAGTGCAGAGAAGCCACCATGGTAGGTGACTGGTAGGTGAATGCCACTGCACTCAAGTTTAGAGAGGTTTAGAGTAGGGGGATAGCGGACGCCATGCGTACTGACGCCCTGTAATTCCCTTATCACCCTAATTGACAGGGTCCCCCTATTCTAAAGCTCCATATTAGAAAATTTTACAATAGGGGGCCCCGGCAAGCTCTGCACCTTGGCAAGCTCTGCATAAAGATAAAGCAGCAAGATTCGTTTTATCGAAAACCGTACATCAGCATGAGTCGGAGGTACTGCTAGAAGGAAAGAGCATATGATGCCTCTACATTTTCATTGTTTATGAGGCGCATGTGTTTGTGGAGTTTCCTGTCATATACGTACCATCGGAGACAGAAGTCCCTAGGACGCTAGTAAAGCCATTTAAGTGCCACGTTTCTCAGTGAACACATTAATAGCCGGTAGTAAAACAAAGAACTTAGATCAACTTTCATCTCCTCAAGTGAGGCTTTGATCCGAAGGGTAATACTGTCAGCTTCATTTGTAGCATGCGAATGGAGTTTCAACACTCATGAGTTCGAGGATAACACGAGCCGAATGGCCTCCGCTCAGCCCCATATGAGCAAGATGTGGTGCACTTCAACTAGAGGGCACAGCTCGCCACAAGGAAAGCCCCGGCGTTCATAAAGTGAACTTCAGCCGACAGGAGAAAAAAACATGTTCCCCGCATTCGCAAAGAAATAGAAAGGAGTAATTTTGCAGTTCCATTCCGTTAAGGCTAAAGAATACGACAGTCCACATCACCACATCAGCGAATGCTCTGTAGCGTGTTGCGGACTTGCCTTCCAGCGCGAGCACAACCGCTGCGTCCATCTGCGAGCAGGAGGCTTGGCGGTTGAGATCACTGCGGCACCCGCATTGGAGAAATGCGTAAGCATGATGTCACACCTTATGGCGATTTCCACTGGTCGTGCTGGAGCAGCTTTTCTTGCTCCGTGGCGACGAATTCGAGTTCCACTGGTCGACCTGGACCGACCGCGCGAATTCCGCTGGCCGTTTGGAGCAACTCCGTCGTCACCTCCGAAACAAACGTGTGATTTTCGGTTATTTTTAGCGCGCGCAGGAATGTCAGCAGGAAGCACTGAGCGCTGTTTCTTTCGCGCGCGTTTGGTGCGCGTATGTCGTCTGCGTCTTCTCCATCATAGCGGCATAGCGGATGACTTTTCGTGATTCATTGTTTTCGCGCGCCAAGAAGGAAAATGCTGCCAAGAAAGAAAAATCATCTGCTCCGGCCGTTGCCCCAAAAAGAAGCTGACATGCAGGGTCCGTCTGCAGTCTTTGCGCGAGGACAGCAATCGGTACACACTTCATGCCGGCTGACAATTGACATATATGACTCAGTGAAAAATCTAGCTGGGCGAGTTAGCAAACCGTCGCACCGTAAACCGTTCCGTACCGTAAACACTCTGAAGACATGCGATATGTATTCATTTATGAACTTACCTAGAGAACAACTGTGCTCCTGCTTGCCTACGAGGTTCACCAAAATGCGGTACATGAACAAAGCGACTGGGTTCCGTCGCGAAAGATGCGCTTGCTCACCGCCGTCTCGTCGTCTGCGTACGAGTATTTTGGCGCCAGAATTGCCAGACCGCAACTTCCGGAACCAGTACTTCCGCTGCGCGCTCTGCATGTTCCGCTGGTCGACGACGGTCGCTGCCCACCGAGGCGGTTTGGGGCGCTCTTTTGCGATTCGAGCGCCTCGCTTCAGATCCACCAGTGGAAATCGCCATTTGAATGCCTTAGACGTAACCCCTATGACCTCACACAAAGACGTCGACGTAGCACTTCCACACTTTTCACGTCAACTGAGACTCGTGACCGAAAGTAGAGACCCTCAAACCGGAAGTCGATCACTTGTCGATCAATCATTGATACCTTATCGATCACTTGTCAATACCTTATCGATACCACAATTAATTGGCTTACTTAATCAAGATTGATTGTAAAACATTTTATTCGCCGGGAAGAGCTTGGCAAGAGGTCGCGTTAAGTGGTCGAGAGTACATAGCCCTCGACGACTTTGTCAGCCCACTCCACCGCCAAAACTTGCGTTCTGGGGTCAGAGCTAGCCAGCACGGTCTCCCACCGCTCGAGAGAAGGAGCTGTAACTAGATCACCCGGAGGTGGCTCTATTTTGCAGTCCCACAGGATGTGATCGTAGGTAGCACGTTGGCCACAGTGTTTGCAGTTTGGATTGTAAAGATCTGGATAAATGTGCGCGAGGAGTGATGGGGTGCGTATCGAGTTACTTAATCAAGTTCTATTGCCCATCTGAGTTTTCAAACTTCGCGCCACGCTTCGTTTTCAAATTTGGCGCCACGGGTTGGCTCCGCTCACACTTCCGGTCACGTGGTGTAACACTTCCGGCGTTTTCAAATTTGATGTCACTTTTGCGCCGGTCCCGCGCACTTTTTGGACATTTTTACTCTAAATAATTAACACACCTCCATACCCCGATTTTCCGTACGAGATTTTTTGATGCTCTATCCGATGGTACCATTCTTTTTGGCATAACCCCATTCGTTCGGACGTAATCATGCGGACAAGCTCGCGATGACACGAAACCGCAAACATAGCCATACAATGCTCACGCATTAATAACCAAAAAGCATACGAAAAAAAGGAAATTCGGCTTGCTCTACATTTTTGTTACTGTGCTTCTTTCTTACGCGGTACGCTTAGCGAAACGCCAGTCAGTTCGCCACAGGGTGGTGCCGCTGCATTCGGAACGATAAGCTGATGCAGGGGCCGGTATCTCGCGAGAGAGAAACAACTTTATTGCCATAGATTGGAGGGATTTAGGGCAGGTGAGCTTGGTGTGGCCCCCAGGTGGGGGCGACTTCCTGGGCCCACGAAATGAGTGCCAGTTGGATGCTCTTGTCTGGCCTTTTGAGGAGTTGGTTCCATCCTTCTTCGGAGGGAGCTGGCAGTAAGGTTCGAGGGGGCGGATTTCCCGCGCAACCCCAGAGGATGTGTGCCTGGGTGGCGATTTCTCCCTGGTAACAATTTTAGCAGACGGTATCTCGCGAGGTTGGTTGCGGCTCGCGCGACTTCCCGATGCGCCGGCTGCATGACTGAGCCTCCCAGGTAGCACCGAACATTAGAATAGTGTTATAAAAATGTTATGTAAGTTGGAGTAATGTTACATGTTGCATAGTAACTTTACATTAACATTAAAAATTAACATATAACGTTATAAGTTATATAGGAAACGTTGATTTCACATTCTAAACAAACGTTGTTTTAATGTAATTTTCTATATTTTATTATAATGTTAGAGTCGCAACTATAAAAGAACGTTGCAAATATATTTCGAGCACGGATTTCCAGACATTTTCTCACTGTTCTTAGAGTAAAGATGTTTTTCAACTAACAGTACCTTGTAACCACATCTCTTAGATAGTACTCGCCATAGATTACATGAAGAGCCCCATTATTTTGTCACAAAACTTTAGTTATTACCCATTCCCCACTGTCACTCATGGGACATCCCGCAGTAGCGAGTATATAAGGTCGGCGGCATGATATCCGTTTGGAGGTGAGTGAATACGAATTGCTGTGCTGTAATGTGTCGCTCTTGTTGTTGGTTCTTGCAAAGTGTTGTAATTTGTGTGCCGTCACCACTGGCAGGCCGGCATGCTTGTGCGGGGCTGCTTCACCATTTTCGAGAATGTTGCATTTATGTTGTTTACATGTTTCATGAATGTTTGGGGAAGGTTATTCGAACGTTTATATGTAACATTACAAAAACATTAGAAAAAAAGGACATTGAAATAACATTTGAGCGTAACAAAAATGTAACATTATCGCAATGTTTCGGTGCTACCTGGGCTGGCCGCTAGCAGATCTCAAATTTAACGCACACGCCACGTTAAAACACACCGCAAAGGTTTCATATGGCCTTTAGATACAATCGTGAACGCGAGGAATATGAAGGGCTTCGTGAATGCGGTAGCGGGGCCGAGGCACGGTTTAGAAGCTAGCACGATGGAACTAAACACACGACGCGCAATCGCCGCTACGGCGGCGTCCGCGGGGGCGAGGGTATCACGCGTCAGCACTCCTTCTGTTCCTTTGAATTATCAACGCTGCACCTTCAGCACGAACAAATTGTGGAGCATGGGCACCTTGAAACCACAATTAGGCGGAGGACGAAAGTTATATATAGCTCGGGCTTTCCCGCCATTCAGTGAGATGCTAGCCCTATGTATTAACATTTCGCTACAGCAATCCATCTTCATCGCACGCGTCATCTCATACAATACAGTTTAAAGACCACCTTAGGTGACACAAAGCAAAGCACAATGTCTGTATCAAGGGCAGAGAATGTTTTTTTTACGCTCACCTGTTCAAACGAAGCGATCCAGTAGACGCACCCACCTTGCGAAGTGCAGCTCCGCATCAAAAACAGGACCACAGAGTATAGTCGTCGTGCGGAAAATTAAGCCGTACGCTTCAGTTTACTACATTCCTGGTCTTGAAAGATAAAAGGAAGTTTTTAAGGTTTTCGTGCGCATTATTCGTTGCTTATTTCTGACTCGAAACTCACGCGACGAGGCCACGGCGGCCACATTCTGCTTTTTGGTTGATCACGTAAGTTTCTGTTATCTCCAGAGACAGATTTTTTTCTGCGCGGCAACAATAAATTCCGGCAGAAGCGCCTGTAATTTTAGAAGAACGTCAGTTTGGGCTAGATGGTGCATTATTTGAGACGAAAATGGCAATAGCGCTGCAATAAGACGTACACAAGAAAGACTGACACAGGACACGCGCTATGTCCTGACGCGTGTCCTGTGTCAGTCTTTCTTGTGTACGTCTTATTGCAGCGCTATTACCATTTTTGCCTGTAATTTTACACACTTTTTTTTACATTGGTTATCTCCACTTCGAGCTAGCGGTTTTGGTCCAAAAACTGGCCACAAACTAATGGCATGCTATTAACAGAGTTCTCTTTATTTACGCAGTAATTTTTATTTATGTGGACGCAAACGAAACGGAAAATCATTTACATTTGCGAGTTTTACCACTGAGCGTTTCGGTCGACATGGCACTGCACGTGGCAAACAATCCAAAAAGGGCAGAAAGCTCTCCTTCTATGTTGCCTTTATTTCGGTTATTATATGCGACTTTAGTGTTTAGATTTACTGAAGCACACAGTGCCTGACGCGAGCACTCGCGCATGCGCAAAGCCTTCTGCGAGGGCTCCCGTTAGGAACTCTGTGATTCAATAAATCTGTTGAAGCACAGAGTCCACTTGCCTGCCATGTCCTTGTGTCTGCGCTTCCACACCTCATCATGACCTACCAACAGGCCCAAATTGCTTCCCTTTCCCCTAGGTCACGTGACCTGGTGGCGTCGTCACAACCTTCCCACTAGTTCACTGTACCACCGGATTGTGAGCAGACTGACCACCGTAGCTGTTAAATGAATGATTGGTCGCGGGAGGTTTTACGCCTGCAGAAGCGGGCACTGAGAATAATGACTTGCACAACACCGTATACGCCTTCTCGCCCTTTGTTTTTTTTAGACTCCAAATAATGCCGGCATTGCAGCTTCGAGATTTTCGCGTTGCACTACTCGTACTAAGAGTTCTCTCCGGCACCTCCCCCTTTCCTTTGAACACATTCCATAGAGCCCCAACTAACAGCCGTTCAGCAGCACAGGGAAGATTTCTGGTTCCTACATCTCGCAATGACTATGGCCAGCGCCGCTTCGAGTATCAAGGGGTAAAAACTTGGAATAAAATCCCCTGTGCAGTCTTTGCAACGTCTAATCCTTATATTTCACTGAAGACCTTTTTTCTGTCACAAATAATTACCTGATTTACAATGCAAATCGCTTTGTGATTGTTTCTTATTATTCTCTGTAGTGTCTATGTTGGGTTTGCCATTTATATGTCATAGAATAATCACTTCTAAGGCAACTGCGTTTATTTTGTATAAAGAATGCTGTTCATGCCTTCATGTTTTTTTTTTGCACATTCTTCTATTTTTTTGTAGTGAGCCCTCTTGTATTTCTGTAATGTGAACCCTCTTGCTTGTACGCTTTGCATTTTTCCACCATTCTTATGTGTATTATTTTGGCATGCATGTAGAAAGCATTTGTCCTCACTAATATCTTTGCTTTTATTGCATGGATCCATAACTAGCCTTTGGCTAAGGATCCAGACAGTGATGTTATGTACTGTGCTGAAGAAATGATAATAAAAGAAAAAAAGAATTGGAAAAAAAAAAGAATTGAGGTTGCTAGGGAAGAGCAACCTGGGTCGCACAAGACCCACCGGTGGCAGCACCTGCCATCGCAGGGCAGTGGCGCATCACTTAACCGCTGCACTATTGCGCAAAGGAATGCATGGTGTGAGGACTGCCAGGGATCTAGAACGACCAATTCCGCTTATACGGACATTAATCCACCAACGCTCTCGCGTCATAAACTTTAAATATGGCTGCGCCCCGACTGGGATTCGAACCCGCAGCGGCGCGAACAGGTCAGCTTCGCTGGCCACTGCACGAGAGCACTATGCTATCGCCGCAACAGATCAGCTCCCGTTTTCAACTGCCAGTCTGTTGTTGTTGTTGCCTCGGTGGCATGGCACGTATACCCACGACAGGGGATAGACCAGGGTTCAGTGAGGACACGCTGTGCTTTGGATGTCGTTGTCTTCACCAACTTCCATCCGTGGTGCACAATGGATCCAGAACACACCGCTATCGCAGTGCCCTCTTAATGTGCGTTAAGCGCGGTCCCAAAATTTTATAGTGCTCTACCACTAAGGATCCCAGTCACCGATTTCTCCGATCTTTGCCTAAAGCCTGACTTTGAAACCCTATTCTCGAACCGAAAGCGAAATGAAACGCGAGGTGCTAGAGCACATACTTTGCATTTGGACAAGTAAGCTAAATCGGCTGTAATATACGTATGCCCCTTTTTAGTGGACATACGTGTCCTTAAGAGTCATAGTATAATCGTTTATGCGCATCAGTCATAGAGGTGAGCGCCAATAGGTATCACAAAAGCTGGGAATCTATCACGCGAGCGGCGACGACGACGACGAAATTGCTATTCATTCGATCTGAACTGTGCCATGCCACCAAGGCAACAACAACAACAACAACTGCTCTCAGGGGACCGGCTGGACAGGACGCAGGGAATTTCATCGCACTGGAAATCTGAGCAGATTCAAGCAAACCAGGTTCCAGTAACAGCCAGGGATGCCGTCGAAGCGCTGCTACGGGGCCACCGCCGCAACAGACTGCCGTCGGCCTTGCCGATCAGCTGCCGCTCATCCTTCAACGCCCTCATCGAATCGAGGCTCCGCAAGCCGGACTGGAGCAGCGTCGGGCTGCCACCCTTCGAGAAGAACCTGTACCGGGAGCATCCCAACACCACGAAGCGGCCACACACTGCGGTCCGAGATTACCTCAGAGCCAACTGGGTAGTCACAGTTACGACGGATGGTGTGGTTCCGAAACCGGTCCTTCATTTAGAGGAAGCCAACTTTCCCAAGTGCGTCGCGGACGGCGTCGGAGCGCTCTACCAGGGCCCACTCGACCCCGTAGAGGCGCAATGCTGGCCCGTCGCGCTCAGCGGCAAGAACTTGCTGGCCGTTACGGCGGCGTCGGGACCGCGCAAGGCCCTCGCCTACCTCCTCCCTGCCATCGCTCACATTCGCCAACAGCCGACCCGGCAAGACGGCGAGGGTGCCATGGCTCTGGTGCTGGCTCCGACGCGCCATTTGGCCGAGCAGATCCACCATGTCGCCATGCAGCTCGAGCCACACTCGAGAGTGCGAAGCGTCTGTGCCGCCGGCGGCCGGCCAAAGGGGCCTCAGCTGGAGGACCTCAAGACAGGCTGCGGGATCTGCGTCGGAACTCCCCGCCGCCTTCTTCGCTTCTTGGAAGAGGGCGAGGTGAACCTCTTCCGTGTCACATACGTCGTCCTGAACGACGCCGACCGGTTGCTGCTCATCGGCCTCGGGAAAGACACCCTCGCGATCGTCGAGCAGATTCTACCGGACCGACAGATCCTGGTATTCACCACCTCCTCGCTCGCTGACGTGTGGGCGTTTGCCTTGCCGTTGCTTCGGGACTACATTGAGGCCAGTTTCGTTCCTCCGGCGATGTGCGAGAGCCGACGTGTAGAGTGCATCACACACGTCTTCGAACGGAACGAAAAAGAAGATGTGCTTATGACACTCTTGGAAGACGGCTTGAAAGAGGAGGGTTTGAAGACCGTCGTGATCGTCCGAGCAGGATGGACCATCGACGACCTGGTGACGAAAATGGTTGGCCGACGCTTGGCCGCCCTCGGCATTTACGGCAAGAAGACGCGGGAGGAACGCGAGTGGATACTCGACGCGTTCCGCTCTGGCGCGGTGCGCGTTCTCCTAGGAACTCCCGCGACCACGCACGATCTTATTTTAGAGGGAGTGCGGATGGTGGTGAACTTTGACCTCGCGGAGAACGCGATGGAGTACCGCCGCCGTATACGCCGCGCTGCTTCCTGCGCAGGCGGGGCAGGCGCAATGCACACCCTCGTCGGCCCGAAGGACAGCGGACACGTCAAGCAGCTCATCTCGTTCTTAAGAGAGGCGAACCAAAAGGTAGACCCGAAGCTCATCCGCATGGCCAAAGATGGAATAAGCAGCCGGAAATTCGTGCAAAACTGCAGCAGCGCCAAATTTACTATTCCAGAAGATTCTGGAGGCTGTTGAGTGAGCGAAGGCGAAGCAGATCAAGCCCAGAGTTTCTGGTAGCTCTTGCAGAGGAGTACCACCGCTGAATACGATCTGAAGAAGGCATAGCAGAAGCCACAGAGAAATAAATTGTATCATAGCCCCAGGTTGCAAGAAAGCGCTCATGCCATGTGGTCCTCATCCTTCCGTCCCCGTTTTTCGAAAGTCTTGCATGATAAGCGTAATGTTGATTGTTCACATAATGCCTCCTCCTCTGGTAGAGTGTCTGTGACGTCAGTGTGTTCGGGCCACTTAGCATGGCGCGGTTTTCCGCCACGGCCAGAACAGCAGTCGCTGTAAAAGGTGCTGTGAGAAAGGTGAGCGTGGCTTGTGCGGTCGTCTCGGTATACAGGCACACTGCCGTGTGGTCGTTTTCGTATTTCGCGCTTTCCGTTGCTGCACTCAGCATGAATTACCCTATAGGAGAGTCAATGGTCCCGTAGCACACTCCCTAATAGAGACATGGTATGTTACCCAAGCCCTGGGGTAGATTCCCGTGATGAAGTACAGGATTACGGTTGGTAACGGAACCAGATTCCCTCTTCAAAGCACGCGAGGTTCGTGCAGTTATATATTTCAACCGATCGAGGTTTCAATCTCGTCTGCATGGTTGCTAACCTCAATACCTCCGGTGCCTCGTCTAAATGTCTGCTTCTATAGCTAACTGCATCAAGTCACTATGCTTTCAGGTTGGAATACGCCTCCGTTGCCATCAGTAAGCATTCCGTATATTTGGTGATCGAAATCCACCCCGGTACCTGGGCAGCATGTCTTGGCCCCAGAATGGAGCGTGCCAGAGGGCGGCTTGCTCCTCTTTTACTCCCTCATAAGGGGTAATCCATGTGCACAGTAGAGTGAGGGAGGACATGCACGTTGAAAGCATCTATAGTCGGATACAACTGAAGAACTAAGCGGCAAATGTCTCTCGAAGGCGCACTTGCAGCATGCTAGCTTGGCGGGATTAACCACGTCTTAACCGCAACGTCATGAAAATCTTTCGACGCCATGGGCTAGAGGGCCTCCCCTGGCAGGCATTTGCCGCTTTGTTCTTGAGTTGTACCCGAGCATATTTTGAAACGCTGGGATAAGATGTTTCCCACGATGCTCTCCAACTTCCTTATCTGAATAGTTGCAGCTAGGTAATATAAAAAGTCTAGTCTGTTAGTGTTGCCGAATTATGTGGGTAAAATAAGAGGTTACCCTTCTAGTTTCTTGCTTGTGGAACCTCCCACATTCAATGGCTGCTGCGGCCGCGTTTCGATGGAGGCAACACGCAAAAGGCGCCCGTGTATAGTGTGTGATGTTTGTGCTCGTTAAAGAACCCCAGGTGGTCGAAATTATTCCGGAGCCATATCCACGACAGCGTCCCCATTACCCATGCGTCGCTTCCGGACGTAATGGGCACAATTCACAATTTTCTTAATCATACAGTTATCTGAAATTATTTTTTGTTTTTCGTTTAAGTGCATATTAGCCGGGCACCCCCCTATGTGTTGCTGGGATGAATTAATCCTAGCAACCTCGACTGCAAGGTAGTACTGAGCGTCTGCTTCAAAAATTCGGGGGACACTTACGCCGGCCTGAGGTCCTCTTTCAATATGACTTCGCAGACATGGGCACTGTTCTTTTCTTTCGCCACCACATAATGCTTTGTTACTCACCCCGCTGCATGCAGCACACTTATTCCAAAGCGTAGGTTATAGTGAACTAGATAGTATTCTAGTTCACTATAGCGTAGGTGTAGGAACCTAAAATCTGTCCGAGGTCATAGCGCCAGTACTGTTGAAAACCTCGAGAAGTGGGAACACTGGGCGAAAAAATTCTATTTCGCGGGCCGTGGTGATGGCGAATGACGGAACGAGAAATGCCAATATTGATTTTATTAATTGCACTTTGGAGCTGCTAAGAATTTTCGCACGACCAACTGTGACGCCACCGGCAGCTTGCGGAGCATATCAAACATCAGCGTTCGAGACGCAAGAACAGTGCAGATCAAGTTGCGTTAAGGCAGCTGTTTAATTACACATTTACGTAATAGCGTAGCAAAGTTAAAAAAAAATGGCAGTAGATGACGATGTCAGATGAACATTCCAGGCAAATGTTTCTTGTGTAACATGTGATGAGTGCTGCTAATACATGTTTTCAGGGTAGACGAGAACGTTCGGTCCATCTGGGAGAGCTGAAGAAGAAAAAAAAAAGAGCATTAAGCGCGGTTAACTCCCCTGTCCACATAAGGGAAGCATGCGAAATGCTGAATCAGCCATGCTGCGGGTATGACAGAAAACAGCTATTTAGTAATTAACGCTTTTACACGGCAGGAACAGTTGCGTGGAAATATAAAAGAGGCACCGACGGCAGCACTATTTCTTGCTTAGTGAACAGAGAGAGAGAGAGACGTTTTAATTAAAAGCGGAGATTTTAGGCAGCGTGTAAAAATCGCCGACATGTTCCTCTACGCGACACTTC
This sequence comes from Amblyomma mixtum, assembly GCF_055824585.1. Taxonomy (NCBI): domain Eukaryota; kingdom Metazoa; phylum Arthropoda; class Arachnida; order Ixodida; family Ixodidae; genus Amblyomma; species Amblyomma mixtum. The sequence goes on along the minus strand of NC_143018.1, from coordinate 8,659,076 downwards.
ACTGATGTTTTTCCGGCAGCAAAGTACTCATTATTGCCGACAAAATCGGATTTCAAAATTTTCCCGTCGCTTGATTCAAACTCGGGATGCCATGACCGCAAATGGCTCCACGATCACCATTTGAAAGTTTGTGGCTGTGTTGCGTAGCCTCAGGCATTCACGCAAACAAACAAACAAAAAAAAAGATGGGGGACACAACAAGCTCCTCCTTTAAGGGTATGAGGCTACAGCGTTAATGGGTTACGTCAGCGGTTCCCCTTGCCCACAGTCATCACGTGAGAGACCACAACACACCACTTCATCCCAGCCGTATACGAACGTGTCTGCGTGGCCTAGGTGTCCGACTCGCAACCCAGCGGCCATGGGTTCTATTCCCGACCAGTTACCCCCAGTCTTCACTTACATGTCCTAATGACGTTTGGAGTCATGTTGCGACCTTCTATTCACCAGTTTTCTGATGACAGCGAATCTTATAGCGCAAGGGCACCTGCGGCCAAAGAGGGGGCCAAAGAGGTGGGGTCAAATACCCATTTTCCCAAGCATTTCACCCTAAAGAAGCCGAGCGCCAGGCCAGGGGAAGCTTGTACCTATTGCGTCACCGGTGGGTACCCGGCGGGTACCCGGCGGCACTGGGGATCGAACCCCACACCTCCAGCATGCGAGGTGGATGCTCAACCACTAGGCCACCGCTGCGGTCGTACACATCACTTTTCAAATCCGCCACTCCCCGTGTGACGAACCACATTTTCGACCAATCCCGATTTTTTTCTCACAACATCGACGCCGCATTTTCCGCTTAACTTAACGTTGTCGCTAGGGGTGTGCGAATATTCGAAATGTTCGAATATAGTTCGAATATTATATTTTTAGTATTCGTATTCGATTCGAAATCCAAGTATTCGTGTTGTCTCGAATATTCGACCCGACGCGAATATTCGTATCTAGCCGAATATTCATTGTGAGCACCGGCGTTCATTTCGTTCCGCAAGCCCTATCGACAAAGACATAACAACAAGGCGGCGCCTAGAGCAAAGCGCATGGACCTTCAAGGGCCATGCCGTAGCTGACTGCGCTGGTGAGCTTCTTTGTGGCTATACCTGCGAAGCTGGTATAGTCAGAGCTGTGCACGAAGCACCTCGCAATACGTGCCAGTTCAGTGCCAAGTGAGAGGGCATTTTCTGTGGCTGGAGAAGTCGCTTCAGCTAGAAGGGAACTGCTTCTGCCTGACCATGTGGAGCAGCGGGTTTTCCTTCACGACAACCTTTTATGTTCATCCCAGCAACGCGCGTTCGTCCTGATGGCAAGCTAGCCTTAATCAATGCTGTGTACCAGCCATCTTCTCCGATATTTCGACTCTTCTCAGAATAATGTTCGAGACTGATACTTTTTGTGCAGCCACACACACGTTTTGTGTTCATTTAATCATCGATTGTTGAACTGTGATGTTCTTGGGTGCTCGAATAAATGTTTTGTAGTGGTTAAATGTGTCTGTCCTTGATTATTCGATATTCGATTCGATATTCGGAGCCAAGTATTCGTATTCGATTCGTATTCGAAGAATTTGATATTCGCACACCCCTAGTTGTCGCGTTAAAGCAGATGCACCGCAGCTTGCTTACGCAGACGGTCGCGGTGGCGACACCTGCATTTCATTTTTTTCTACCTACTGTGGCTTACAGAAGCTCCGTTTTCAGTGAAAACAGCGCCTCTGCCATTAAAACGCGGCAGTCTACCGATAAGGACAGATTGTCTGCCCTTAAAATGAGTAACTGAGCAGATACAATATTGTCAAGAATCACAAGTGCAGCCTTGAACTCACGATGGCTCATTGCGCCACTGTGCCGTGCATTATCGCGAAACAGTGCTCACTCTGGGCCGCTGAACGCAGAGACGAAAATGTTGATGACTGTAATGAGGAAGACCCCAATGATGATGACGTTGTTGAACAGCTCCGCTCGTCGCTGCTGGTGCGTCTTGTTGATGTTGTATCGGCCGTTGAAAATCAGCAGGATTCCCACCAAGATCTGCGTCACGTGTGCTCACGTTAGTATACCCTAGCCTCGAATGTATACGGTGGCATTACTAACCAGGGTGAAGCTAAAACCATCCGAGCAAACATATTTTTACCAGCAAATGGACGGGATCACAAAAGAACGGGTACACGGGACAGCACTGGACTAACAACTGAACTTAATAGACAGGATACCAAACGACGCATGCATGCGCATCAAACGCGCAAAACATACTTGGCGAGTCGCCAACAAGTCCATAATTACGTGGCACACATAACAAACCGACGGATACTTTTTGTTCTTTCAAACCTGCACGTGTACGCTGTCGTTTAGAAACCTAACCGCTTTCTTTATCCGTGAGCGATAGTGACGGTGCACTGATGCGCGTGCGCGTGTTGCACCCTGATGTGATATAGGCTCCCAGCAGCTTCCTCTCTTCCCTGTTAATTCTTTCCTTTTCTTTTCAATGAAATTTTGTCGAAAGCCGGAACGCAGTTTTCACATAGTCTATAGTGACGGGGGAACTTGTTTTGGTCCGACATATTTTTCAGTGAATTTTTATGTTCGCGTGTCCGGTCATTCACGTATCTGACAGCCTGACCCGTATACGCCCTACCACAGAAGGCGGGGTATCCTATAGACAACACGAGTGGCATAGCCAATGAACTTGTTGGTGTGTTTGATAGTACAGACACTGGATACTTGATTTCCTTCTACTTACACCAGCCAAACTTTATCTGTACCGGCACACTTCCACACCTCAGTGCCCAAACTGTCCACACACATATGCAGACATAGAACACTGCCTTACACAGTGCCACGCAGCCTTCCAGTCCCCCGCATATCCTTCCCCATCGATAGTCCGATAGTGAATCAACTATCGATAGTATCGATAGTACTATCGATAGTTTTGCCTCACTAACCTGCAGGGCGATGGAGAGCGCGACGCAGGCGACGGTGAGCCCGTAGAAGCGGTTCGCCTCGGGCCCTTCATGCAGCAGGTGCTTGAGCTGCGACGCGTTGGCCGTGAGCAGGGCGATGTCCATCATGCCCTGCGCGATGCTCTTCTTGGTCGCATACAGGTTCATGTCCATGCAGCGGACGCGCTTGCCCCCCGGGCCCACGGCTCCGGGGCCGGGAGGGGTCACGAACCCGGGCTCGGGCACCGGCGGGTAGGGGGCCTCGGGACTACCCTGCAGGCAGCGGAGAGGAAGAAAGAATTCAGAACTGCTCCCGAGGAAAACCCAACTGCGAAGATTTTTTTTTTTTTTGTATTTGTGCAGACTGTGCGCGTTGATCGGACACATACCCGGAATATCGATGGGCCAGGCGTAATCACTAGCTCGCACTCGCTGTCTGCAGACAGTCCGTACCCCTTGAACTGCATCCTATAAAGGGAAAGGCTACGGCGCTTCAACCGGTATTCTTTAAAGTCAGTCGCCCATCGACTACTCCCACCATTTTCTAAACATTCGCACCTATCTCAAACTTGTACGGCTGTGCTCCGCAGCACCCCGTGGACCACCCGACGTTCGCGTAATGTCGCGTTTGTCACACGCGAATGTCATACTCGCACGTTTAAACAGGCGCGCGCGAATGACACCGGAACGCTGTACGACGAACGGTTGCACCAGAATTTTAATACGAAAGTCTCGGAAGGCATACAACTGAAGGTGCGTACGTCGTCGGTTCGAATCCCTGTCGCAAGCTAGCCTCAAACTTGACTAGCACACGTCAGCTGTATGCAACGTAAAATCGTATGATATCGCCCGGAACGCTGTACAACGAACGGATCACAATTTTGATACCAAAATTGCTTTTTGAGGAAATGAAATGGCGCAGTAGCTCACATCTCGGTGGACACCTCAACCACACCTTAAAGTAAGTATAGTTTGGTTTGGTTTGGTTTATGGGTTTTAACGTCCCAAAGCGACTCTTGCTATGAGAGGCGGCGTAGTGAAGGGCTCCGGAAATTTCGACCACCTGGGAATCTTTAACGTGCCCTGACGTCACAAAATACACGGGCCTCTAGAATTTCGCCTCCAGAAAAATACGACCACCGTGGCCGGGATCGAACCCGCGTCTTTCGGGTCAGCAGCTGAGCCACTGAGCCACCGCGACGGCACAACAGCCATAGGCCACCCTGTTTTCTGTTTAGTCTGTGACGGCGCCAAGGGGAGGCCAGGGGTGGCGACCACCACTCCGAAAATTAGCCGGGAGCTTATTTTAACAGATCAGGAGAAGTAGTGGTTGTTGACTAAAAAGGACCGTAAATAACGTTCAGCTTAAGGACAAAGCAGCGAGCTACGGAAAATAAATGATAGATGTAACGTTAACACACCGGAAGCGGGCAGAGTGGGTGAGTGAACAAACGCTGGTTAATGACATCCTAGTTGAAATCAAGATGAAGAAATGAGCTTGGGCAGGGCATGAAATGCGAGGGCAAGATAACCGCGGGTCCTTTTAAGGGTAACGGAGTGGATTCCGAGAGAAGGCTAGCGTAACAGGGGACGGCAGAAAGTTAGGTGGGCGGTTGAGATTAAGAAGGTTGCGGGCCGCAGCTGGCAAAGGACAGGGTTAATTGTAGAGACGTGGGAGAGGCCTTTGCCCCGCAGAGGGCGTAGTCAGGCTGATGACGACGATGAAGATGATGAATTAACGTCTTGCATTTTATCATGGCTGTACGATGCGCTTGTCGCCTGAATTTTTTTTCTTGTGTCTTTTTGCAGAGCAATAACTCCCCCCTCCTCCCTGCTTCTCCTTCACCGTCACCCCACTATATGCGCGACATCGCAGGGAGTAGCATATGACAGGATATTAGCCACGGCTTAATCGGCCATTTCAAAAAGGAACAGCGCGACTTTTGACGGGGACGAAGGGAAAGACACACGAAGACAGGTGCTGACTAGTCCTCGTGGGTCTTTCCTTTCGACCCTGTCAAAAGTGCGCCGCTCCTTCTTGAAATGGCTCACCAATTCGCCCAAACATCAGTTCTAACGTTTTAATCGGCCACCGCCACTAGCTGGAGGTTATCCGACTACAGGAGTATCCCGGCGCCGCCACTGCTGTTCAGCCTCATCATCATCATCATCATCATCATCATCATCAGCCTGACTACGCCCACTGCAGGGCAAAGGCCTCTCTACCATGTCTCACCAATTAACCCTGTCCCTCACTAGCCGCGGCCACCATATTCCCGCAAATTTCCTAATCTCATCCGCCCACCTAATTTTCTGCCGCCCCCTGCTACGTTTGCCTTCTCTTGGAATCCACTCCGTTACCCTTAAGGACCATCGGCTATCTTGCCTTCGCATTACATGCCCTGCCCAAGCCCACTTCTTCCTCTTGATTTCAACTAGGATGTCATTAACGCGCGTTTGTTCTCTCACCCACTCCGCCCGCTTCCGATCTCTTAACGTTACACCTATCATTTTTCTTTCCATAGCTCGCTGCGTTGTCCTTAACTTAAGCTGAACCCTCTTTGTTAGCCTCCACGTTTCTGCCCCATAGGTGAGTACCGGTAAGATACACCTGTTGTATACTTTTCTCTTGAGGGATATTGGTAAACTGCCATTCATGATCTGAGATAACCTGCCATATGCGCTCCACCCCATTCTTATTCTTCTAGTTATTTCCCTCTCATGATCTGGATCAGCTGTCACTACCTGCCCTAAATAGACATATTCTCTTACTACTTCCAGCACGTGGCTACCAACTGCGAACTGCTGCTCCTTTGCTAGGCTGTTGAACATTACTTTGGTTTTCTGCATGTTAATTTTTAGCCCCACCGTTCTGCTCTGACTGTCTAATTCATTGATCATGCTTTGCAGTTCATGTTCTGAGTGAATTAGCAAGGCACTGTCATCAGCGAATCGCAAATTACTTAGGTATTCTCCAGTAATTCTTATCCCCAACTGTTCCCATTTCAGGCCCCGGAATACCGCCTGTAAACAGGCAGTGAATAGCATAGGCGAGACCGTGTCTCCCTGCCTGACACCTTTCCTTATTGGAATTTTATTGCTGACTTTATGGAGAACTATGGTAGCTGTGCAATCGTTATAGATATCTTCCAATATTTCCACATAACACTCTTCTACACCCTGATTCCGCAATGCCTACATGACTGCTGAGGTTTCTACTGAGTCGAATGCTTTCTCGTAATCAATGAACGCTATATATAGGGGCTGGTTATATTCTGCGCATTTCTCTATCACCTGACTGATTGCGTGAATATGGTCCATTGTCGAGTATCCTGAGGCTGTTCAGCCTCATCTATCATAAAAAAATTGACGCTTATAATTGCAGGTTTTCTGTTTTTGAGATATTAGCCTAAAATCAGGGCAATATATGACACGAGGCGGAGAACCGTACGCAACCCAGTCAGAAATTTACGGCACTACCAATGGTTCGGTGGTTGCCCTTAGAAATAAAGACCTCTCTATTCCACTTCCTGTTCTGGGTCGCTTGAAATATGGACGCCGTGGCGGGTTCGAACCCGCTACCTCGTGCGACCACACAAGAATGGTTACATGAGGGACGGCATAGTGGAGGGCTCCAGATTAATACAGTTTCGACCACACGGGGGATCTATAACGTGCACTGACAACGCACAGCACTTGGGCGCCTTGTGTTCCGCCTCCGTCGAAACGTGGCCACCGCGACCGGGATCGAACCCGGGTCCTCTGGATCAGTACCCGAGCGCCTAACCACGAGCCGGCAAACGATGAAGCCACATCGAGAGAATGAAACCAGAATTACGAGGGTTTGACCCAATTCCTCTGTACTAACACTCTCATGTAAAGCGCCTCCATCTAATTTTATGCAGTGTGCTTTTCCCGTCCCTCAGTGTACGCCATGTCTGTCGATGCAAAGCGCGCTATGCTACTCTTTTGTCTATATACTAGGTGACATGTTCCAGAGCACTTCGAACCGAAGTCAATGAAACAGGAGCTTAAATTGCTGGGCTAGTTGGTTCATAATGTTTTCTGCTGTCTGCATAATGTTGTTTATCGCGGATAAAGAATAAAACTTTCTTTTATCTTAATGCAGTCGATCCCATCGTCCAGAGTGTGCGCTTGCGCAGGGAAACATTTAAATGCGGCGGTTTTGTTGGCAATAAATCAGTTGCAAGTCCAGCGGTGTGGTGTGTGTTCCTCCTTTTTTCTTGTCCTGCGTCTGTGTTCCGCTGGTTCCACTCTGACAACATCAATGAAACAACGCGCCAATCTGAAACCGAAACTAGAGCCGCGTGCGCGCTACGTCGTCTGCTACGTGCCTCGCGCCATGCCTCGCGCCAAAAAACGCCCCTAGGGAACAGGGAATCCCCAGCGTTAAGTCATCTAGGGAACAGAGAACGCTCGGCGCCGTGCGCCGCCAGACAGAAGGGCGCCTACGCTCGCTCGAAGTGTCCCGCATGAGTCACGCTCTGTTCCAGTGCTCACAGCAGGGGCAAGCCGGCAGCAGAGCGGCGGCATTGCGCTGAGCGCGAACGCGCCGCCGTTCTCAGGGTCGCACGGAAGTGCACTGGCGGGCTGCGGAACACAATGGATCGGTTTCGCCGCTGACGAGCTGAGGAAAAACGGAAGAAGAATGCGGTTTCACAACAGCGTCGCGTACGTCTACCGCGCTTCTACGCCGCGCATATATATTTCATCACCTTTATGCCGGTTTCTGGCGTAATCGCTTCAGGGCGGCTTCCTCAATATGAAGAAATTCTTCCCGTTGCTCCGGTTTTCTTTCTAGTTCTTTTTTTTCCTTCTACTTCTCTACCATGCGGCCGTCATTCTCTGCTTCGTCTCATAACCTTCTTGTTTTTTCTTTCTTTCTTTTGAACAGTTTGGTAATGGCCATACATGAGAAACTGTGTCATATTTTTTCGATGTTATCGCTGTGCATTAAGCGTAAACCTTTAAGGTTGGCACAGCGAGGCGGCCGCTAATTTTCTTTATAATAAAAAGCATGCAACAGATCATGCTTTTGCGATAGGTGCAAGGGAAACATCGTAGTCCGTGCAATGGAAATATACGTAAAATCTGGCATCGTTAAATCCAATATTAACGGCGTTTTTACGGAACTAATGGGTTAGGGTATCGGGAAAAGTTCATTTCGACCGTTAATTTCCCCTAGTTCTTTCTGGCTTATAAGTTTCTCGCTGTACACCATTTTCTCAGGGCCGTATTTTTGTGTATCTCAGAGCGCAACAATGTCGTGCCAGTGAACGCAGTACAGTGGCAAAAACATGTAGCTGAGCCACACCATAGCAAACGAACTGGCCGCAACAAAATAATGAATTACAGGACCGAGGGAGGGAGACGCAACTGCTTTGAAGCACTCCCCTCCCCTTCATAGAACTGTAGAAACCAGGGTGAAACCGACGCAACTAATGCACCGTTATACAAAGAAGTAAACCTTTCCTACCATTGGCTGCAACAGACCATTCCCCCCTCCCCCAAGGGGAAATAAGTGGTAGTGCTTTAACGTGGGTAAACCGAGTAGAGGTGCGAAAACGTATATAGCCCGGTTGGCACATGGCTTTGCCAGTTTTGCTTTGCTGGGTTGTCGACACGTCTGGCGACGATGTTAGTTCGATAGTAGTAATAGTAGAAGAGGACGACGATGTGCACTGCACAGCGCGAGAGTGTGTTGCAGCTTAGCACGAGGCGTGATCGGCTGTGGCGAGGGAATTGAACAGACCGACTTTGGTTTGGTTTGATTTATGGGGTTTAACGTCCCATAGCGACTCAGGCTATGAGGGACGCCGTAGTGAAGGGCTCCGGAGATTTCGACCACCTGGGGTTCTTTAACGAGCACTGACATCGCACAATACACGGGCCTCCAGAATTTCGTCTCCATCGAAATTCAACCGCCGCGGCCGGGATCGAACCCGCGTCTTTCGGGTCAGCAGCCGAGCACCATAACCACTGAGCCACCGCGGCGGCAGACCGACTTTAAACCGGAGTTGCACTCCTTCCTGGTGATGTGCTCCTGTCTAGTGCTATGTTGTTCTGTCTTTTTGAGGTGTCTTTCGTGGCGTTTCCCGAAAGCTTCGTAAATAGCTCATGCAAATAAAACATAATATCAGTGTAATAAATACCATGTTTTAAAAAAGGCGGCGATAGCATAGTGCTCTCATGCAGCGGCCAGAAAAACTGATCTGTTCGCACCGCACCGCCACGTTTTCGAATCCCAGTCGCAGCATTATTTATTTACGGTTTTGTCAAGGCCACCATCAAGGTCAATCTTCACACAAACTCGGTGAGCTGATTAGACATCGTCAAGTAGTGCTGCCACAATAAAAAATGAAATATAATAAGCAGGCTACTTTGCACCGCGTTCATTTCGGAGCAGCGGTGTGCAGCTCGTTCCAAGCGATGAGATTCCCCCTCCTCCTATTTCTCTTTCTCTCTCTCTCTCTCTTTCAGACGGGGTCAGCGACGCTTGACCGGTTGCGCGTGCGAACACCCCAGCACGCGACACACGCGGATAAACGGTGTTTATAGTGGTGGCGGTAGTGAAACTTTATTACCCTGCAGCGGATACAAAGAAGCGACCCGAAGCCCCCCCCCCCCCCCCCCCCCCCCCCCCCCCCCCCCCCCCCCCCGCTTAAACGACGGCCGCTATCTCTCGGGCAGCGGCGGCGTCTTCAGCCAGCTGGAGGAGGTGGATCTGTGTCCTCGGCTCGGGGCTGAGCATTAGAGCCTCCCAATGATCAGAGTCGGCAATGAAGAGTCGCGGGTAGGGACTGAGTGAAGTTCCTGATCATATGATTTAGATCGGCTTCGCTATCACAATTTTTGCATTTGTCTGAGTAGAGCTTCCGAATAGAAGCTACACAATTGGGCATTCGGATAGGTGTTAGTTTCAAGTTTACACCAGGCCTGTCGTTTGGAGAGCGTTTTATCTGCTGGGGGGAATCCGAGTCTTGCAAGCCTGTAGTGCTGCAGGATTTCTCTATGAAAACAACCTGTCCTTGCCTGAGTACATAGCGGGAGGGCTGCACGACCCAGCTCGGCGGGACAGTTCCCGAGCTAGGTTATGAGCCGCCTCATCACCAGCAAGGGAGGCATGAGCAGGCGTCCAGATTAGGGGGACGCGCCGTGTGGGCTGGGAATTTGAAGAATCCGTGCTGCTTGTGGGGAGATTCTTCGCAACGTGTAGTTACGTATCGCCAATTTTGAGTCGCTGACAGTGGTTTCTGCCGAGGATCCCGCAACGGCTCTAGAGCAATGGCCGTTTCTTCTCCAACATGTGTGTGCTGAGAGTACCATGTTCTGCGGCGGCCACAGCTACCATCTTCTCAGCTGAGGAACCTGCTGCATCTACATATACTACAGAGGTTTCATTACGAAAACGTTTGCCCAACTATCTGGTTCTCTCTGCGCGACGTTCAGCGTGGAAATCTGGGTGCATGTTCCGAGGTATCGGTGGGATTACCAGAAGCTGTCGAATATGTTTGGGGAGGTCAGTTGTTGATCCGCCTTGCCGTTCGTATGTTATACGTAGCGTGGGCAGAATGTGTCTGCCAGCTAGTGTGGCCGATAGCCATTCGTATTGCGAGATGGTCACCATCTGAGACGGCCGACCGCTTTAGTAATCTCACTTAGTGCATAAATATTCGGCGCTCTTTTATGTACTCGTGCTCTTTTTCTTTTCCGTACTGTGCGAGATGTTTTACCTGTCAAGCGAGGTTGATGCTCGGTCAGGCACACGGTTGCCTTTATCTTCAGCTTCTTGACAAGTGCTAAGTTGTCTGAGCAAAAATAACGTTCAAACTCCGTTACTGTAACGGGACTTAACAGTATGGACCAGTCATCCACACATGAACGCTGCATATATTTCGCGCAGCGGGGCAGAGAATATATGCTCGCCCCGTTGGGGCGCCAGGCATCTGCACAGGATGCATGCACCGCGAGCGGGTCTCGCCTAATTGCGTCCACATCCGCCGCCTGCCGAGGGGAGCGGCGAGGTCGACCACCGCGACCTTTGCGTCTCTGTTACACCCGGGAAACGGCCGCCGCCACCAACTTCATGTCTCCCTTGTCACGGCTTTCGCTAAACGTGGTTACTGCTGTTCACACGGCGCAACCGGCCACGGTTACGCCGCTAACCATTCAGGGTTATCGCGAACCGAGATTAGCGACCTCGGTTTGCGCATTTAACCGTTAAAAAGGCGTTGTTTTTGGACGGAGGGCGCCCGTCGGCGTACGAGTGCAAAAAGCGCTCGAGTTGGCCCGCTTCAGCAACGTACAATTTTCACACGGAATCAGGTTTCAAGAACAACGCACTGAAACAGGCTAGACTATACCGTCCGACGGCGCAGCAACAGCGTACTGCAGCACCATCCCACGGTGCTCAAGCTATGCGCTGTGGAGACTATGGTCTCGGGTTCGATCCCAGCTGCATATCGATGGAGGCGAAGTGTCAAACGCTCAAGCACCCAGGTTTCGGTGCGTGTTAAATTAGGCGCATGCACTTTGTTGCGTCCTTCCCTTCAGCCCGTTTTGTCAACTATAACTTTCTAAGCAGCGAAGGAACTTCGTACGAAACAATGCCACGCAAACTAGACCCCGCATAACCTTTGTTAGAGCTATGCGGGTGCGCCAAAGTACGCCGAAGTCCGTAATGCCAGATTAGGTTCGCCGCACCAAAACTTCGGGAGTAATTTCGACCAGGGGTGGACTGTATTAAACCGGACCGCTATGGCGTGCCTATTAGCCGCTTCGTGGGCATGGACACACAGAGCGTTATTAATTTCTCTCCCTTCCTTCGTATAGTTTCCCTCTTTCTTTCTTTCTTTCTTTCTTTCTTTCTTTCTTTCTTTCTTTAGGGAAGCAGCGCCGACGTCGTCGATTAACTTGATCTACCCGTTGTATGTAAGCTCTATCCGGACGGCAGTCAAGCCAGCCTTGGGGCGCTGAGCACGGAGTCTTGACAGGGCGTGTCCGCGCAGCTACCCTCTCCCACAGCCATCACAGCATGGCGGGTCCCGTAGTAAGGCGGTTAATCGATGCCGATGGGCTGGATCTGGAATTCGGCCCCCCATCTTATAAGGACCGTCTGTCAGCCACCGGCTTACATACCCACCGCGGTGTATGTGCCTCAGTTATGACATTCGATCGGCTGCTGGCCGCGGCGAACGGAGGCGAACCGCAAAAGACGCCCGCGTGCTGTAACCCCAGGTGGTCGGAATTAATCCGGGGCCCTCCTTTTCACTTCTTTCTTTCATTCCTTCCGTCATCCCTTCCCCCACGATGTGGTTGACGGGTCCATCTTTTCCGCAAAAAGCAGCTTTATGAGGGCCTGGAGTAAATTTTCTACTGAGCATTAACTTGTATGAATCACATTTTCGCTGCGCAGTCAGTCCCTCTCTTCTTTTGTTGCGAGAGCTGTAGATTCAGGACATTTTAGCCCCGGAGCACGCCTCGACCATTCGGTTTAGCTCAGCACGAGATGGCGCTGAAGATTCTTGAACTCGCGCTTTATTTGAGTACAGAGAAAAAAAATTCGAACGCAAAACAAACGACAGTACTATTTGTTTGACGGCGTAAGGAGGTACCTTCCGTCAAGTTTCAGTCGCACGCTTTGAGTGGAACATAATTTCATACGATTTGGAACGTTGCCTGAGGAGCCGCTCGGCGTTTCCACCCGCTCAGAGTGGATTCAAGATGCCCTTGCCCCAATTATTGTGTCGTCACCGAACCCGCTTGTTGTTCACAGGAACAACCAGTGCTTGCCGGCGACGCCGACGTAATCAGGAACGTGGTTGCCGGTCGGCTGTGACGTCAAGGTTCACTCCAGAGCTGGAGCAGACCAAGGCCGAAGATGTCCGCACAAAATCGTTTGCAATTAATCATTCACGCTGCACACTGGTATTTTGAGCTCATTTGCATAATGACTAGGCCCGTACGCCTGTTTCAAGTAAAAACACGGCCACCTAAGGAGGTTTGTGTCTGTGCCCTTCTAATGGCAGCTTGCGCTGGTTTGCTCGATAAATAGCTTGGTGCAGTATTGTAATATCGTGCGAGGCTGCGCTTGCACGCTTTTGTTTATATGGTGTATACGCATGTTACGTAACTATGCCGTTACTTCCTGGCGCGCTGAATATATTTTATTTCTACCATGCCTGAGTTAAGCTCGCCTGTTGGATGGAACATTTTGGTTCGCCAGAAGGCCGGGTAAAAATGTGAAAAAGACAAGCCACAAAAATAATGAAAAGCTGAACTCAGGATCGGACGAAGCCTTTTCCTGGTATCTCCTGTACAGCGCGGGATGACTGTCCATTTATACCGGCCACAGAGTTGCAACAGCTGTTGCAAACCTGTCTCCGTCACACGTCCTGACGAGTCAATTCGTGATGCCGACAAGTCTGATTTAGCTAAGCGCCTTTGCATCGCGTACGCGATCGCGAAAGCCCAGCAGGTTGCGCTCTGACAAACGCTCCCGTCGCGGACCCCCGGTTTCTTAGAAGAAAGCGCTCAGTTCGTTTATTTTTGCCTCAGCCGCTGTCGCGTAGCAACACATGTGTGCACGCCCCTTACGCACCTGTGCGACAAAGCTTGGCAGTTGTTCGACACGCGCTCAGTTCGCTGCAGTGTTGTGCCAACCCGTTCCTCAATATAAAGCGTGCTTTTCATAGAGCACACGTAATTGAAGCGCCGGGCGCCAGGCCAAATCAACGCGCCGCTCCTAGCCCGGAAAAAGGATCAGACACAAGCAAACAAAGAGACAGAAAAGAAGGGAAACTCGCCGGACCGGGTTTGGCCGGGCGAAGATACTTCTTGGCTCGTTCTCGGCCGCGCGAATAAGCGCCTGCCCTCAGAACGCATTCCCGGAAGACTTGTCGCGTTACGTGATCTATACACTCGTTCAGGAAGCACGCGTGCACGCTCCGTGGATCGCGCCGACATGTGGCTTACGAGGGAAAGGTCTTAACCGCCCGGAGTGTTTATTAGTGCTCGTCGCGTCATCTACTTTCGTCGGATGCGCATATGTGCCGCGTCATCTTGATGGAAACGTTCGCTGAAATCGCGGCGAGATTCTTCACTGGACTTCGAAAGGCCTTCTGTAGAATCTGTACACGAAACCTGAGAAGGCATATTTTCGCAAAAGCATGTTTGTTACGAAGGTATTATGTCACTTTAAACGCGTACACTTCGAGCACCGTTGATGGGATCTCGCTGTGGTTTCGCACTTGTAATTTTATTTATTTTCTCGTTGCTATCGGACGGAAAGTCCCGACTTGGCATTGCGGCTTACGTGCACATATGTTGCGTTCCCTGCCAAGCGTCTGTGGGTATCGAATCTGCATGTATGTATACTCACGCCAGCTTCCTTTTACACAAATAAATATGTATTTTATGCAAGACCTTTAACTTGCAGACGAGCATGAAAAGCGCAAAAGCAGACGAAAAGAAACAATATCCGATCTGCTGCGTGCAGAGGAGCTCTCTCGTGGTGGGCTTCCAGCAAATGACGTTCAGAGACGAATCGGAGAAGGATGTAAGCTATTTGGTATATCATCACAAACTTTTGCATGGCGCACACAACTACGGACAGAAAAGAAAAAAAAAATGCGCGCCGGGGTATAGAAAGAGAACAAAAACCAAGTTAGAGTGTCGCGGGCTTAGTAAGTGCACCGATGACGAACACCCGTAGAAAGCAGCCACTCGCCTCTCGCTCGATGAGGCGCCGGTCCGGCGGTTCCCGCACATCCTCGGACATGCCGCTCGCCATGCCGCCGCCGTTGGACGGCCTGGTGGGCACTCGCTTGTACAGCACCACCACGTCCCTGTCGTCGTCGCCGTTAACCGTGGTGCAGATCGCCGCCTCCAGCGTCGCTCAATTCCCTTCGGCCGCCGCGGCTGCGCGGACCGCCGCTTCGAGTTCAGCGCATGGAGATGATTCGGCGCGACCGTCACACAACCAACCGCCCCACGCGAAAGCGTCCCAGCTTAGAAGACCTAGCACGGCACAAATCCCTCTCTAACGGCGACCGCTACCCTCTTCCCTTCCAGCGCTTCTAGCGGAACGGGCGTTGCTGTCGTTGCTGGCGGCGACAGCGGCGCGTCGGCTGCTGCTACCGCTGTCGGACGCGCCCCGTTCTAGGTAATCTAGGGAACTGAGCGACTGAGCTTTGTAATTAAAAATAGAGCCAGTAAACTAATTAAGCCTTCACTGTTGCACGTTTCATCAGGTAGGAAGAGAAAAGCACTTTATTTAGTGACAAATCAAGCGCCTCATCACAAACGTTGTTTAATATGATCGTTTACAAGTTGTTGCGCCATCTGTGAACAAGTAAATCAATGAAATTTTAAGAAATTTTGCCATACTTTGAAGCAGTTTGCGGTTTTCTCATTCATAGGTGACGCTTAACTCTTGTCAACGTCAGAAACTCTGTCAACGTCAGAAACTTAACTAGTTTGAATCATTTAGACGCTCTGCCTAGGGAAAATCTGGCCATATTTGGCGGGCCAACGTAGCCTGGCAGCTGTCGGCGCCCTTTTTGAAGCCCGGGATTGCCGCCGCGCTGGCGGAAGCGGAGACAGGAAGTTTGTGCCCGATCGGAAGAGGGAACTGCTTCGTGGATTCCCAGAACACACACATATATAAAGCCCGATAAAAACAACGAAGAGATCTAGGGTAGCTGAGACGTATACGTGTACGTGAATCAACTGCTTGAAGGCCCCGATAAAAAGACACGTTTCCTATGCGCATACAGAAGTGAGACGCGAGGTGTAAAGAAACGTGTACTCCTGGCCCCGCCTTTCGCTCCATTCGCTGAATGACTGGAGTGCGTTGACTCTGCAAGAATTGTTTGAAATGAGAGTAGGCGTCGACGTACGTGTAGAGCTCCTCCGGTGGGCGTTATGAAGGACGCCGTGCACCAGTGTGACCGGATGCGTGCCCCCGGCGTTCCAAGAGGACTCCTCTTACATTGCTTGTTCATTATTTTCTCTTACGTGATAGGACAGCAACAAAACAAAAATGCTCTACTTTTCTATATATGAAGACACAAACACTAGGTGGGCGTAAGGCGGAGGAGGGGTCCATCTCGCTGGAAAAAAAAAATGGCGCTTTATGTTGCTTGGCAGTCGAACTTATGCCGGGCCACGGACAAACTCTCGGTACCACGAAGTGTGCGTACATTTCATTCCTTGAACTGTCTAAGATGTCTGATTTGGATCAAAGGGTTTGGCTAGCGTTCTTCCGAGTGAGAACTCGGTGCTGACTAAGCGTGCCTCGGAAGCCATAGCGCTAGACACACAACCTTCACCGGGAGGTGTGCGGCCCACTGTTGGTCCCAGGAAAATTTCATTGTTTCAGTAACGAGTTTTGACATGGTGTTCAGTAAAATTGGCTCAAGCTTGAAAGCACGAACTGATGGGCGAGTTTTGTTATGCATGGTATGATTGAAACAGCGCAAGGCCGAAGGCCAAAGAAGAGAGCAGAGGAAAGAAGCTCAAGAGGAAGAAGCTCAAGAAGCTCAAGCTGTTTTAGTAATGGCTGTAGCGCTGGTATGAATACCTACGATTAGTTAAAAGGTTACAACTATTTTATGTCGCAAGTGTTGGGCTTTGCCAAGTTGGAAGTCTCATCCAACGGTATCGTACCTAAAGGGACGTCCCGCAGAACACCACACGTCCTGAGGGCGTCCTCAAATGGTCCAACTGCCCTCATCCCAAACGGGATGTCCTGAATATACTGTGGGCGCATCCAGACGAAATATTCACCATAAACAAGTCTCTAGGACGCGTGAGCAACAGCCGCAGCCGATAGCTCTCCTATTAATGGCGGCTTGAGGCCAAATTTGCGGATTGGAGTCCTGTGGGGGCGCAGAGGCTCTGTCAGGCATTTTTCCTTTACC
This sequence comes from Amblyomma mixtum, assembly GCF_055824585.1. Lineage (NCBI taxonomy): Eukaryota > Metazoa > Arthropoda > Arachnida > Ixodida > Ixodidae > Amblyomma > Amblyomma mixtum. The sequence continues at coordinate 8,642,201 of NC_143018.1, read as the reverse complement.
TCTGCCCCCTACACGGAGAGAATCCGTGAAACAATAAACATTCAAACATTCAAACTTACGAGCCGTAATCTGTGGCAGTGAAGCGCGGCTATCGTAAAGAGACATGGTATTTATGCATCGAGAGAAGCCAACAGCCACAGAAACCAAGAAGCATAGGGGATATATATTTTTTTAATTTGCGGCGTTGATCAATGGAGATTATTAGTTTTCACACATCGTGGAGACTTTTGTTCCCGATAGTGAGATTCTGGGCGCCGCCAGGACGAAAACTTTTCAAACACCTCACAAACATCCAGTTGCTGAACAATCAAGCCAACCATATCTCGCGTAGGAGGATTCTCTTTTCATAAAAACTGCGGATTTAATTCAAACATATTTTGTACAGTAGTAGTATGATAAAGAGAATTATTCGAACGCAAGAGCTGTTATACCTTCAGGGTATAAAAATTTCCAGACGATCAGTGGCATTCATGCGGCGGTGTATGCGTTATCACTAAACTCCACCTGCCGTATACGTCTCATGTACTTATGCCGCCGCCGTGGCTCAATGGTTATGGTGCTCGGCTGCTGACCCGAAAGACGCGGGTTCGATCCCGGCCGCGGCGGCTGGAATTTCTTTGGAGGAGAAATTCTAGAGGCCCGTGTACTGTGCGATGTCAGTGCACGTTAAAGAACCCCAGGTGGTCGAAATTTCCGGAGCCCTCCACTACGGCGTCCCTCATAACCAAACCAAACCACGTCTCAGTAGGGGACTACCCTGGAAGATTTTTTTTTTGTGTGTAATAAAGTTGTTTCCATCCATCCATGTACTCAGCTTCAGCTATAGTAGACGATCCATTGGCGTCTTTGCTTTCATCATAGGTTTGCGGTATCGGGAGTATTTTGGAGGTGTCTGGGTGGGTGGTGGAAGGAACCTTCTGGAGGCTGGATGGAGGTGGGTGGCCGGTGGACGTTCGTAAGTGGGAGGTGCATTATTGCCGATGTTGCTCCGGAGGAGGCATCTCCCGGACCCGGAGGGTGCCCGAAAGATGGAGGCTTCACACAGACACACAGGCAGAAGGAGCGGGTGCTGCCTGCCACTGACATGCTCGTGGCTTGCGTTCTCCTCCTCTCCATACCTTTTCTTTCCCTATCCACTACCGTCACTGGCCGCCACATTCACCCCTCTCCACAATACCGCTCCCTCTCCATTTCTCGTTTCCTGTCCACATTCCGCTCAGGGGCATCACACAACACCAGGCGGACAGATTTTCCCAAAGTGAAGGTTGTGATATACTGGCGCATTAAAATATATTTGTTTTTGCAAATATATTGGAATATATTTGCTTGTCGACTGGTGGAGACAAGTAAAAAAATATTGTATATATTTCCTTATGATCACAATGGCGAGGGCCGAATTCGTGGCCTTGGCAGGACTTTGTTTCAAATTGTCAGAGAAAAAGGCTGGAGCCGACGGTTGCACCGGGTATGTTAAAACTTCGTAGCTATCCAGATAACCGCGCAACTTTCGCGATCAAAACTGGTCCTATACGTTGTTCGTGATTGTCGTCGATGCTTTCCCCGGCTTATCTGGAAACATATTGCCACGTTTACACAAGCAGCCACTAGGCGGCTGCTCTTCGCAAGTCGCGTGCACCGCCGAGTGAAAGAAGAAGAAGATCGGTTCCGGTTTCCTCTGGGTGCTCTTGGCTTGTTCTCCGGTGCCGTCCACGTCAACCATTAAAGCGTTTCGGTTACGAGCCCCAACGGCTACGTAACACTGGTGGAGGTGCGGGGTATGGGATCTTGAATGCACCTCCACCAGTGTTACGTGCAGCTGAGTGGCACTACCCACCGTAAATCCACCGCCTACCATCCACAGACGAATGGCCTTACCGAACGTCTCAACAAAACTCTCGCCGACATGCTGTCTATGTACGTGGACGTTGAACATCGGTCTTGGGATGACATCCTACCGTACGTCACATTCGCGTACAATACGGCACAACAAGAGACAACGCGCATGACGCCCTTCTCTCTGTTGTATGGCCGCGAGGTGTCTACCATGCTAGAGGCCATGTTGCCCCATGACGGTCGTGACTCCGAAGCTGGTACCGAGGACTTTACTCAGCGCGCCGAAGAAGCACGACAGCTTGCGCGACTGCGCATCCGGAACCAGCAAGGCCGAGACGCTCGGCGTTACAATCACCGCCACCGAGTAGTGACCTTCGAACCGGACGACATGGTGTGGGTGTGGACTCCGATTCGACGCCGAGGGCTTTCCGAGAAACTGCTAAAGCAGTACTTCGGTCCGTACAGAGTGGTCCGTCAGCTCAGTGACGTCACATACGAACTTCTTCCAGACGGCTCTTCTACTTCTCATCGCCGCCAGCAGAAGCCCGAAGTCGTCCACGTCGTGCGAATGAAGCCGTACTTTTCGCGCGAGCACCGCTAGCAGCCTACCGCCACGCCATAACCACATGCTTCTTGTGACCGTTCATTTTCGCACCATCCTTGCTTACGAACTGCTTATTTTCTGCCATGTTCTTGTGAACTGCTTTTCTTACCTTCTTTTCTTGCGCATGCATCGGGTCGATGTTTTTTTTTTTTTTAGGGAGGGGGGTAATGCCACGTTTACACAAGCAGCCACTAGGCGGCTGCTCTTCGCAAGTCGCGTGCACCGCCGAGTGAAAGAAGAAGAAGATCGGTTCCGGTTTCCTCTGGGTGCTCTTGGCTTGTTCTCCGGTGCCGTCCACGTCAACCATTAAAGCGTTTCGGTTACGAGCCCCAACGGCTACGTAACAATATTCGCCCGCCTTAAAGTGAGTGTGGCCGAGAGAAGAGGGAATTCTGTTCACGCCGCCCATTCAGTTATTTGTGGGCGTAAGTCAGCCCTATTAAATAAGTTGCTTTCCTGTCCGCCGGACTGTTTTTCCGCAGAAAGTCCGGCGCCTTCAGCGTTCTGCACAACGCCGCTCGTGAGCGAAAAATCTCCGGACCTATAGGTCACGTCACCTTGTGGCGTCATCGCAACCTGCCCGCTGCATTGTGAACAAACTGACCACCGTTGCATGTGGCGGTTAAATTATTCATTGGTCATGAGAGGTTCCTCAGGAATAGCAACCTCGCAAAAGCCTCATCGGTGGCAGCACCTGCCATTGCAGGGCAGTTGCGCATCTCTTAACCGCTGCACCATGCATGTAATGAATGTAAAGCAGAGATTGACCAATTCCGCATATATGGGAATAAACTCTATCGCGCCATATCTTAAAGCGGACCTTAAGTGTCTCCTCCGATTTTTATGAATAGGACCGAGCGGAATACATTGTTATCATTGTTATTTTTGCTACAATGTATTTTTCGCCTATCCTGAGCTAACTACTTCTTGCACAAAATGACAGACAACTATAAGCGCCTTCATTCACACAGTGTCGTCCATGTAAACGCATTGTGTCAGCTTCGTTCTAATTACAACCAGCCACCGATTCTTTCGTTGACATGGTTATTTCACTGGCAGTATTTCTAAAAACCACGTCGGCGTTTTGAGCTGCAGTTTTCATGAAAACATATGCATCTCGCTTAATGTTTCGCTCATTACTGCCAGTGCCCGCCACCAAGGCGGCACGCCGTGTCCATAGAGCCATAGAGTTTCTTACTATTAGCCAGCGTGGCTCGATCCTGGGCGCTGCGGTCGCATTTCAATGGAGGCGAAATGCTGAAAATTGGAAGACGCTTAAGCTTCGCCTTTAGGAGTGGAACGAGACAGCGTGTTGCAGCGCTGTCACGGAGACCACGGAACGCCATCGCCTTTGAACGCAACTCATTTTTGAGGAGAGGAAATCTCAGTAATTGTCTCACATCTCGAGGGACACCCGAACCCCACCATAAAGAAAGGGAGGTATAGGTGGGAGTGAAAGAAGAGAGAGAGGCGAACGCGGTAGCTGGATTTCCGTACCGACGAAAGCCTGCATGACAAGTTTTGTATACAACAGGACGTCCTGATAGTCAATACAATAGATCAGTTAAAACCTTGTGAACTAACCAAGCTACGACGCGAGACTTTTATTGCGAAAGCAATACCACGCCAGGTCTAACCACTCGTCGCGTGGTCCGTGGCCCGTGGACCCCCCTGCTCCTCAAAGAGCCGCCGCCGCGCCTCACAGAGGTTGTGTTTTCAATTGGTCGAAATGGTCGTGACGTCACAGTGCGCGAATTTCAAACGAGGCCAATTGTACTTTGGCTAGTAACCATGCAAGCAATTAAAGGGATCGTGTAGGGATGCTCCAAGTAAAGGGTCTGCGTTTCGTTAATTGGTTAATTAACTAATTAGTCTAATTAACCTTTCTAGTCAGACCAGATAAATAAATAAAACCGAGTAGAAAATTAATCGAGTTGGGGAATCGAACCAGCGTCTCCGGAGTTCGAGACGAGCACGCTAACCACTCCGCCATGCCAGCTCGATGGCTTGAAACCAACAAAGGTTTGGTTTGGTTTGGTTTATGGGGTTTAACGTCCCAAAGCGACTAAGGCTATGAGAGACGCCGTAGTCGAGGGCTCCGGAAATTTCGATCACCTGGGGTTCTTTAACGTGCACTGACATCGCACAGTACACGGGCCTCTAGAATTTCTCCTCCAAAGAAATTCTAGCCGCCGCGGCCGGGATCGAACCCGCGTCTTTTGGGTCAGCAGCCGAGCACCATAACCGCTGAGCCACCGCGAAGGCTCATCTAGTAAATACTTCGGTGTCTTTGTTCACTCCCATCTTCCTCCCTTCCCTTAGGGCGAGGTTCAGGTGTCCACCGAGATATGCGAGACAGATACATCTCATTTCCTCAAAAACCAGTTTACCGACGAGCAAGGCCAGAGCCGAACGGGCGATGACGTTCCGTGGACTCCCTGGCAGCGTTGCAAGACGCTGTCGCCTTCCACACTCAGAGGCGAAGCTTAACATCTTAACCACACATCAGTGACACAAACAGCAACACCGCGCTTAAGGCTTTCGCCTCACCGCACTTTTGTTTATTATGCGAAGCATATTAACGTAGGTTTCGGGCCTTCGCGCGACGCCCGGCGGTGGCCACCATTGACCTTCAAGTGACCTTCAAGTAGGTCACGTGACGTGACGTCACGTGGTGACGTCACACCGGCTGCAGATGGGGCCTCATATTGCGCCGTCGGTTGGACGTCACTTGATGACGTCACACCGGCTGCAGATGGGGCCTCATATCGCGCCGTCGGACGTCGCCCGGCGGAGGCCTCTACGCTTCGGTTCGCGCCGTCGCGCGCGACGCGGCGGCGGCGCCACCATCGCTGCATCACGTGATAAGTGACGTCACGCCAGGGATGAGACGGCGCGCGCCCGCCGTCGCGTCAGTCTGTGCCCGCAACCGCGCCAGCGTCTTTGCGCCGGGCGTGTATGCGGTCAAGATGCCTCCAAACGCTAAGGACATGCTTCGCATCCACTGGGCTTAACCTTGATAAGCCTCCAATCTTTTAATGCTTCTGGGATTTTATTGCGAAAGCAATACTACATGCACTTTCACGCCTTTGCCTTGCCGAGGCGGTGACCACCAATGACTTTCATTTGATCTTTATTGCATTAGATTGGATTAGATTGCATTAGATTAGACTGGATTAGATTAGATTAGATTAGATTGGATTGGATTGAAGTGGATTGAATTGGATTGGATTGTATAACCGATGCATCACCACAAGTCTAACCACAAGCACCACCACCAGCTACACTACCAGCTGAACCATGGCGTAGGTACGGATATTGCTTTCGCAATTACCGGGCTTAACCAAGCTAAGCCATAGCGAATTTTTTCGCTCACGGCCGCCGACGACGACACCGGCTTTTCTGCGACACGGGGCCCTTAACGCTATTGCGTTAAAACCGGCCGCGGTGATACTGAGCCGGAGTTCCCCGATTCGAACCCGACTGCGGTGCCCGCGTTTCGATGAAGGTGAAATGCAAAGGCGCCCGTGTGCTGTGCGATGTCAGTGCACGTTAAAGATCCCCAGGTGGTCGAAATTATTCCGGAGACCTCCACTACGGCACCTCTTTCTCTCACTCTCTTCTTTCACTCCCACCTCCCTCCCTTCTCTTACGGCGCGGTTCGGGTGTCCGCTGTACATGTGAGAGATTTACTGCGCCATTTCATTTCCTCAAAAAACAGAGGAAAAAAAAAACAACCAAATGCTAGAGGCCCGTGTACTGAGCGATGTATGTACATGTTAAAGAATCCCAGCTCGTAGAAATAATCCGGAGCCCTCCACTAAGGCGTCCCTCATAGCCTGGAGTCGTTTTGGGACGTTAAACCCTCTCAACCATTAATTAGCGGAAAAGCTGGCGGCGCTGCACTTCATCCAGCAAGGGCGCGCTAGGCATGCCGGGACGACGTGGCTTCGGATTGACATCTATAGTGACTTCTTGACTGTTCTACGGATTGGATTTTTCGGTTGTCCAGTTTCGTTTACATTGATATTTTGTGCGCTTTGTTAAAAAATGCTGTTAAAAAATGGTTGGTTTGGTTTATGGGGTTTAACGTCCCAAAGCTATGAGAGACGCCGTAGTGGAGGGCTACGGAAATTTCGACCACCTGGGGATCTTTAACGTGCACTGACATCGCACAGTACACGGGCCTCTAGAATTTCTCCTCCAAAGAAATTCAACCGCCGCGGCCGGGTTCGAACCCGCGTCTTTCGGGACAGCAGCCGAGCACCATAGCCGTTAAAAATGCTCGTGGACGCTGCCCTTAACAAGAAAGTAATGCACATTAATTCTCTACGCTAAATCGTCACTTTATGTCCTGAAGACAGAACAAAATGGTCCCTCGGAGAAAGTTTTAGTATTTCGTGAAATTCGCTGAAGCCAGACAATAGGACCAGCAAGGATTTGTTGATCATTTGAGGACGCCTTCAGTACGACACGATGTCTTTAAAGGAACATCTTCCGGAAGTCTTGACGATGCTATGTTCTGTGGAACACTAAAGCTGATTAATCCCCAGGCATTCTCCATGCTTTCTTTTTTTTTTGTTTCAGTGGCATATAAATCGATGGTTTACGGTAATTTGATATCTATAGAGTTTTGTCGTTTGGATCACCTTCGGCTTTGCAGAAAAAAAAAGTATAAATGTCGATAAAAATTCGGTTTTCTCGCTGGTTAGCCACCTAGAAAGGGCGCTGCGAAATCAGTCTGCGTAACCTCACTGCAACCGCAAGGCGACCTGCGCGACCTAACCTCTTAGCAGGATTGTTTGAATGTACACGTCTTTATGTCAGTTGCCTTTCCGAACGGCTTGAAATTACAGTGCGCCAAAGTCTCAGTCTGACGGAGAGGTGCAGGCCATACGAAAGGGAGTCGATAGTGTGATGTGCCTGGGCTACTGCGCCGTAATACCTGGGTTCGAACCCGACAGCAGTGGCCGCTTTTCTACGGAGGCGAAACTCAAAAGGCACCCGTGTGCTGCGCAATGTCAGTTCACGACCCAGGTGGTCGAAATTATTCTGGAACCCTCCACTACGGCACCACTTTCTTCTTTCACTCCCACCTTCCTCCCTTACCTCACGGCGCGGATGAGGCGTCCACCGAGAAGCGAGACGGTTACCGCGCCTTTCATTTCCTGATAACCAATGACTATTTTTTCTCTACGTCGTTTTCTTTGGTGCAAATGTTCTCCGTATACTTTTTATTGCACGCACAAAAAATAAATGTTGCTCCTGGGTGCGATCTATGTTCATAACAGTTCACAGTAATGAATGATCCATGCCATATGTACAGTCGTGAGCAAAAGTGGTATACAACACGCAGCCGGTGGCAGAGCTCGGGAAAACTGCATCGAAACGCCATCTAGCCACAGCGACAGGGGTTGCGACAGCTCAAGGGGGACCCATCCTATCTGCAGGAGTGTAAGTTGAATCCTTTCGGTGTGTCGCGCTACCGCTCGGTGAAATGCCTAGCTGTGCCGCAGCAGAAGCGTACCTGTGGCGCCCTTTTTATTTATTTTTTTCTTTCCAGCGATCAAGATACCATGGACTTCCGGCGCTTGCTCTGGAGTGACTGGTATCGCGCCAGAGTTTTTAGGCGAGAAGGAGCGCGACGCATCAAGCCGAGCTATCTGACATGCTTGTCGATAAAATGGGGCACCGCCACGTTTGTCTCGATCCCAGATAGCTGTCGCTAGATGGCATTCCAATGCAGTTTTCCTTAGAGTTACTGTATATGTATACAGGAACTCTAGTTTTCCTGAGCTCCGCCGCCGGCTGCGTGTTGTATACCACTTTACCTTTCCACGTTGCTTGGCCCTGTACTTCTGAATACTGTACATGAAAAAACTTCATGGACGATGCAATTCCCCAGTGACCGCCATCGGTGCCGGCAAAAGCAGCTGGAAATGTTACGAACATGTGGCTACGCAGTCGCAGCGTTCGTATTGCGATCGTATTGCGCACACAGGCAGGAACGGCGCCGTGCTGTATTCGCGCCTTATTGGCGTCCTCGCGTTGCATTCCAGGCGCACACGCGATGGCGATGTAGTCATCTACGCGTCGGTCGAAATTTATTTCGGCGAGAAGGCGGACGTACACTGTGTGAAAGCTTCTTGTATGGTCGGTGCGCAGAACACGGGTGCAGGGTCACTGCGCATGCGCGACACGAGGTGGTTGTGCGTGTCCGCTTTCGACCTATATCGCGAAACCGTTACTCGTGGTCCGTCACAACTTTCCACTCAGGGCCAACTCACCGCGCGTTCGCTAGCGACGTACAGTTCCATCATTCTGTTTGCAGCAGTGTATAAATAAATAAAAATGACTGCAGCATTGCCAAGAATTCTGCAGAAGCGCTTCTAGTTCCCTTGACTTCTGCCACGGGGCGCATGGCTTTGAACATTAGCACGTTGGTATCATCCGTAATGCAAGAAAGAAAGCAAATGACCGAGTACGTGGCAGGCCATTGAAGCGCCATAGACCGTTAGGCTTAGCGGCATTGGCTGGGCGTTGTCCCGAGTTCCTGGTAACAGCTCAGCATTGCAGTGATGCGAATTTCAGCGACAGTTAGCGTGGTGCGGACTCAAAGTGTTTGGTCACTCTGTGTAGTTGCGTTTACGTCGCTACACTGGCTTTAGCGCCGCGTGTAAACTTTAGTGAATACCTTGCGGCGTCACGAGTGACGTCATTGTGTCCGGACCACTCATCGTTTGGTATTCTGGTCAATCAGCGTGGCATGTTTCATGATATCGTCAATGAGCGTGACACGTTGCACCAAGCGTGTTACGCTAACGATGCCGACGCCGTATTAAACAAAACATGGCGTTAATAGCTGTCGCTGTAACAGTTTCTAACCGGGCAATCAATGAGCGCCAGACTAAAGGGCCATCGAGCTGACACAGCAAAGACTCTTTTGCGTAATAGGCTGCTGAAAGGATTAGCGCATAAGACAAGGATGAAACAGTTTTCTTTGGTCTGTGGTTCATTGTGCTGGCGCTTCCGTCGATCGGTGCTTGACCGGAAAAAGTTACCTTCCTCGTTTGGGCCACTAGGCACGTGACCCCTATGCGTTACTTTTTCGTACTTTTTGCAGGAAGCAGAGGAAACCTCGAAACGCAAGTGGCATGTGTCCAAGTTGTGGGAAAAATCGGGACTTTTTTCCTACAACCCAAAAGAAGTTCCCAAAGTTCCCAAAGAAAAAGTTCCCAAGTGAAAAATTAGCAAAAGAATGAATTCTTCGGGAACCCACTTGACAAAATTTCCCTCGTTATTGGACTCATCCTTGACTCTGAGAATAAATGTAAGCACCATATTTCGCAATACTGGATCACACTAGGGTCATGTAGTGCAGGTCATGCCAAGAAAATCCACAACACACATTACTTCCACCGGTGTCTTCGCTGAACGATCCAGAGACGCACTTGCCCTATACAGTCACTCTTACCCGCGGCTACTCCCTTCCCGCTGCCATCATTTCTTTTTATGGACTCCCTACGGTGGGTGGGTGGTGGTGTGAATGTACAGGCGGGATTAGACTTAAAGTTGCCTGTCGGCAATTACTCCGCCTGAGTCACTCATTTAAATTATTAAAAGCGAATACCCAAATTTTTAAAAAGCGGATATCCAAATTTGTTATACGTTGTACGCACAAATTTGTTATACGCCAATATTTTCAGTCAGTGGCCCGAAAACACATGACACATCTGCAGTGTACGTCACCAGTGTACGTCCGTCTCGGCACCCATTGAACATTTGAAGGCGTTCGCTTATCTCGGGTGGCGACAGCATTGAAAAGTACAAGGTTTAAACTTGATCGATTGATTACAAATAGGATCAAGACAGACACTGTTATCCCACTTGGTACACATTTCTCGCGATTGATTTAATGAAACCGTATATTCTTTGCACGAGACAGCCGGATATAAGTCCAGTGAACTGTTCTGCCCTACAGTCTTCGAACAAGAGTCCCCTCTCGGGAGAAGCGCTGCAGTATCACAAACCCTCCAAGTGGCTAGAAGCCAGTAGTAGGCTGGCGCCATCTGGTCCCTAAAAAAGGCAGATGATGATGATGACCATGCACGGAGCGGAGAGCTGTCACTCGCGGTGCCATGGGTGTCTGCATCAACGGTTGTTTCCTAAGTAGGGACATTATCTGGCCGCTTTCTTTGGTTTCGTCTGCCTGCGCCTTCTCTTTCCGTGCCTATGATTAAGTAAAGCGCCGCGTGTCGTTAGAGCCGCGGCGCCGCGGCCCAGTCCGTGGCGGCGTGCTGGTGGTGCGAGTGGTCCCCCAGGAGCGAGTCCGGCGCGAACGCCGACAGGAGGACGTTGACGACGCTGATGAGGAAGGTGAGCAGCACGACCACGTTGTTGAGCAGGTCGGCCTTGCGCTGCTCCCACGGGCAGTTGATGTTCCAGCGGCCCAGCAGCACCAGCAGCAGGCCCGCAAGCAGCTGCAACAGCAGAGTGTCAGCACGGTCTCTCTGTGGATCTATCTATACTATAAAATAGCTGTGGCTTAGCTTGGTTAAGCCCGGTAATTGCGCAAGCAATATCCGTAGCTACGCCATGGTTCAGCTGGTAGTGTAGCTGGTGGTGGTGCTTGTGGTTAGACTTGTGGTGATGCATCGGTTATACAATCCAATCCAATGCAATCCAAACCAATCCAATATGCCAATATGGTAGCTACCGGCCTCGCTACGCGACGGGCTGAAAGTGCAACTAGTATTGCTTTCGCAATAATATCCTAATATAAAAATTGGTGTGGTTTAGCACTGGTTAAACCTGGTTGGGTTGCGAAAGCAATAGAAGCAGTAGAGCTACTAGATTCAGATATAGACTCTTCGTCGGTGACTTCCATGGCGAGACTCCTCGAGGAGCGCGGCACGACCGGCTCCTCTTGGCTGCGGTAGAGAGAGCAAGCTGACGTCACGCGTCGCCATAGCAACGGAGAGGCTGACGTCACACCATCTGTTAGGCGCGGCGGCGGCTCCTCGAGGAGCAGGGGGGTCCGCGGACCACGCGACGAGAGGTTAGACCTGGCGTAGTATTGCTTTCGCAATAACATACGTGCCTGGAAGGAGATGGAGAGCGCGAGGAAGGCGACGCAGGTGCCGTGGTAGCGCTGCCCCGGCGGAGCAGACAGCACGCGCCGCAGCTGGCAGGCGTTGGACGACAGCAGGGCCAGGTCCAGCATGCCCTGCGCCAGGGTCTTGCGCGTCGCGTACATGTTCATGTCCAACGGGAAGCCGCCGCGGCCCTGCGAGAGAGCGGTGGCTTCATCGTTTCCCCCGCTGGCGAACGAAATGCACCGTGTTGCCTCAGTTCTCCTGTTTCAATGTCCCCCTTACCTCTAGCAGTGACTCCGGTTTTTCAGTGCGCGTCGACCTCCCGAAACTCTCTCCTGTTCGCTATAAGCTCCCGTTGTGATGTAAGCTATACCGCTACCCATAAGTGGCGCCGAACAGCGCCATGTAAACGAAGTCCGAAGGGGTCTCACTGCGAAGCGGGGGATGGGCTGGCATTGAAACTATACAGGGTGTTTCACTTAAGACTTTACACAATTTTTAAAACAGGATTTTTATGTTATGGGAGCGCTTTTTTTCGACATAGCATTGTCAGCGGTGCTGTACATCAGAATACAGCCAAGTCGATCTATAAAATAGGATCGATAACTAATACTGAATAATTAACTTTCACTATTACCCTTAGGCTCCCTGATTATTCAGATGCGTGTAACCCAACGTATGTAATACCCATATCAGTTTTTAGAATTTCGAAAACATCACTACCCTAGGCGCTGCGGCCCAACAAATTCTGGCTACACCACGCCAAAGTACATGTGCTTTCGAGTAACTTGCAGGCAAAGCAACCTCTCCAGCGGACGTAACTCGTCAAAATAGCCCAAATTTGTCGGGCCACAGCGCCTTGGGTAACCGCGTTTTCGAAATTCTAAAAACTGATATGGATATTACTTGCGGAGGACTACACGCCTTTCAATAATCGAGGAGGAGGAAAATAGGGGACAGACCCATATGGAAGGTTTCTAATGCATAAATTTTTTGTTCGCTGCTGTAATTATGCCACAAATTTTGAAAAAAAAAATGAAAATTCTGCGGAGGAGAAAAGAGCCGGTTTAACAACTGACGTTCATAACTGTGCATGAATCTAATAATCCCGTATTTCTTAAATGGGTTCTTTGTGGTTGTCTGTATGTCAAAGTGCGCCAAAATACCGCAAAACTTTTTTCTGAAGCTCATTGATTTCACCAATATTTCGTTTTGTTGTGGAGCTCCAAAGAAGACTACACTAATTTATGCAAGGTGCGAATAGCGCATGGTATAACATAACTGAAGTTAATTTGTTCAGGTAAGATATTTCTGCAGCTAAACGGAGTGCCTGCTACTGCATAGAGCTTTTTGCACACGTAGTTGATGCTATGATCCCAGCTTAGGTGAGAGTAACACCAAAACCCTTATGTTCATCTACAATTGCGATATGGTCGTTCATATAACCTATCGGGTATTGCAGCGAATCGTTGCATTCGCTTTCATTTTGCTCATTCTCACCCTATAATTATAGAGGCGAGAAATAGAGATCGTTTTTTTTGGATAAAATGAAGAATTTCTCACTGTTAGGCCTGGCTGTGAACGGCGTACACCGTCGTCATAGCAACGACACCAGGCGAAGTACTTCTCCAACTTTGTGCCGGAATTTACATTTTAATTTGACTAAATTGACTTACTCTTAAAAAGAAACGAATCCTTTGAATACATCCATTACTGTCATTAATAAAACAGAAAAAAAAAGTTTCATCGGCACATAGCTCAGGCAGGGGGAGGAAAGTGCGAGCCACTTGCGTCCCGTAGCTCCGCACACCATCCGTTGTGCACGTAATTGAAGAAGGAATTGGCGCTAGCGTCTGTAGTAAAGAACAAGGTCTAACCGCAAGAAGGTTCTCTCTCTCTCCCTTTTGAATGTCTGACCGGCGCGGCCGTTGCAACCGTCGCGCATACTTTGCGTGTTTCGCGAACTCCAGTTTAGTTTATAGTTTAGTTTATTTTAACGTCCCAAAGCGACTAAGGCTATGAGAGACGCCGTAGTGGAGGGCTCCGGAAATTTCGACCACCTGGGGTTCTTTAACGTGCACTGACATCGCACAGTACACGGGCCTCTAGAATTTCTCCTCCAAAGAAATTCCAGCCGCCGCGGCCGGGATCGAACCCGCGTCTTTCGGGTCAGCAGCCGAGCACCATAACCGCTGAGCCACCGCGGCGGCATTCGCGAACTCCGTTCAGTCGCGTTGTCTCGGGCGCTGTCACCTGCTTTGCGGCGCCGGTCGCAAGACACCTTGGCGTCGTGTTCCTTCACGCGTTAGCGATGTCGGTGCTGCGACAACTACGGTGGTGTTTGATTTCGTGCTCGTGTCCGTAGAAATTGCGACGAGTGCAGGGAGACTCGCGTAGATACGACGGGAACCGCTACCTGCGCTCGCTTTCTCGGAAGCCGAGCTCGCTCTAAGGAATGGAGGTAGCCTAAAAGCGGTGAAGAGGAAATTAGGCATAGGTAAAAACATGATGTATGCGCTAAGAGACAAAGAGGACAATGCCATTAACAACATGGGTCATCATCATAATCATCAGCCTGACTACACCCACTGCAGGGCAAAGGCCTCTCCCATGTCTCTCCAATTTACCCTGTCCTTTGCCAGTTGCCGCCACTGTATCTCCGCAAACTTCTTAATCTCGTCTGCCCGCCTAACTTTCTGCCGCCCCCTGCTACGTTTGCTTTCTCTTGGAATCCACTCCGTCACCCTTAAGGACCAGCGGTTATCCTGCCTTCGCATTACATGCCCTGCCCAAGCCCATTTCTTCCCCTTGATTTCAACTAAGATGTCATTAACAACATGGGTAAGATAGCTAAAATATCCGAAGAGTTCTACACAAATCTATACAGTAGCCAATGCAATCAGAAAGTTAATGAGAGAGACAGCAGCGCACAGCAATGGGACATCCCGCCAGTAAAGAAAGAGGAAGAAAGTCTTTGGAGCAATGGAAAAGGGAAAAGCAGTTGATGAGG